>NC_138987.1:89802490-89904990 GCF_964341445.2 Mesoplodon mirus | reverse complement strand
GTAAGTTTGCATTCCTAGATCAAATTTCTCCTTCACAACTGCACACTTGCATTTCAATTTTCCACATGTTGAACAGAATCATCAGCCACTGCTAAGAGAAAACTTATCTGAGGCTTTAAGATCATAGTGTGTTTTAGGAAGCTGAGCCAACCACAGTTTTGGCCATTGCTAATACCTCTTCAGTTTGATGGCGAGATTAAAAAAAAAAGGAATATTGTATTCTTACATGGAAACCATTTTTAACCTCTTCATATTTCAGAGACAAACTTAATATGTTTATCTTGGTTGAATTCCTTTGGAGGTAAGATATATACAGTTCAAAAGAGGATGACACAATTTACAATCCTCAAACTATTTCTTTGTGGGTCTGCACACTGGTTGGAAAGTTTACATCTATATGTGGCTATGAGCCAAGTACACAGGCAATGCAATCTGCCAAAGGTGCTAAATTTAATTGAGATCATGGTCTTCCCTGCTTTTCTCTTAGTACTGAATTGCCTAAATGTCTCCCATTTACCTCTCTCCCCCACCAGAAATGGGTATAAAGATTTTCAAGCAAAATTTCAATACATTTCATTCCATTTGTTAGGCCCTCTGAACTGGTACAGATAATGTGAAGTTTAAAATAGTCCCATTTTGGGAAGGGAGGGTGAACGAATTGGGAGATTGGGATTGACATATGTATATATATACTACTATGTATAAAATAGATAACTAATGAACCACTGTATAGCACAGGGAAATCTACTCAGTGCTCTGTGGTGACCTAAATGGGAAGGAAATCTAAAAAAGAGTGGATAACTGATTCACTTTGCTGAACAGCAGAAACTAACACAACATTGTAAAGCAACTATACTCCAATAAAATTTAATTTAAAAAATAGTCCCATTTTCCAAGATTAGAGATAATGTACAGGAAACAATATATGCTACAGTAACTAATATATAGAGAGGCTTCTCAATGAATGGTAACAATTATTATCATATTCAGTATGGCCCAGCTCAATATTTTACTCTTTAATGAAGGGTCATTCTTGTTGTAATCTTCTCTTTGTCCTTCTATAACACTTTGCTTTGTTGAAAGTTAATTATAGTTAGGTTGTATTCCCTGCTTGCTATGGTCTGAATGTTTGTGTCCCACCAAAAGGTTGAAATCCTAAGGCCTAATGTAATGGTATTAGGAGGTGAGGCCGTTGGGAGGTACCTAGGTCATGAGGGTGGAGCCCTCATGAATGGAATTAATGTTCTCACAAGAGGGACTCCACAGAGATTTTTTTGCCTTTTCTACCATGTGAGGACGGAGTGAGAAACCACCAGGCAGAAGCATCAGGAAGAGCATCCTCAAGAAAACGTGACCATGCTGCCACCTTGAACTTGGACTTCCAACTCCTAGAACAATGGGAATTAAATTTCTGTTGTGTACAGGCTACCCAGTCTGTGGTATTTTCTTATAACAGCCCAAATGGACTAAGAAACTAAGCTAAAAACTTTGAGGGTTCAAATTTTGTCCTAATTAGCTTTGCATTCCATACAGTGCCAAGTGGAGTGTCTGGCTCACAGTAGACATTTATTAAATGTTGATTAAAATGACTTGAATTAAACAAAGAAGCCACAGTCCCAAAGACAATATTTAAAATGATATTTTGAATCTAAGCTGTTGATAAAAATAATAATCTAAGCATATTAAAATCAGATGACACTTGACACTAGTATTTAGATATTTTTCATGCTATGGATATCTTCAGAAAGATTTATTACAGCATAGTATGCAGATTTGTTTCATCATCTGTCTTCATGATTACATCATAAGTTCTTGGAGATAGAACCTATATATCAGTATTTTCAGGGTCTATCACTGTGCCTAGCCCATACTGACTACCTAATAAATGTTACTTCATGAATAGCTAAATAGAAAAATAATGAATGAATAGAAAGATTCAAAGGATGAGAGATCTAAATAAAATTATCAGTGCTTAAAACTACTAGCTTTGTGAGACAAGTAAAAAGGAGATAAAAAAAAATGGAGGCCAATGGAGTTTTCAACACCAATAAGAATTACAACAATTTTCTGTGATGTACAGTTATATTGAGAGTTTTGGAAGGTTTACAGTGAAAAGAATATTTAGGAAGATGATACTTATTAGTTATTACTATCAGTTAAAAGTAATACCTTTAAGAGGCTATTAGTAGTGAAAGAACATCTTGGATAACTATTTAAGATAGTCCTAATATGTAACTTTGGCTAATTATGTGTTAAAATATTTAGAAAACACTAAAAAGACCAAACATTGCATCAAGTCTCAAATAACCTAAGACTAGAATCTGGGAGGAACTTCTGCTAACCAATGATAGGTCAGTTTTCTTGGCATTCTCAGGTTTATCTCAAGACAGAGAGAATACTTAAAAGGGATAGGAAGACACACTGTAGTTTATGTTATTCCCCTGGGTCTATATTCAGGGTATATTACAACCAATATAAAGATTATCCAGGTGTTGATTTTTGACATATTTAAAGATCTATTCTCAACCTCCCTTACCTTCCCAATTGCTATCTTTCTCACCATTCAGGAAGAGTATCTTTCAAAAACAGCTGGGCAGAAGCTATGGAGTCGGACCACTGACTGCTCATTGCAAAGATCTGAAGATGGTGACAGAGATATCCTGGATACAGTGGATGGAGGGACTTTCAGGTTTTCGTCTACTACATCTTCTCAGAGTTTCAGAGGAACAGGCCAGAGGTAAAAGAGAAGTTGTCACCTTAGTAGAGTGAATGCTTGTTAGGAGCTAAAAATCTTATTGGAATCTGGCACGTTAACTTCCTAAGTGTGAACCTGAGAAGGAGATTCTGTTGTCACCAATTCATTAGAGAATGTGGCTTAGGGTAATCCATGCATCCTATAGTCTGAGCCTCACTGAGTTTAAGAAGTGCCCAATTCGATAGTTTGTAAACAGAAGTAAAAAGCAAAACAATATGTAACAACAACAACAACAACAAAAATACCGTGGAATAAGGGAAAAGAATTACCACCTTGAAGCCTCAAAGAAAAAGTATGTTTCTAAATTTAATGTCTTGTAAGACTCAAGAGAACATTCTGAAACTTGTTTGCTCCACTTAATAAAATGCAAGAAGAATGAGCCTCGTCGAAGCAGGAACCGCAGGCAGTAAAGAACAGAGTGAGATAAAATGCAAGATATAAAAGTGAAAGAAGGGGCTTCCCTGGTGGCGCAGTGGTTGAGAGTCTGCCTGCCGATGCAGGGCACACGGGTTCGTGCCCCGGTCCGGGAAGATCCCACATGCCACGGAGCGGCTGGGCCTGTGAGCCATGGCCGCTGAGCCTGCGCGTCCGGAGCCTGTGCTCCGCAATGGGAGAGGCCACAACAGTGAGCAGCCCGCGTACCGCAAAAAAAAAAAAAAAAAAAAGTGAAAGAAGAATTTCAATAAAACTAAATGTAAAATGGGAAAATTGAAGCCCACATTCTAAAAGGAATTGAGAATACTGAACTGTAGTAATAATAATACAGAATTAATCTGTTATGTGGAAGATGGGCTTGAGAAGCTCTCCTAGAATGTACAAAAACAAAAATGTACTTATAACAAAAATGTAATAAGACCTAAAATGGAGCTTCAATATATGACTAATTAGTGTTCCTGGAGAAGAAACCAAAACATATGAAGCAGAACAGTAAACAAAGATATGATAGAAGAAAACATGACTGATTAACCTGTATATGCAGATTTGAGTGACTTTACTAAATTCAGGATAAAACAATAAAGGAGACCTACAAAACTCATATTGACAAACTTTTGAATTGTGAGGGAAATGATTTATAATTAAAAAACTGTCAAGTATCCAAATAGTGGGGGAAAAGGAAAATAAAGGATTATCCATGGAGGAAAAATATACCCAGCTAGCTTCAGGCACTACAAGTAAATATTCTAAGACAATGAAAAATATCTAAGAATTTTGAAAGGATAGTTATTGTGACCTAAGGATTTCACATTGAAACAGTTTGTATTTTCTTGTGTAAAAGCCATTTAAGGATGGTTTCAGATGCACAAGTGGTCAGAAAAATAACATTTACATAACTTACAATAAATTATTTGAAGAGTTGCTCCAAATCAATCTCAGAGAATCAGATTTAAAAACCCAAAGGTGGGAGGGTCATGGCAAAAAATGATGTTAGGGCTTTTTCTTTCTCTTTTTAGATCAGAATATCTGGAGTCCCTTTAGACAAAGCATTGGTAGAATGATTCTATAAGCCAGGCCTTCTTTCATTTGTTTCTCTGTAACTCTCCCCTCTTCCCCATCCTCAGGAAACATATTTCTCATGCCTCATTCTTAACCTCACAGTTCAGATGGCATCTTTTCTTAGGTCCACTGACCTAGGAACTAACTAGGACTTGTGAGATGGTTAAAAGATTATATTTACATGGCTGAGATATTATGCTTGACAAAGTTTTTGTTTCTATATGTAAGGCAATAGATAGGTCTTTTTTTTTTTTTTTCTAACTTTTCCTCATTAATGAGGTCTATATGGTGAAAGGTTTGTTTTAGATTGTAAAACTATTACTCAGGAAGGTTAATTGACTCTCTCAAAACCTCACACTTAGTAAGAATTAAATTTGAATTTGTGTCTTCCGACTTTAAATCAAATACTCCATTACTTGTCTAATTTATGACTGCCTCATGGATTTTCAGAAAATGAGACTTTATATTTTTTCTTGGTTTTATTTCAGCAAGAAAGAAATAATCTTTATGTCACTTAATATTTGCAATTAGTTTAACCTAGATTGTTCAACTCTCAAGTGTATAGTTATCCTCCATAAAGATATTTATGTCTGAAAAATCACTTTTCTAATTTTCAGTTCGTATGATAGATTCCAAACTGCTTTGTTTTGACATCTATTGTTTTGATTACTCTGAATCAGATAATAACCCAGCATTAAATTTTTTGGAGAGAGATGTGAGGACCCTTAGGTTTAAGTAAAATTAAACTTAAAAAAATAATTTTGATATAATTTCAAAATTATGAAAAGTTGTTAGAATAGTACAAGGAACTCCTATACACCATTTACTTAAATTCACCAATTATTTATGTTTCCCGATTTACTTTACCATTCTCTTCTATCTCTATATTTATACACATATGCATATTTTCCTTTAAGTATTTGAAAATACACTGGAGACATTATGCCCCTAATCCACAGTCTAAAATTTGTCAATTATCTCTAAGATCCTTCACAGCCCACCTCCTTCCTGTCCCCATTAAGGATACAATCCAGGATCATGCATTGCGTTTAACTGTCATATCTCTTATTTTCTTTCCTTATGAAAATCTTTGAAGTCCCAAACATGTTTCTTTTCATGGTGAATGAAGGTTGGAAGTTTACCTTCACACTTATCTGGGAAACCACATAAAACAGTTTTCTATTTCCACACCACTCTTGCTGACACAGAATCCTAGCGAAGGGATTGTCCCAGACTTGTTTTTTGTTTATTTGCTTGCTTTGTTTTGTTCTTTAAGAGATCTAGCAGTTCTGATGATCAGCCAGGTTTGGAATCACTGAGGTCAGCTAATGATCAACTTGAGCCGGAGGACAAACCTGCTGGAGCTGGTGCCAGAGAGGTAATATTGGAGGAGAGAGAGGAATGAACTAATTAGAAGGATAATGTAAGAGGTGGAAGTCTTTCCCTCAAATACTGAGGAATATTTACCCAAAAAGCACAGCTAGTAAAGATAACTCTGGGGAGAATCAAAGAGGCCCACTTGCAATTTACAATTTCAAGATCCCTGAAACATAATTCCTGAACATTTATGAGCTACTCTACAAGAAAACATTTCTGTAGCCATGTAGATTTAAAGAACAAAATTAATCCAGTTTCTTTCTCAGAGTCTTTAATATATTAAAAAACATAATACACCTAAAGAGTACAAATCAATTCCTCAATATGGCCACATAACCCTTTTTAGAGACGGCCTGTTAACATATCAGTTTTACTGTCTAACTGACTCTAGAAGTTGCATTAAATTCTGAGAAACTGTAACATATAATCCAGGTCAGATATTTTTAAGACGTTCATAAGGGCAAAATTATAAAGAAACATCTTTTCTTCTCCTTGGTTTAGGATTACACATAAACAAAGGACAACAATACAACAAAGTTTTATAGAGAAAAAAAATGATGAACAGAACTATACCTGAACAATTCCAATGACTAATAATGAACCACACAAATGACTAACAATAATGAAGGTGATGATCAGCTGGATGGAATAAAATGTGCTCTGAAGCAAAACCTACATGATGTTGAGACTTTTACTCCTAAAGATTATTCTACATACCTCTCTTCACTGGAATATTAAAGACACATATTAAGTTTTAAATACTTTGTTTATCTAAGTTTATCCCTTTTCAGTTCCTATAATTTTAAAAATTCCATAAAGGTTGGGGCTTCCCTGGTGGCGCAGTGGTTGAGAGTCCGCCTGCCGATGCAGGGGACACGGGTTCGTGCCCCGGTCTGGGAAGGTCCCACATGCCACGGAGTGGCTGGACCCGTGAGCCATGGCCACTGAGCCTGCGCGTCCAGAGCCTGTGCTCCGCAATGGGAGAGGCCACAGTGGTGAGAGGCCCGCGTACTGCAAAAAAAAAAAAAAAAAAAGAAAAAAAAATCTATAAAGTTTAAAAAAATCTGATGAAGTCTGAAAGTACTAGTTAGTTCAAAGAAGAGACCTGCTGGGGGAGACTCCCAAGTAGTTCAGTGGTTAAAACTTGGCGCTTTCACTGTGGTGGGCTGGGTTGAATCCCTGGTTGGGGAACTAAAATCCTGCAAGCTGTGTGGCATGGCCAAAAAACAAAAAAAATTTACTTCTCCTCTAATAGGAAATACCAGAGTTATCCCTTCTAGTGACAGCTAAGGAACACAGTCATTAAAATATATATATAGCCTTGGCATTTTGGATTATCTTCAGAATTGCAATTTAAGGAAAGCAAATAGATTTTAAGACTTTTAAGATTCTATCATGATTGCATTATTACCATATTATGAGACTGAGTGGAAATTGGGAAGCAGCTTTGGCCTGACTGTGCTCAGCTGGGTGGTTTTCTTTTTTAAGTTTATTGACAAATATGACTGTATATATATTTAAAGTGTACAATGTGATGATTTGATATACATATACATTGTAGAATGGTTATCAAGGTCAAGAAAATTAACACATCCATCACCTCACTTAGTTAACGCTGTAAACTTTTTTTTTTTTTTGGTGGTAAAATGCTTAAGATCTATGAGGTTACTCCTGTTGCTGTACTCAGCTAGGAGTTTGCTGGGACTGGAACACCCAAGATGACCCCTCATCCTCTAGGGTCTCTCCTCCATAAATCTACCCCTTTAATGTAGGCTTCCTCATGCCTCTGCTTGTATCATGTTTGCCACTGTCCTACTGGCCAAAGCAAGTCACGTAGCCAACCCTAGAGTGAGAAAAGACTACATAAGCATATTAATGCTATGAGACATGATGCTTTAAGGGCCACCAGTGTAATAGCTGGTATGTTTAGATATATTTCTGTCTGTGTTGGCAGAAATACTGCTTTTCTAGGTAAAAGTTGAAGATAGTAATAAAGAAGATGGGTATATGTTTATAAAAGTGTTTAGAAATATTTGGGGGCACATATAAATCATGTGGCTAAAGAAATTATTTACTCTGCTGGAAACACATATTGTTTGAATAACCAAGATTAGAACTGAGATTCTAATCTCAGTTGCTATTATGTTGGCTACTAAAATTAATATCATAGTCAATATCAGAACGTAGTAAAGCAGAAATTTGGGGCTAGGAAATAGGATACAAAGAGCTGCCATTAAGCTGTGTGCATTTAGGATGCCATTTAAATTTTCTAAGCCTCAGCTTTTTATATATTAAAATAAATGTCTTGAACTGGATTACATTTTAGCATCCTTCCAGATCTAAAATTGTCATATTCTTAAAAAATTTTTAGGTAGCATTAGAAACAGGCAAAAAAACAAAATATAACACAAATTCCCTCATCTATAATCAGTATGCCAGGGATTGTGATGAGTATGTAAGCATGGATTTGTGGTTATTAAGATTCTTATTCAGCCAACCGGGCCCTTGTAGTTGCCTATTAAAATCTCAGTCACAACAGAACACACGGTCAGAGGGTATTTTCATGGTCTTTGTTCTCTTGGATTTACCAGATAGCATCATGATTAGAACTCAATAATAAACAAGGTTCCCATATGAGGCCTAGATGATACTCTGTATAAATCTGCAAATATTATGATTAGAAAAAGAAAAAGAGAGCTTACATGTCCTAAAATGGTGGGGGTTAAGGAGTGCTTGGTAATCCCTGGTCATCAGGGATACAGTACAAGAGATGTTTCTTACTGTATAATTCTTCTTCCCAGGCTTTCTGCCTTTCCAAAATGATAGGGTGGCTTGAATAACTGAATATGCAGAGCCTCTGCAGAATCCCCCTCTTGCTCCAATTAGTAACTTTTCCTTTCAGTCATTTAGTTTAGATTTTCTTTCATTCTTCTTGCAAACAAATCACCCCAAGCTTGCAGCACTCTAAGACATTATCTTGTGCCTGCAGCTTAACTGTTATTTGCAAGGTAGAATTTTTGTCCAACCCACAAATTGCTTCCTTTCTCTAGTTCTCATGTTCTTGCCCTCAGATATTGTTACATTTTTTTACCACTTCACATTGTGTAGATGGCATCTCCAAATAAGTTAGTTCATAAACGAGTTCATTTCCTCCCTTTCCTTCCTGCCTATACCTTATGTCCCTCATACTAATTGGCCCATTTTTTTGAGGAGGTAAAGTTCTGCAAGATACATGGGCTTTGTGAAGTGCTGAAATATGCTCTGGACCCACAGTGGAATTTCCAGGCAGGAATCATTTTCTGCCTTTTGTCACTGACCCTCAAAGTAAGTTTTCTGGCACTTGAGTTGAGCTCCCTTCTCACCCTGAGTCCTCCACTTCTTTCAGATTGATCTTGCTATGAACTGAATACTACACAGAGCTATCCTATAGGACTTTGTAGGATGATAGAAATGTTCTCTATTTGTGCTGTCCAATACTCCAGCCACTAGCTGTATGTGACTATTAGCACTTGAAATGTATTTAGTATAACTGGAAAAGTGAATCTTTAATTTTGCTAATTTTAATTTAATAGCAGAGAGTATTCCTTTTGCATTTTAAGAGTTATTCTCTTGTCTTTTGTACTTTTAAATATTTGTTACACTTGGACAATGTGTCTTTATTCCCACAGTCCAGAAAATCCTACCTATTCTAGTAAGTATAGATCTAGATTTATCTTCTTCAGGGAACCTTCCTGACATTAAGTCCATACTGATCTCCCCTTTCTTGGAACATTAATCATACCACTCCTCTGGTAATTAGTGCACACTGTTATGCATTATAATTTAGCTGCTTCACAAAAGTGTGTTTTTCTCCATAATCAGACATGAAACTCTATGAGGTCAGAAATTGTGTCTAACATTTCTTTTGTATTCCTCTTGGCAACATAGCATATGCTGGGCACTTGGTTTCTGCTCAATACATATTTATTGCATGGATACATAAAGTAGGTTATATCAGAGAGCAGGGTGACTGGACATATGGTGGCTGAAGGTCAAAACCCCCATTTTTTCCTCCTAGAAATGATGGCATATTTTGATAATTTTCCTGTCAGTTCCAGAACAGTCTCTAAGAACTAGAATATACAGTTAGGGAGCTTGGCCAAAAGAGAAGCTCTATCTTGGAAATTGTGGTGTATCACTTAGCAAGGTTGCATGTACAGGTTTCTCTGATTTCCTCACAATATAAAATACACCTAAGCAGAACCGAGTACAGGAGTGAAATTATAAGCTTTCTCTCATGTGTGTAGAAAGCCACATGGTGGCTCCCACCACTAGTGATTTCAGATCAGTGTAATAGTTCTGTTTCGACTTTTTACAACTTCTTGAAATGGTTGGCTATGTTACTTGCATATTGCGTCTATTCAAACTGTTAGGGTGAAGACTATTACTCCTGAACTTTCTAGACGAGAGTGGGACAAGGAAACAAAAGCTAAGGCAAATAACAGAAACAATGCAACAGACTGCTAATGATTTTAAATCACCCTGACCAAATATCCCTGAATAACATGTGAAATCATTGATAAGTTTGAAAAGATATACCATATTGAAGTAACAGTACAGTGTCAGTAACATTTTTGAAAATAGTCAACAATGTTTAGAATTTGTTTATACATATGGCATGTATTTTAGATGTAACAGCCAGGAAAACCTTATTATTATAGACTTCACTGAAAGATCTCTGAGGTCCCTTCCAGCTTTAAAATGCTGAATATAATTCAGAATTTATGATAATTTGAACTAGGCTAGGCTGAAATTTACTTTTGTATGATCTATGAAGCAAAGATTTGCTAATAGTGTAAACAAGATTGCTTGAGGCTTTTAACCAAGTTGTTCTTAAAGATTTTAACACATTGTGTGATACAAATGGTTCTAACTAATTTCAAATGATTCCCACCTATTTATTAAAGCACGCACTGAAAGTCTGTTACTTAGAAGTGCTTTTATTAGCTGCTAAATTTACAGTGTGAATATAATATGTCTGCATTTCTTATTAGATTCTATAGTTTATTTTCTTTTTGTTAATTCAGATTCCTTTCTCCAAGGGTAGACTATATCAATGAGGCTTTTCTGTAATTAGAAATGATTATTTCAAATACAATTGCCTATTTCAGTAGCATATTTTTTTCCCTTTTTCACAGTATCTGTTCTTTATCACCTTGATAAAAAATGTTTTCTAAAAATATATTTATTAGGCATTGATACTATTTCACTGCAAACCTATTTCACTGCAGGTGAGACTGGGCTTTTATGGCAACCTAATTACCCTTTGAGGAATAATTAAAAACCCAGAGCTTCCTATTTTTAGCTTTAATTCTAATATCCTTTTACAATTCTTCAAGAGTACAATGAATTAATATTGAAACTGTAAGATTAGGTTGATTCCAGTAGTCTTAATTTTTTTCTTTAACAGTTGTCATCTTAATTATTTTATCTAGATGTTAAAATAATTCTCCATGTATATAGAGGCCAAGAAATATTCTGTACTATAGTGTGGAACTGAAAATTTAGTCTAGGCAACAGTGCTTGACCATTTATTTCACTTAAAAACAGCAAAAACTTTTCTAAAGACCTGTACATATAATACATATGCTATATTTTAGAAAAATGAATTTCAAAAATGTTTACTTTATAAGATCTTGCATACAGTTGAGAATGATAATTTGAAAATCATTAAATTTAAAATACAATGTAGGAAATATTTGGTACCACTTACTATAGTTAAAATATGAAATCAGTTCTACCAGAAAGTGTCTGCATAAAAATCTCCATGGTCTCCTTCTGCAAGCATATTTTAAAAACTATATATGTTGTAACATGTAAGACAGTAGTATTTTATAGCACCATTGGCTAGATCCTACAGGCCATTTTATACTTATAGATAGAGAACAATGCCTATGATAATATCAAAAACATACGATACAGTGCCAACTTATTACCTCAGTAGTACTTGAAACATTTTAAAACATTAGAATATACATTATTGTAATTCCTAGTTAAATAGCATTTATTAAAAATTTGATATACTGCTCTCACTAGCCTAAGTGCTCTATATACATTATCTTATCTAATCCTCATAAGAACCTATGAAGTAGGAGCTATGATTACCTTCATTTAATAAATGGGGAAATTGAGGCCTTAAGAGAGAGATGGTACAAGTATAAGCCAGAGGAAGCATTTGAATAAACATCTGTCTGACTCTAAAACCTATGCTTTTAAACTTTAAGTTATTGTCTTTCTGAGAAAGAGTTTTTTATTTTCTTACGGTTTTACTTGTACTAATTATCTTAATGCCTTAATCTCTCCGTATACTAAATACAAATAAGTCATTAATGTTGCTAAACAATGAGAGGTATTTTTTGAAAAAGCATGAAATTATTATATTGGAAGACATGAAGAAATTAGTTTAAGACCTTAGATGTTTTGAATGGTGGCCTAACAAAATTTGAACGTAGTTACTGAGAGATTATTTTGCACAGCAATCCAAGTGAGCATCTTTTGAAATTCCATCTGATCCCAACAATTTTTCAATGTTAAATTCTTCATCTGAAATTCTTTATATCAATGAAATAATTTCTTGCTTCATTCAACTCAGGACTTCTGAACCAATGCCAGTTGGTTGGAAAAGGGAAGTTTCACTCATTATTTCTTAATATAAAGGAAGTGCAATGATGTAGAAAATATAATCTGTTGAAGATATATTGGTTTCTAGAAATTCTCATATATGAGGCTTAAAATTTAGTGACCTCTAAATCCTTTCCTTGTTCATCTTTTTTTCTCTCTCTCTCTAAATTGAGTATTACTCTAGGTTTTGCAATAAGTACTACCTAAATGCAGATAGCACCCAACTCAAGGCAAGCTATTATGATGCTATCATTTTAACCCCAGTGGCGTTTTGGCTTGATGGCCCCTAATAAGTGAACTTGCTAGAAACAATCAACACAAAATAAAAGTGAGAAAGTATACAACTGCACGTGAAAAAAATTAAAATTAGGTGAAGAATAATATCTTATTGAAATATTTATGTATAATAGTAGATCCAAGATAATGTGAAAATTCCAAGATGAAAATTCATCTTGGTGGAATAATGACTAAAAACAAACCATCAGAAATTATAACCTTTAAAAAATCCAATTTGGACAAAAAATCATTTATTAATTAAATTATTCTTGTAAAACTTACATGGCAAATAAATAACCCCAATTAAAAATTTTCAGTAAAAGAAAAATGACAATGGAAATAAGGAAATTATTTAACTATAGTGTGTAATAGGTTGATCACAGAATTAAATTGGCTTAATGGATTTATTCTAAAAAACAGCCGTTATTTATTTAAAAAATAAAAATGTATCAATGTTTCTATAAGGATAAAATATTTATGTTCATAAATAGAGAATCGAGTATCAAAGTGTCAAAGTTAGGGTTCAAAATACTCACCCATCATTGAAAAGCAGAAGGTTCAAAGTATCTCGTATTCTTCCCAAATCTATAGTTTCCATTCCAAAATCTTGTCATTTACAAAATAAATATGATAATGATAATATCTGTCCTGCCTACCAACTCATAGAATTTTTGTGGCAATCAAACAAGAAAATCATAGAAGTGCTTTGTTAAATTTAAAACATTATTTAATGTACGGTACTTCTAATTTTAAACTACTTGTTAGACGTTCTTAGTTGAATGCATATGCAGTACAAACCAAACTTATAGTATTTTCCCCAAAAGTTAACCTCTCTCTATGACTTCTTTACTCCATCAATGACATCACAATTCTAACAGATCTTCAGCATTTGGGGGTTGAAAGCTCAGGGTTCTTTGGGACCCCTTCTCCATCATAACCACAAAAGCCAAAGAGAACCTGCTAATCAATCAGACTACAGCTGCTACAACCAAATTGATGTCACACCTCAACTGCTTCTCAATTACAGCTTGATGTCATTTTACATAATACAGGCATATGTCAGAGATATTTCAGGTTCTGTTCCAGGCCACCACAATAAAGCAAGTAACATGATTTTTTTTTCATTTCCCAGTACGTATAAAAGTTATGTTTACACTATACTCTAGTCTATTAAGTGTGCAATAGCATTATGTCTAAAGAACCAATGGACTTGAGGACACGGGGAGGGGGAAGGGTAAGCTGGGACAAAGTGAGAGTGTAGCACTGACATATATACACTACTAAATGTAAAATCGATAGCTAGTGGGAAGAAGCTGCATAGCACAGGGAGATCAGCTCGGTGCTTTGAGACCACCTTGAGGGATGGGATAGGGAGTGTGGGAGGGAGGGAGATGCAAGAGGGAAGAGATATGGGGATATATGTATATGTATAGCTGATTCACTTTATTATAAAGCAGAAACTAACACACCATTGTAAAGCAATTATACTCCAATAAAGATGTTAAAAAAAAAAAAAGAACCAATGTATGTACCTTGATCAAAAAACTGCTTTGGAGAATTCCATGGCGGTCCAGTGGTTAGAACTCCGCATTTCCATTGCTGGGATTGGGGGGGTGGGCAGGGGGTGGGAGTGGTGGAGGGTCAGGTTCAATCCCTGGTCCTGGAACTAAGATCCCACAAGCCGCTCTATGTGGCCAAAAAACCCCACAAATCTTTATTTGATGAAGGAAGTCAAAGGTAAACTTCCATTTATAAGGTAAATACTAGGGATGTAAATACAACATGATTAATATAATGAAGCCTGCTGTATGTCACATATGAAAGTTGCTAGGAGAGTCAATCCTAAGAGTTCTCATCACAAGGAAAACAGTTTTTTTCCTTTTTCCTTTATTTTGTATCTGTATGAGATGGTGGATGCTCACTAACTCATTGTGGTCATCATTTCATGATCTGTATGTCAAATCATTATGCTATACACATTAAACTTGTACAGTGCTGGGTATCAATTATATCTCAATAAAACTGGAAGGAAAAAATACTTTATTGCTAAAAAGTGCCAAAACAATTACAATAGTAACATCAAAGATCACTGATCACAGATCACCATAATAAGTAGAACAATTATGAAAAAGTTTGAAATATTGCAAGAATTACCAAAATATGACAGAGAGACACACAGTGAGCAAATGCTGTTGGGAAGATTGCGCCAATGCATGGTGGCCACAAACCTCCAATTTGTAAAAAATGCAGGATCCATGAAGCACAATAAAATGAGGTCTGCCTAAAGATAGATTTCTGGAAATTTGCAGAAGTCGGTTTTTTTTTTTTTTTTTACAAATGATTTTGCATAAAATTATGATGCAAAAAAATTGATTTTAAGGAGTCTACTTTGAAGTTTTGCTGGGTGAAAAAATTTATTGCCTCTGTAGATTTTTCTATATGCTCTGTCATAAAAACATGGCACACGAATATTGTTTTCTTTTTCAAGGAAACTCTTGTAAAGGACATGCCAAATGTAGTTCACTGAAGATTTCCTTCTCTGGCAAAGCTAGTGATTCAATGACCCATTGAATTAGTGTCACTGTGGTTATGTGGTTTGGTTTTCTGCTTTATAATAAACCTAAAATCTTTAAATAAATGAGTGTGATTAATTGAAAGTTTTAAGCAGTAGTAAAACAAGGACAAAGAAGAAGGAACAAAAAGTTTTCCTGTACTTTATATTTGAGGCAGTGCAGATGACATTTAAGATATAAGTGTAAGGAGCAACTACACTGCAGTGACCATAACTTAGTTGCGTGATCAACTTTATTTTCAGTGAGACTTAGAATAAAATAAGTCAGTAGGATGAATTTTGTTATCCAGTATCACTGTTGAAAGTATTTGAGTGAATTCATTGTATGGAAAAGAGACATTAATTTTTTTAAATCATAAAACTTAAAAAAATGGCAATAATGCATGATATTAAAATTGGTGCCATAGAGTCATCTCAAGCATTTACTTTCTTAGGATAGGAAGTTTTTCTAATTTGAAGATTATTTTCAGATGACTTCATCATTGCTTATATATTCTTTAAAAATTTCTAAGAATATCAATGAATCTACATTAACAACTTAAATGACATGGTCGTGAGTTAGCCATATAGGTTAAGCACATATGTAAGTTTTCCTATGTAACTACTAAAATTAAAAGCTGAGAGACCCAACTTTTGGGTATTTCTGTCTGACTAGTATAACAGAACCCAAATCAGTATGTGGAAAATACTATAATATATCATAGTAAAATTCTTTAAAAATTTTAATGAAATCTAGGACTGACAATAGTGAGGATAAAATTTTAAAAATGTGAAGGTATATAGACTAGTGGGACAAGCCGATTGCAATTATGTTACAGCTTTCAAGATGAAATTGTATAGATTCCCATGTTTCTCTAAGAAAAATAAAAAAGGAAGAAAAGCAAAAGAAGCAAGAAAGAAAAGAATCAGAACAAAAGTTTTGTATTACTCACCCACAGGTGCTTTGGACCAAGTGGTATCTGAGTGGTACAAGCAGTACCTTGATCCTTAATGCACAGACCAGGTAAGGAGAGAAACAAATTCACTAAATAGTGATAATAGCATCTGAACTGGTCTTAAAAGATAACGTACATTAGCATGTTGAGTCACAATGTTATTTCCCAAGTGTAAAGTTCAGAGGGATAGTGGTGATAACCAAGTTTACCTCAGTCCCAGCAAAATACATGTATTTTTTCATAAAATGATTGAAATTTTTGTGATGTTTTTATGTATTTTTTAAAATTTAAGTAGTCAGTTCTTCTATGGTTAGTAACTGTATGTTCTGGATTTTCCAGATCAGTCCAGATTTCATAAAAATGTTCTTTTTCAATGAAAGTTAGTCTCTAAATGTGTAATTAAATGTAATTTACTCTTTGAATTATTTTTGTGTAATTCAGTTTACAAATGAGAAAGAAAGAAAAATTCTATTATCAGACATGCCCTGGTTTTAGATTCAGAACACATATACATTTTATCTGCAGCCTAAGAGCGTAATACTTTAATATTGTGTTTTTATTCATTACTACCATTTATTGTACCTCTTAAACTATTGAACTATAATCTCCAAGGTCCTGAGCTCTCATTTCCTGGTTTAAACAAGGGATGTTTAAAATGTAAATTCACCTCAACTAAGTGGATGCCATGAAAAACTTTTGCTTCCTATCAGTCTTGAGTGATACTTTTACTTTCTCCCTCAAAACTTCTCATCTGCATTCCCAATGCCATTTTGCAGCACACCCACAGGACTAGCAAAACCAAGTTTTGATGTTACTGTCTGTCTGTCTGTCTGCCCCTTTGTCACTGTCCTCATTCTGACCCTTGTTATTCCTCAAGTGAACTATTCAATTTCTGTTTTCCGCCTTCCTTTCCTCAATCTATGTTCCATTTGGCTACCAGAATTATCTGTCTGAAATTTGAACCTGACTCAACGATTCACTCAGGTAAATGATCACCCTCTTCAGACTTGTGTCTGATTACTCCATGCGTCACAATGGATACTCTAATCATACCGGGTTATATGTCCCTTCCTTATGATTGCATGCCAACTTTGGTATGCACATCCTTACCTTATGAATACATTTTCTTTTCATAGTATGTCATTGTTTAAGTAACAGGGAATGCAATCTTTTGAAAATGGTAACTGGCCCTCTAGTTTCTTTTAAACCTCTCTAGGGAAATTCTTTAAGATGTTAGGAGAGGCGAGGAGAAGAGAGAACTCTATCTACCAGCAGCTGTGGTGTATCAGCCAGTTTCTGTAGATGGTCTTACTAATTCCGCACAGCAACTGTATGGCATGGTTATTATTTTTATCTTACAAATAAAAATTATTAGAACTCAGCGAGTTTGCATTGTCAAAGGCAATACCTCTTTATAAAAAGTAGAGCCTGATGTATAGATATATCAAATCACCTTGATGTGCACTTTAAATATTTAATCTTACAATTTGGTCAGTTATCCCTCAGTAAAGCTGAAAAAAAATCACTTTTTAAGTAGAGGAAAAAAAGTTGACTCTAGAATCAACCATTTGACTTCAAGGACCAAAATCTTTGTGCTGTACTACACTCAGACTCCAGGTCTGTCATCAAGGTTAGAGTATCTCACTGCCTGGGAGCAGGTCAGGTTAGAGTATCTTCCTATGATTCAGTCACAACCCAAAATAGATTTTGGTCTTTGAGGATTGCCATGGTGACTTATCATCATCTTCCTGCCACAGACCACAGTGGGCCAACAATCTCTATCCTTGATACTTTGATATTTTTGTCCAAAGGGACCACCAATTCCCAGTGAAGTCCCTCTAGGTGAAACTTGGACCAGATCTTGCCTGTGTCCATGTTCACTGGCTAATCCATTCTAGGTAGTTGGCTCCCAAGTCATGAGTCAACCACATATGTCTCAGGGTCCAGAGAAAACAATGTATAATGCTTTAGAAAACCATTTTAAAATTATGTATTATAGGTAAATATATATATAAGTATCTATATATATTTTCAAAACTTTATACAGATCATCTGGCAGAAGAGTTTGGGGACAGTAGATTCCTCTTATAATATGAGGGAGGCTTTATTTTTCTTTGAAAATAGACATTAATACTTTGACATGAAACAGGTCATGTGGCAAAAATAAGTTAGAGGACAGAGAAAAAGCATTAGGTCAATTTCTTTGCAAAATGTGCTTGAAAGAGAAAAGAGTTCCTCAGAGGCTACATAGCTATGACAGAAAACTAGTTTGTGAAAGAATAACGTGGGTAAAGATCATAGTTAGCTAGCAGGGAAACTGCTTGTCACCAAAAAAAAAAAATGTCTATGCAAACAAAAACCTTGTGTTCTGGCCTATTGTGGAGAATTTCAAACAAAGGTCCATGATGGATTGGTTGTCACAATGGACAATGCTTGCCTGATTTTGCCTTATTTTTCCCGTTCCCCCATCTTTTTCTTTCTCTTTGGTTTTTTAACACCCCGTAATCTCTTGTACCTAAAAAGCACAAAGTTTGTAGGAAATATTTTGGTTCAAACAGTGACACATAATTTGGAAATTTTAAAATCCTATGGGCAATAGTACTATGTTACAGTATATGTGCATTAGAATTGAAACAGCATAGAATCTTCCAGCAACTCCTTGTTTCACACTGAATAGCGTGTTAAGCAAAATAACCAGCAGAAAAACATTCACTTGTCTAGATTTTGTGTAGGCCTGGGGTAAATTTTAAATTTTGCTTGTCTCTAGTTTACTTACTTTTCTATTTGACTTTTCTAAAAGCAGACAAATACCAATTTAATGCTAATGGTAAAAACAAAAGCAACATGGCAGATTCTACATTTTATTCTACTTTACCACCAATTTGTGGGACTGGGAAGAACATAAGTTTTTGCTGTCTGCAAGAAAAATATATTTATAACATCTGCCTACTTGCCCAGAGTGAGTACGAATTCATATTGAGAGAGAAAGAGCAGTAGCTGTTTCTTTCATTTGTTACCTCAGTGGAAGAGAGTAGGCAAGTGAAAACATCTACCAGGTATGCTGACAAACATATTGTCTTTATTCAGTGCACGTATACGTAATGTTATAAAACAATTACCCAGTTCAATAAAGCCACAATTCCCTGTGTTTTTAATATAAATTACAATGCAATATTTTTTCTTCTTGCGTGGCTTGAGATTCTCTTTCTTTGTTAGGAATTATAATCACAAAAATGGTCACATATTTTGAATTATTTCAAACATTTGTGAGGACAAGTATATGTAGAGGGGAAGCATATTTTATAATACTAAATGAAATAATTCATAATTATATATATGTATATGGTGTAGGTATCCATATTTGCAGAATGTTTCCACATATCTTATATAGATATTGAGTCCTTTAGTGAGATGTATGTGGAGAGAACTAAGACAAGTTTCCTGTAGCTGGTAAGCTATGTTGATGTCGGCTTTTCTTATAAGTAGTTATGTTGCAGATGGGAGGTGGGGCATGGAGGTGGGAGATTGTCAATGATAAATCCAAATTTACGCAATAAGGACAGGATTTGATAGCCCATTAATGTAGCATACTTTCCTCTGTAGATATTATATTAACATAGAGATAAATATATGCCAAATGAAAAATAGAATGTTTTAAATAATTTAAGTCCAACTCACTATTAAAATATGGTTGCCTTTAATAAGATAATATTTTATAAACCACTCACACAGACTTTCTGTTCCAAATTATCCAGAAAATATCAGCTCTTCTTGTTGAAAAAATTGGTTTTAAAATCTGTTTTTAAAAAATTTAAAATAAAATAAAGCTAGCAGAACAGTAGTATAAATTATTAGATAACTATGAATATATAGAGATATTTTATTACAGGTAGAGGCAGTTTGTGGGGATTTTAAACACAGACATATTAGAAGTCCAGGAAAGGATTTTTGTATTTAAAAAGTGTTTGTTTTATATGTGTGTGTGTTTTTTTATTTTTTTTATGATGGCAGTAAGAGGAAAGTACTCAATAGACTAGGACCTCTAAGATGAAATTTACCAGCAGTGCAAATAACTATTCCCAGAACAACTTCAGATCTAGAGTTTAATGTCATATCATAAGAGCGTCTCCTTTTCTTTTGTAGGCATGTTGTTATTTCCCCACATGTTGAACTTTCATATATAGTCAGTTTCTTTTAGGAAGAAAAATGCTATATTGTGTTATTTATATGTCAGAGGAAGATGGATACATTTAAGTGATATTATGGAATAGACATATAATCACTACTGTCACATATTTTAGTGTTCTGTGAAAAGAAGATAATTTTTAATTTACAATATAGATGAGTGCATTCTTTATTTCCAAAACTATAACATTTATTAGTCTAGTTATCTAATAGCTGTTCTAGTTACTTATTATTCTAGTTATCTAAATTGGGACCATTTATTATTCTAGTTATCTAAGTTTGTTTTAAAAATCCATTTTAATATTTGACTTTGTTAAATATTTGATTTTGTTTCTTTCCTAAGCATGTAATAATTATTCAGAAAAGCTGAATTTAGATTAATTTTTATTATACTATTGCTACCACTGTCTCAAGTTTCATTGGTACAGTACAAATATGAAGTCTTAAATGGGCTTGAATTAAATTATACTATATATTTTTTAAATAAATTTTTAAAATGTTGAACTATATAGAGAAAAATAAATGTGCAATCTTATAAAATCATATTTCATTTTTAACTTGATATATAGTTTAATCCTGGTTAGTAGAAAGAGTATTTGTAATGTTTATCTCGATGTTTTAACATATGAAACTTTTGAACTTATCTATTATAAATTTTGGATTATGGTGGTCACCAATTTTGTGAAGGAAAAACAAAAGCTGCATCAATCAATGGTTCTCTGTCAAGTATAAAATATTATTGTATTTTGCATTTTTTTTCACTAATACTAAAAGCTTCAATTTTAAAGAAAAGCTTTCAGTTCAGGTGCACCAAAGATAAGATTTCTCAAATTTGAGATATCCTATGATAAACCCAGGTAAGCAGTTTCTTAACTAGTACTATTCTTGCACTTAAGAATAAAGACCAGTCATTAATATGTAAACAATTTCTCTGAATTTATTTTATTTTCAATTTATTTTTAGAATCCTTGCTTTTTCTGGGGTTACATTCTAGGTTCACAAACTTTTACACCAGAATATGATATATACAGATACATCCAACTCACTTTTTACTTAGAAAAAAACCTAATGAATTTTCACGGTTGTTTGTTTTTGATATTTTTGGTCTTGAATAATCCAGAGTCTGTTGATTAATTGTTATAGTAGTTGGTAGAAATGATCATTCATGCCACAGATGATTTTGAGAATCCTTAAATAAGTTCTATTAAGTACAATCATGGATATAAAAGTAGAAGTGATTTATGCCTGCAAAAATATAAAATCTAGCTATAGAGGAAAAGATTATATATGCTAACTAAGAAGGAATATTTTGGGGAATGACAACCCAACAAAAGTTTCTTCTAAAGAAAAAATCTCTGTTTCCAGACACTGGTGGAAGGTTATTATCAGGCTGCCATCTTTTGAACCATGGATGATTGCAATAGTGTGATTTTTTAATTTTATTTTTTAAAAATATTTATTTATTTATTTATTTATTTATTTATTGGCCTCACAGTGAGGCACGTGGGATCTTAGTTCCCTGACCAGGGATCAAACCCGTGCTACCTACAGTGGAAGTGCCTGGACAGCCAGGGAATTCCCCAGTAGTGTGAATTTTTGATTTTAGGGAAGACAAATCATGGACTTTGCAGTAGCCTATTGTCTAGAATGAAGCACAGCCAAGCATATGCATTTTTGGGTACTTAGGTTAATAAATACCTCAAGAATCAAGTTAGCTTATCACAGTTGCTACACCTATCAGGTTGTGAAATTTGAATTCAGACAAGTGTACCTATATGGGACCACATGCAAGGTAGGGTTTTGAAGTAGCATAGAGTGAAAAGAAACCAAAAGAGCTAGTGTGAAGAGTATGACTGGGTCAAGTATGACAGAGCCCTAGGAAAAAGGTTCTTGATTTCTTCCTTCTAAAGTAGCTACAGCTAACTAAAATTCAGAAATACCCCTTAGCTCCAGCCTCTGTGGGACCTTTTCAAAGATGTTTTGTAATTCTGGATTTCCTTGAGTGCTGGGTATTTCCTTAGTATTCTCTTTTGCTTAGCTTATTGGAGTGTATTTCTACTCCATGCAACCAAATTAACTTGCCTAAGACAAAGAACAATTCAAACCCAAACAGTGCAGAAAATACATGTAATAGGAGCTTTTTGGATATATATATATATGTATATATATATTTTTAAATCTGAGTTTGATTAACTAGATATTATATACAACTTATTTTTTGACTAGTGAAATTAGAATGGCTGGCTTCAGGACTTATTTCTTCAATTCATTTCTTGAGACAGTGGTCAGAAAGCTATTTCTGTAAAGAGCCAGATGGTAAACATTTTTGGCTTTGTGGGTGCTAGTCTCTGTTACACCTATTGTCTCTGTTGTGTGAAAGCAGTCACAGACAATACACAAGTGAATAGGTGTGGCTATTTTCTAATACAACTGTATATAGACACACTGAAATTTGAATTTCATATAATTTTCATGTATCACAAAATATTATTTATTATTTTAATCTATTAAAAATCTATAAACTATCCAGTCCAAACAAAAACAGATGGCAGGTCTGATTTAATCCATGCACTGTAGTTTGCCTGGCTTAAAAACATGAGCTGGGGTTCAAGAGTTCTCAGTCTAGTCCTTGCTTCACTACTGTGTGATGCTGAGGAAGTGAAATTTTTTCTGGGCCTCAGTTTCCTCCTTTACACTGAGTTTATGGGCAAAAAGAGCTTAGAAACCCATAAACTTTTAGACTCTAAATTTAATTTATACTTTATGTATGTTTTCAATTAAAGTATAGTTGATTTACAGTGTTTCAGGTGTACAGCAAAATGATTCAGTTATAATTACATATATATGTATTCTTTATAGAATATATATATTCTTTTTCAGATTTTTTCCATTATACGTTTATTTTATACTTTGTGTTTTTAAGGGTTTATTTATTTGATGCTTTAAAACTTCTTTCCCTCAATTCTGTGTTAATTGCTATGAAAAAACTGTACTCATTTTGTTATTATTAAATAAATAAAAACTAACAGAAATGTAAATAAAAATATGCCCAGGTCCCGGAGGAAGATGGCGGAAGAGTCAGACGCGGAGATCACCTTCCTCCCCACAGATACATCAGAAATTCATCTACACGTGGAACAACTCCTACAGAACACCTACTGAACGCTGACAGAAGACCTCAGACCCCCCAAAAGGCAAGAAACTCCCCACATACCTGGGTAGGACAAAAGAAAAAAGAATAAACAGAGACAAAAGGATAGGGACGGGACCTGCACCAGTGGGAGGGAGCCGTGAAGGAGGAAAGGTTTCCACACACTAGAAGCCCCTTCGTGGGCGGAGACTGCAGGTGGTGGAGGGGGAAAGCTTCGGAGTAGCGGAGGAGAGCACAGCAACAGGGGTGTGGAGGGCAAAGCGGAGAGATTCCGGCACAGAGGATCGGTGCCCTCAGGCACACACCAGCCCTAGAGGCTTCTCTGCTCGGCCACCGGAGCGGGCGGGGCTGGGAGCTGTTATCGGGTTTCAGTCGGAGCGCGGGGAGAGGACTAGGGCTGGCGGCAGGAAGAGAGCCTGAAGGGGTTAGTGCACCACGGCTAGCCCGGAGGGAGTCCGGGGAAAAAGTCTGGAGCTGCCTAAGAGGCAAGAGACTTTTTCTTCCCTTTTGTTTCCTGGAACGCGAGGAGAGGGCATTAAGAGAGCTGCTTATAGAAGCACCAGAGACGGGCGTGGGACGCTGGGGCTGCTGCTGCCGCCGCCACAAGGCCTGTGTGCGAGCGCAGGTCACCGTCCATCCCGCCTTCCGGCGAGCCTGTGCACCCCGCCAATGCCGAGGTCCCGGGACCCAGAGACGGCTTTCCCGGGAAAGCGCACGGAGCGCCTCGGGCTGGTGCAACGTCACGACGGCCTCTGCCGCCGCAGGCCCGCCCCACACTGCACGCCCCTCCCTCCCCTCTGCCTGAGTGAGCCAGAGCCCCCGAATCAGCGGCACCTTTAAACCCGTCCTGTCTGAGCGAAGAACGGACGCCCTCCGGCGACCTACGCGCAGAGGCGGGGCCAGGTCCAAGGCTGAGACCCGGGAGCTGTGAGAGCAGAGACAGGGAAATCTCTCTGTGCAGCCTCGGAGGCAGCGGATTAAAGCTTCACGGTCCACTTGATGTGCCCTGCGTCTGTGGAGTGCATGAATGGACAGCGAATCATCCCAAATTGAGGAGGTGGACTTTGAGGACAAGATTTAAGACTTTTCCCCCTTTTCCTCTTTTTACAACGAATTATCCCAAATTAAGGAGGTGGACTTTGAGAGCAAGATTTCAGACTTTTCCCCCTTTTCCTCTTTTTACAATGAATTATCCCAAATTAAGGAGGTGGACTTTGAGAGCAGGATTTCAGACTTTTCCCCCTTTTCCTCTTTTTACAACGAATTATCCCAAATTGAGGAGGTGGACTTTGAGAGCAAGATTTTCGATTTTTCCCCCTGCTCTCTTTTTGTGAATGTGTATGTGTATGCTTCTGTGCGAGATTTTCTCTGTATAGCTTTGCTTCCACCATATGTCCCAGGGTTCTATCTGTCCGTTTTTTTTTCAATAATTACTTTTTAATTTTAATAACGCCACTATATTTTACACTTTATTCTACTTTACTTTACCTGCTCTTTCTTTTCTTCCTACCTTCCCTTCCCCCCTCCCTCCCTCCACCCCTCCTTTCCTTCTTTCTCTCTTTCTTTCCTTCCTCCCTCCCTCCCTCCTTTCTTTCTTTCTTTCTTTCTTTCTTTCCTTCCTCCCTCCCTCCCTCCCTTCTTCCATTCACTCTTTCTTTTTCTTTCCTTCCTCCCTCCTTCCTTTCTTTCTTTCTTTCCATCCTTCCTCCCTCCCTCCCTCCTTTCTTTCTTCCCTCCTTCCTTCCTTCCTTTCCTTCTTCCTTTCTTTCTCTCCCTCTTTCTCTCTTCTACTAATTCTTTCTTTCTACTTTTTCTCCCTTTTATTCTGAGCTGGGTAGATGAAAGCCTCTTGATGCTGCAGCCAGGAGTCAGTGCTGTGCCTCTGAAGTGGGAGAGCCAACTTCAGGACACGGGTTCACAAGAGACCTCCCAGCTCCATATAATATCAAGCGGCGAAAATCTCCCAGAGATCTCCATCTCAACACCAGCACCCAGCTTCAGTCAACGACCAGCAAGCTACAGTGCTGGTCACCCTATGCCAAGCAACTAGCAAGACAGGAACACAACCCCACCCATTAGCAGACAGGCTGCCTAAAAACATAATAAGGCCACAGGCACCCCAAAACACACCACCAGACGTGGACCTGTCCACCAAAAAGACAAGATCGAGCCTCACCCACCAGAACACAGGCACTAGTCCCCTCCACCAGGAAGCCTACACAACCTACTGAAACAACCTTAGCCACTGGGGACAGACACCAAAAACAACGGGAACTACGAATCTGCAGCCTGCAAAAAGGAGACCCCAAACATAGTAACATAAGCAAAATGAGAAGACAGAAAAACACACAGCAGGAGAAGGAGCAAGATAAAAACCCACCAGACCTAACAAATGAAGAGGTAATAGGCAGTCTACCTGAAAAAGAATTCAGAATAATGATGGTAAAGATGATCCAAGATTCTATTTCCAAGATCCAAAATCTTGGAAATAGAATAGACAAAATGCAAGAAACAGTTAACAAGGACCTAGAAGAACTAAAGATGAATCAAGCATCAATTAAAAACACAATAAATGAAATAAAAAATACTCTAGATGGGATCAATAGCAGAATAACTGAGGCAGAAGAATGGATAAGTGAGGTGGAAGATAAAATAGTGGAAATAACTGCTGCAGAGCAAAATAAAGAAAAAGGAATGAAAAGAACAGAGGACAGTCTCAGAGACCTCTGGGACAACATTAAATGCATCAACATTCGAATTATAGGGGTTCCAGAAGAAGAAGAGAAAAAGAAAGGGACTGAGAAAATATTTGAAGAGATTATAGTTGAAAACTTCCCTAATATGGGAAAGGAAATAGTTAATCAAGCCCAGGAGGCACAGAGAGTCCCATACAGAATAAATCCAAGGAGAAATATGTCAAGACACATATTAATCAAACTGTCAAAAATTAAACACAAAGAAATCATATTAAAAGCAGCAAGGCAAAAACAATAAATAACACACAAGGGAATCCCCATCAGGATAACAGCTGATCTCTCAGCAGAAACTCTACAAGCCAGAAGGGAGTGGCAGGACATAATTAAAGTGATGAAGGAGAGAAACCTGCAACCAAGATTACTCTACCCAGCAAGGATCTCATTCAGATTTGATGGAGAAATTAAAACGTTTACAGACAAGCAAAAGCTGAGAGACTTCAGCACCACCAAACCAGCTTTACAACAAATGCTAAAGGAACTTCTCTAGGCAAGAAACACAACAGAAGGAAAAGACCTACAATAATGAACCCAAAACAATTAAGGAAATGGGAATAGGAACATACATATCAAAAAATACCTTAAATGTAAATGGACTAAATGCTCCCACCAAAAGACACAGATTGGCTGAATGGATACAAAAACAAGACCCATATATATGCTATGTACAAGAGACCCACTTCAGACCTAGAGACACATACAGATTGAAAGTAAGGGGATGGAAAAAGATATTCCATGCAAATGGAAATCAAAAGAAAGCTGGAGTAGCAATTCTTATATCAGACAAAATAGACTTTAAAATAAAGACTATTAGAAGAGACAAAGAAGGACACTACATAATGATCAAGGGATCAATCCTAGAAGAAGATATAACAATTGTAAATATTTATGCACCCAACATAGGAGCACCTCAATACATAAGGCAAATACTAACAGCCATAAAAGGGGAAATCGACAGTAACACACTCATAGTAGGGGACTTTAACACCCCACTTTCACCAATGGACAGATCATCCAAAATGAAAATAAATAAGGAAACACAAGCTTTAAATGATACATTAAACAAGATGGACTTAATTGATATTTATAGGACATTCCATCCAAAAACAACAGAATACACATTTTTCTCAAGTGCTCATGGAACATTCTCCAGGATAGCTCATATCTTGGGTCACAAATCAAGCCTTGGTAAATTTAAGAAAATTGAAATTGTATCAAGTATCTTTTCTGACCACAATGCTATGAGACTAGACATCAATTACAAGAAAAGATCTGTAAAAAATACAAACACATGGAGGCTAAACAATACACTACTCAATAACGAAGTGATCATTGGAGAAATCAAAGAGGAAATTTAAAAATACCTAGAAACAAATGACAATGGAGACACGATGACCCAAAACCTATGGGACGCAGCAAAAGCAGTTCTAAGGGGGAAGTTTATAGCAATACAATCCCACCTTAAGAAACAGGAAACATCTCGAGTAAACAACCTGACCCTGCACCTAAAGCAATTAGAGAAAGAAGAACAAAAAACCCCCAAAGTTAGCAGAAGGAAAGAAATCATAAAGATCAGATCAGAAATAAATGAAAAAGAAATGAAGGAAATGATAGCAAAGAACAATAAAACTAAAAGCTGGTTCTTTGAGAAGATAAACAAAATTGACAAACCATTAGCCAGACTCATCAAGAAAAAAAGGGAGAAGACTCAAATCAATAGAATTAGAAATGAAAAAGGAGAAGTAACAACTGACACTGCAGAAATACAAAGGATCATGAGAGATTACTACAAGCAACACTATGCCAATAAAACGGACAACCTGGAACAAATGGACAAATTCTTAGAAATGCACAGCCTGCCAAGACTGAATCAGGAAGAAATAGAAAATATGAATAGACCAATCACAAGCACTGAAATTGAAACTGTGATTAAAAATCTTCCAACAAACAAAAGTCCAGGACCAGATGGTTTCACAGGCAAATTCTATCAAACATTTAGAGAAGAGCTAACACCCATCCTTCTCAAACTCTTCCAAACAATTTCAGAGGAAGGAACACTCCCAAACTCATTCTACGAGGCCACCATCACCTTGATACCAAAACCAGGCAAGGATGTCACAAAGAAAGAAAACTACAGGCCAATATCACTGATGAACATAGATGCAAAAATCCTCAACAAAATACTAGCAAACAGAATCTAACAGCACATTAAAAGGATCATACACCATGATCAAGTGGGGTTTATTCCAGGAATGCAAGGATTCTTCAATATATGCAAATCAATCAATGTGATACACCATATTAACAAATTGAAGGAGAAAAACCATATGATCATCTCAATAGATGCAGAGAAAGCTTTCGACAAAGTTCAACACCCATTTATGATAAAAACCCTGCAGAAAGTAGGCATAGAGGGAACTTTCCTCAACATAATAAAGGCCATATATAACAAACCCACAGTCAACATTGTCCTCAATGGTGAAAAACTGAAACCATTTCCACTAAGATCAGGAACAAGACAAGGCTGCCCACTCTCACCACTCTTATTCAACCTAGTTTTGGAAGTTTTAGCCACAGCAATCAGAGAAGAAAAGGAAATAAAAGGAATCCAAATTGGAAAAGAAGAAGTAAAGCTGTCACTGTTTGCAGATGACATGATACTATACATAGAGAATCCTAAAAATGCTACCAGAAAACTACTAGAGCTAATCAATGAATTTGGTAAAGTAGCAGGATACAAAATTAATGCACAGAAATCTCTGGCATTCCTGTACACTAATGATGAAAAATCTGAAAATGAAATCAAGAAAACATTCCCATTTACTATTGCAACAAAAAGAATAAAATATCTAGGAATAAACCTACCTAAGGAGACAAAAGACCTGTATGCAGAAAATTATAAGACACTGATGAAAGAAATTAAAGATGATACAAATAGATGGAGAGATATACCATGCTCCTGGATTGGAAGAATCAATATTGTGAAAATGACTCTACTACCCAAAGCAATCTACAGATTCAATGCAATCTCTGTCAAACTACCACTGGCATTTTTCACAGAACTAGAACAAAAAATTTCAAAATTTGTTTGGAAAAACAAAAACCCCGAATAGCCAAAGCAATCTTGAGAACGAAAAATGGAGCTGGAGGAATCAGGCTCCCTGACTTCAGACTATACTACAAATCTACAGTAATCAAGACAGTGTGGTACTGGCACAAAAACAGAAAGATAGATCAATGGAACAGGATAGAAAGCCCAGAGATAAACCCACGCACATGTGGTCACCTTATCTTTGATAAAGGAGGCAGGAATGTACAGTGGAGAAAGGACAGCCTCTTCTAAGTGGTACTGGGAAAACTGGACAGGGACATGTAAAATTATGAGATTAGATCATTCCCTAACACCATACACAAAAATAAGCTCAAAATGGATTAAAGACCTAAATGTAAGGTCAGAAACTCTCAAACTCTTAGAGGAAAACATAGGCAGAACACTCTATGACATAAATCACAGCAAGATCCTTTTGGACCCACCTCCTAGAGAAATGGAAATAAAAACAAAGATAAACAAATGGGACCTAATGAAACTTCAAAGCTTTTGCACAGCAAAGGAAACCATAAACAAGACCAAAAGACAACCCTCAGAATGGGAGAAAATATTTGCAAATGAAGCAACTGACAAAGGATTAATCTCCAAAATTTATAAACAGCTCATGCAGCTCAATAGCAAACAAACAAACAACCCAATCCAAAAATGGGCAGAAGACTTAAATAGGCATTTCTCCAAAGAAGATATACAGACTGCCAACAAACACATGAAAGAATGCTCAACATCATTAATCATTAGAGAAATGCAAATCAAAACTACAATGAGATATCATCTCACACCAGTCAGAATGGCCATCATCAAGAAATCTAGAAACAATAAATGCTGGAGAGGGTGTGGAGAAAAGGGAACACTCTTGAACTGCTGGTGGGAATGTGAATTGGTACAGCCACTATGGAGAACGGTATGGAGGTTCCTTAAAAAACTACAAATAGAACTACCATATGACCCAGCAATCCCACTACTAGGCATATACCCTGAGAAAACCATAATTCAAAAAGAGACATGTACCAAAATGTTCATTGCAGCTCTATTCACAATAGCCCGGAGCTGGAAACAACCTAAGTGTCCATCATCGGATGAATGGATAAAGAAGATGTGGCACATATATACAATGGAATATTACTCAGCCATAAAAAGAAACGAAACTGAGCTATTTGTAATGAGGTGGATAGACCTAGATTCTGTCATACAGAGTGAAGTAAGTCAGAAAGAGAAAGACAAATACCGTATGCTAACACATATATATGGAATTAAAAAAAAATGTCATGAAGAACCTAGGGGTAAAACGGGAATAAAGACACAGACCTACTTGAGAATGGACTTGAGGATATGGGGAGTGGGAAGGGTAAGCTGTGACAAAGCGAAAGAGAGGCATGGACATATATACACTACCAAACGTAAGGTAGATAGCTAGTGGGAAGCAGCCGCATAGCACAGGGAGATCAGCTCGGTGCTTTGTGACCGCCTGGAGGGGTGGGATGGGGAGGGTGGGAGGGAGGGAGATGCATGAGGGAAGGGATGTGGGAACAGATGTATATGTATGAGTGATTCACTTTGTTATAAAGCAGAAACTAATAAAAAAAAATATGCCCAGTCATGATTTTTTTAAGTATAAAATTTGTTTATATCCATTTTATAAAGAAGATCTTGGTCTCTGCTTTAATTATCACCAGGTTTAAGTCGTGACCTTCTGATAGTACTTTCTCCATCTTCTTTTATTATTTGTAGTCTGCAGGTAAGTGTGATGAACAACTGGTTTTGGTGAGGAGAGTGGGTCATGGCTTTATATTTCTTATTAACTCTTATGTTTATTCAGGTGCCCATAGCTGATACCAAAAAAACCCAGAAGGTAACTAAAATTTTAAAGGCATTCATTTTTTAAACAATTTTTTTCTATTATTGTAAAAGCAAGTTGAGTGTCAAAGATAGATACTTAATATTTTTTAAAAGAAATCCTTGGTGTAGTTTTTCCTCCTTGTCCTTCTACTTTGTTACTGTTCAGCCTATATACAACACATGAGAGTACCAGGAGGGACTGAGAGTACGGAGAGTTTAACCTCAATTATTGCTTTAATACATAACTTGTTTTCAAAACCAGGTCTCTATAATCACAAGTCCGTTTTATGCCATGGTATGAAATCTGTTTTATATTCTTATTGTATTTTTATTTTCATCCTAGTTATAAAATATACTGTTTCTTTATTTCCCCTCACAACTATGAAAATTTCTTAGTATCATTCTATGTTTTATTGAAAAGCAACCTGGAAAACTGAAATTATTATATTAATATTCAAAATGTAAATGTATTCTCACTCTAGGGATTCAAAAAACAGGGTGAAATTTGTTTTGCAGGCTCTCAAATGTTGCACTTATCTTTGGTTATGGCTGGTTTGACCTGGGCAAAATTGTAACCTAAGTGAAGTTAAACTCTGATATTCTGATAACTCAGAGAGATAATCACTCTGAGATAAGTGAGTGTCCCAGTGGGGTGCCTTTTGTGGTCCTAGGCCCCCCCACCACTGGGACACTCACTTAACTCTTCCCACCTTGTAGAACTCAAACCCCAGAGCTTTCTTAACCTTTTTTCCTCTGTTTTCACTTCTCACATCCTGCTGTGCTCTACAGTTATCTAATAACTTACAGCTGACATGTTTGAACGTTTGTATTTTAATAGGGACCTTTCCAGAACCAATGGGATATCTTCAAAAGTAGTGGAGGTGGTATCTGAGGTAGGTGCCTTTAAGCCCACGTCCACTCTGCCTACACACAAGGATAGCTTTGCTTGGTCTACATCACAATGTTCTTTAACTTTGATCTAAAAAATCAACTCTATCCATTCATAAAAAAATATGGAAATTCTTTATAAAACAAAACAGGGAGTCCTCAGTATTGATGTGAAAATGAAAAGGATGATATCCTCTCAGCAGTAAATTATCCTTACACCTACAGTATGTTAAACACTGTGCTGGAGAATCACAGATAAATAAACTATGGTGTTTGCTTTCAAGGCACTGGCTATTTGGTAGGAAATACAGACTTACAAATAAATCATTGCAATACAATACTATAAATGCTTTAGTGAGGTAATAGTTACATAGATGATGCAAGTGAAGGAATGATTAACTACTGGGTGGGACAGACAAGGCTTCTTAGGACATTTTTGAGCTAGATTTTGAAAAATGAGCTTTTCAGTAGGGGAAAGCAATGTGGAGTTTTGCACTAAGGCAAAATGGCATGAAACACATTTGTCCTGAATTTTAAATAAGGAACTAGTCTTGCAAAGAATGGAAGGCAATGGAAAATCCATTTGGCAGTGTCAGTAGCCACATCTAATATGCAGTGGGGAGTGGCAGTAAATCAAGCTTCAACTCCGGTAATCAGAGACTTTGGTAGTGGTCAGTGGAGTCCTTGCTGGTGGATTCAGTTGCATGCTCACAGCTGCTGTTCTGCCTACCTATCGTCACTTTGAACGGCCATTTTCTGAGCTGCATTCCAGCCTTCCTGATCATTGTCTTAGTTACTCAATTTTCTTTCAGTAGTTTTTTTTCTGCTTAAATTAGCAAAAGTTGATTTCTATTGTACCTAAATACCTTGGCTGATATAGCAGTAAAGAACTGTGATACTGATTTTTGTTGTTGCTTGTTTTTTCAGGAGTGGAACAGTTCAAAGTGATATGCTTTTGGGTATGAATGACTAAAAGAGTGATATAAAAGGGATATAGACTCTCTACAATTGAAGAGGTCTGTGGGACTAGGGTATTGGGAAAGTTGTGTATATAAGCACTGGAGATACTCATGATCATTACTGTATTTGTAATGAGAGTTTCAGTGTTCTTAATGAATTTAGATCATAAGAAGATCAAAAATGACAGATAAAGGAAATGTTGAGATTATGTAGCCAAGTGTCATGAGCCTAAAAAGTAATTTCAAGAAAGTGATATTATAGTTTAAAAGAAGAAATAGGAGTTGAGATGAATGTCTACTCTCCTCCCTGCCCTCGTGGTGCTTAGGACAATTGAGAAAGCTATAGAAAAGTATATGAGCATTCTGTGAATAACTAGAAGGTGCAGAATAAGACAGCAATGGGAGAATTAATTAGAGGGAAGAAGTATAGAATTATATTGGAATAAAATTCAAAACATGAGACAATATAGAAATGGAGTTTATTTGGCCAGTATGTTTTGTTATCAAGGATGAGCAGCATAGTAGGATTAAGTAGATACAGTGTTTTTGGATGGAATGGGGTTAGAGAGATATTTCTGCATTGGTACAAGGAGTTTGTGGTTAGTAAGGAGAGGCATTTGGAGTGTTGTAACTGCTTGGACATCTCAACGGAAAATTGGTAAGTATTTGGTTTGGTTTTGCTGGTTAGCCTAGCTTTAGACCAGGGTTTCTCAACCTCAGTAGTACTGACATTTTGAGGCTGATAATGCTTTGTTGTGGGGGGAGGAGGGCTGGTTTTTGCACTTTAGCATGAATAGCAGCATACCTGGCCTTTTCCCACTAGGTGACAATAGCATCCTTCTCCCAGATATGACAACCAAGATGCCTCGAGACTTTGCCAAACATCCTAGGTTGGAAACCATGGGCTAAGCTCTGCCAGTTTTGAGGAAAGGGCAATTCAGTCTGAAATATTAATCATAGCCTTTATTTTAAGTTCTTGCCTTAGGGGTAGGACTTGTGCATTGGAAGAAAAAAGTGATATGCAGAAGCCTAATTCAAAAAATGCCAACAATTTCCTATTGCCTACAGAATGAAATTCAGGTTTAGTACATTGGTTACCTTTTCTCAATTACTTCTGCTCTTTAGATCCACATCCATCTTTACCTGTCTGTCAACCTCCCATTCATGCATTTTTCCAAATAGTCCTTTATAATTTCTCACTTTACTTTTGCCTAAGCTATTGTCTGCATATTTCCCCATCATCATCTTCCAAAGAAATCCACCTCTTAAGGCACATCTCAAATGATGTCTCTGCCATGAAGTCTTCTCTAATTCCACTGGTAAGATTTAATTTTTCTCACCTTGCACTTGACTTTGCACTTTTGCACTATTTGTTACATTAGTCCTTTAAAAAAAAATTTTTTTGGCCATGCCGTGAAGCATGTGGGATCGTAGTTCCCTGACCAGGGATTGAACCTGCACCCACTGCACTGGCAGTGCAGAGTCTTAACCACTGGCTGCCTGGGAAGTCCCCATTAGTCATTTTTATTGATGGTATGGGTTTTTTGTGGAACACAATATCTTCATATAAAGTACAGATTCAGTTCTTTAACTTCAGAAAGTTTTCTTGTTTTATATCATTGAATTTTTTTTCTATGCCATTTGTTTAGTTTCTTACTTCAGAGAAACCAGTAATAATTAGATATGATCATATTTGTATTTCATATCTATTATCTTCTAATTGTTTTAATCATTTTGATTTTTTTCTTTATGAATTTACAGTGATCATATAAAGTGCTGGTTCTAAGGTCCTATTTTGGATTTTAGCTTTATTGACATAGTTTATTAAACATTTTACTTATTGCATTTTAATGGTGCTAATTTTATGTGCTTATTGAGAAGTAAAAGAGAAGTCCTAAGAAATCCAAATAAAATCCCTTCATCCCAGGACATAAGTAAAAATCTTAAAGACATTTTCTCTATTCTTTTAAATTTAATTATAAAATGGTTTTCTTCAATTTGTGTCCTTAACACTACAATTACCCTCTTATTTTATTCTGCTTTTTAAAAAATAATTTCATCTTTGTGGATTTAAAAAAAATCTAATTTGTGTTCTGATTAGGTAATGATATAGAACAAAGCACTCATGGAGATTCTCTTCATTATCTTTATACTTTTTCTATTATTTTCCTTTCTATCTCTTTTACTTCTTCTCCCCCCTCCTTCTTCCTCCTCCTTTTTTCCTCCTTTCAACTGTGTGGTTTACATATATGACACCATTTCTTTCAACCTGTTTGTGTTTAACATGGTCAGCCCCATCAAAGCTCACTTTGACTTCTTCCTCATTTTATATGATACCTCATCATCTTTCAGATTCATAGTTTGATGACTTAACATTTCATGTTCAACCAATTATTCTAACACCTGAGGATGTATGGCAGGATGCTTGGTCATTACCTAAACGTGTGTACCATTTGTTTGGAGGACTCAAGTCCCCTCTCTCTCATCTGAGATTTCTTTGCTCTTCTTCTTTTTTTTTTCTTTCTTTTTTTTAAGAACCAAGTTTTCTTTTTTTCTGGTCACACCACACGTGGGATTTTAGTTCCCAGATTGAGCCCATTCCCCCTGCAGTGGAAGCACAGAGTCTTAACCACTGGACCACCAGGGAAGTCCTCTTTGCTCTTCTGAGACACATTCATGCCACTTAGTTAAGAATATAGTTTACCCCTTTGGGAGAATTTTAAAATGATTCCACAGACTCATTGTGGAACCCAAAAGCTTTTGCTTATTTTTAAAAATTAAAGTGGTCCATCTTCCCTTTCCATGCTTAGCAACTGTTGCCACCGCATCCCCAGCTTCAGGCAAAACGATGCCAGAAGTTTTAAAGTACTGAGAGAGACTGAGACGCCAACAATAAATCTCTTGGAGCATGAGGGTGGGGAGAGAAACATCACCTGACAACTCTTTTACCTAGTCTCTTCGCCTTGAATAATCTCATCACTTATGTTCAATCTTTTCCTTCCATAATTAGGTTTTTCTGATTATGACTTTATGCACTGCTTGGCTACACCAAATTTGGAGGTTTTAGAGACACAGTTTACTCATGCTGATACTGAGTTCCAGAGCTGATAAACAGGTACGTAAGCTGTTCAGAGTTTTTCCCATTTCTTTTTCTTCTCATCCTCTCAGTATTCTCCCCAAAATGTGAGAGATTTCCTGGCTTGATAAGAATTCCCAGGACTTTGTCTTTTTGCACTTCTTTCCTCTGACCTGCTTCTGGGTTGGGTTGGAATGGAGAAGGTGAAAGAGCTCAATCCTCATAGTGTAAAAGTAGCCATAGATGGTGCTTAAACAAATAGGTGTGTCTATGTTCCAATAAAATTTTATTTAAAAAAAAAAAGAAAGGGTAAATTTAGAATTATGGCCAGCTGTACAATACCCTTTTGTCTCTTTCAATGGATACTACCTCTTAAAAAGCTTTAGTGATACATAATTGACATTCAATGAATTGCACATACTTAAAGAATATAATTTGATGTGTTTGACATGTACATACCCATGAATCTCTCACCATAATCAAGATAATTGTATCTCTATCACTGACCAAAGTTTCTCATATCTTTTTGTAATTTCTTCCTCCTATCACTCCCGGGTAACCTCTCCTTTCCCCATTACTAGACAACCACTGTCACTATAGATTGGATTGTATTTACTAGATTTTTATAAATGAAATCACACAGAATGCAATCTTTTTATCAGATTTCTGTAATTCAGCAAAATTATCTGAAGATTCATTGATGTTCTAGTATGTATCAGTAGTTTATTCCTTTGTTTATTAGTTTATTGTAGATCTTAGTTATTATAGTATGTATCAATAGTTTATTCCAGGTTTTGACTAGGCTATTCTAATAAAGTTGCTATAACAGTCATATAAAATCTAGGTATAGACATATATTTTAATTTTTTCTTAGGCAAACCCAGGAATGAAATGGCTGGATCATACAGTAGGTGTGTAAGCTTAACTATAAAAGACTGCCAAATTTTCTAAAGTGGTAGTACCTCTTCAGATTCCTATCAGCAGTGTATGAGAGTTACAGTTCATCTATGCCATCACCAGTACTTGGCATGAACAAGCTTTCTAATATTAGCAATTCCCAAAGATGTGTAGTGGTATCTTATTGTAGTTTTAAATTGCATTTATCTATGATCAATGATATTGAGCATCTTTTTATCTTCTTAATTAGCATCTATATATCTTCTTTGGTAAAGTGTCTGTTCAAATTTTTGTCTTTTTTTAAAAATTGACTTGTCGGGCTCCCCTGGTGGTGCAGTGGTTGAGAGTCCGCCTGCCGATGCAGGGGACACGGGTTCGTGCCCCGGTCCGGGAAGATCCCACATGCCGCAGAGCGGTTAGGCCCGTGAGCCATGGCCGCTGAGCCTGCACATCCGGAGCCTGGGCTCCACAACGGGAAAGGCCACAGCAGTGAGAGGACCGCGTATAGCAAAAAAAAAAAAAAAAAAAAAAAAAAAAATTGGCTTGTCTCTTTTCTTAATAGTGACGTTTGAGAGTTCTTTTAAACATTCTAGATGCTACTCCTTTATCAGATATATGACTTGCAAATATTTTCTCTTAGCCTCATTTACAAGTATATTAGGTCAATGAAACTTGTCCCACAGGTAAATTATATTCTGTTCATTAAAAAAAAATTCTCATTTCTCTTTTATTTCATTTTGGATAGTTTCTATTTCTGTGTCTTCAAATTTACTAATCGTTTGTTCTGCAATGTCTAAAATGTAATCCTAGACAGTGTACTTTTTATTGCATACTTTGTATTTTTCATCTCTGAAAGTTTGATTTGAGTCTTTTAAAATATATTTATCCATATCACTTTTTGAACATATGGAACACAGATATTTCTCCTTTATGAGTTTGATTTTCCTGCATTTTTACATACTTGATACTTTTTAATTGATTGGCAGACATTGTGAATTTTTTCTTACTGGGTACTGGATACTTTTGTATTCCTGTAAATAGCCTTGAGCTTTGCTCTCTTTGAAACATTTGATCCTTTCAGATCTTGCTTTCTCACTTTGTTAGATGGGACTGCAACAGTGTTCAGTCTATTGTGAAGTTTTCCCCTATTGAGGTAAGACACGTCAGTGTATTCTGCCTTATGCCCTTATTATGAAGTTTTCCAGTCTGGCTGTAGGAAAAGACTAATTTCTGGCTCTGTAGAAGGTGCTTGTTCCCCAGCCTCAGGTAATTTTACACATGTGTGGTCTAATAAGTACTCAACTGAATATTCAAGGGGGACCCTGTGGAGGTCATCAAAGTTTTCTCAGTGTATAGTTCCTTCCTCTTTGGCACTCCATCCTTTGAACTCTAACCTCCTTGCTTTACCTAGACTCTCAACTCCAACTGTTCACCTCATAGATACTGCCAAGCTCTGCCTGGGATCCCCCTTCCTGGGCAGCAACATGGGTATGTTCTCACAGCAGCTAACTGGGGCAATCAAAGGGCTCACTTTATTTGCTTCCCATCTCTCAGGGATCACTGAACGTTGTGGCTTGCAGGCCAGTGACTTGAAAACTGTTGTTGCCTATAATTTCATGATTTTTTGTCAGATATGGAAGGGATACTCTTTTTGTTTGTTTGTTTGTTTTTGGAGATTATGACATGAGGTGTGCTGTTCTAAAACTTTGTTGTTGTTAGTAAAACTTTTATTAAATTTTAACAAAAACAATATAGTTATTAGAGGAAAGCAATTCTGTATCTGCCTTTTATCTAATATTTCGATTGATCACACATCTATTTTTACGACTAGATTTTGTAATTCTGATATCAGCTTGGGGGGTAGTCTGTTCCTTAAAGTATAAACAAGACTGTCTTGAACTTAAAATGTGTAATGTTCTTCACTTAGAACTTATGCTTTAGTGCACAAAGGTTAAAACTGCTCTTGGACATGAAAAGGAAGGAAGGCACGAAGGAAGAAGGAAATAAAGTTCTGTTGATCTGTCTAATCTTGTAAAACCATTGTGGAAAACCTTAGGTTCAAATTCTACTTGGGGAAACTGACATACATGTAGAAAATGTCAATATAATGAATCCAAGGTGTGCTATTGTGAAATAATAATTATATATATATATATATATATATATATATATATATACATTTAGTCTTTGTTTCTTGTTTCTGGCACAGAGCTCCTAACACCCTTAGAATTTCCTGAGTGATATGGAAGAAAGGAACATCTTTTTTATTCTTAATAAGCTCGTTTCAACCATATCTGAATTTATGCTAATGAAGTTACTCTTAGAGGATGGAGGATGGTTGCCAGAAATACCAAGGCATGATTAGAGTATTACAACTTTCAGCTCCATCCTCTGATCTTCAGGAAAGGAACAGGAGCTGGAGACCGACTTAAGCACCAATGGTCAGTGATGTAATCAAGCGTGTCTATGCAATGAAGCCTCTATAAAAACACTAAGTGATGAGGTTTGGAACATCTGAGTGGCTGAAAACATCAAGGTGCTTGGAGGATGGCATGCCAGGAGATGGTGCAGAAGCTCTGTTCCCTTCCCAATACTTTGCCCTATGCATCTCTTCCATTTAGCTGTTCTGAGTTGTATAAACTGGTAACAGTAAGTGAAGAGTTTTCCTGAGTTCTATGAACTGTTATAGCAAATTAGCAAACAGAAGGAAGGGTCTTGGAAACTCCTGAGTTATAGTTAGTCAGATGTATGGGAGGCTTAGACTTGTGACTGATGACTGAAGAGGAGACAGTCCTGGGGGACTGAGCCCTTAACCTGTGGGGTCTGTATTAACTACAGGTAGTTAGTGTTACAATGAATTAAACTTTAAGACACCCAGTTGCTATCCACAGAGAAAACTGGAGAATTGCTTGGTGTGGAAAACCAACACATTCAGTGTCAGAAGTCTTGTGAGTACAGAAAAAGATTTTTTTTCTTTTACAGGGAACCTAGTGCTGATGTTCTCATTTTTGTCTGCCCAATAGCTTCTCTTTTTTCGTTGAGGTTACAGATCTCAGTTCCTGGGCCAAAGAAATGGATCAATCTATCCTACTGTCCCTGACCACATGGATGGTACATGGAGATAGTGAGATTGGAGAGAAGTAAGTGCTCTTGACATAGGAAAAGTTAATTCTCTCCTCTGTATTCTGAGAATTTAAGGCTTGAGCAGACACATGAAAAGAAATGGTAGTGGTATTGGTGATGATTCATTTGATGCCAACTTTCTAGAGAGAAAGATCCTCATCTTCCAAGGGTTTTTAAAACTGCTTAATCTAGAATCTTTTTTATAAATTCCATTTTTGTTATATTAACCAGATTTCATTTCTGCTTGCTTGAAATCAAAGAATTTCTTCTAGTATAAGTTATAAGCAATTTGGTATCATGACAAGATAAAGTGAATGTATGATGAAAACTAAAGTTTAATAGGTAGGTGGGGCCAGATCATGGAGGGCTTCATATTTTATGTTGTGGTATTTGGTCTTTATTTTGTAGCCTACAGAGTTTTAAGTAGATTCCTAAGTCACTGTCTAATTTTAGTTTTGATCAATCACTCTGATAGCAGTGTCAAAGACGGATTTGAGGAGGATGAGCCTTGAGATAGAATGATCAGTTAGAGGTTACTTAAGCTAAGCGATATTGAAGACCTGAACTAGAATATTAGTTTTCCATTGCTGCCATAACAAATTACTACAAACTTAGTGGCTTGTAACAATACAGATTTATTAACTTGCAGTTCTGTAGGTCAGAAGTCTGACATGGGCCACATTGTGTTAAAATTAAGGATGTCATCACAAACCATTGCAAGTAATAAGAGAGTGGGGTATAGAGTGAAATATTTAAGTGTTGAAAGAAAAAATATCCATCAGCCAAAAATTTTGTATCCAGTGAACTTATTATTCAAAAGTGAAGGAGAAATAAAAATTTCTCAGAAAAATAAAGCTAGAAAATTGTTGCCAGTACACTTCTCAGAAAAATAAAACCAGGGAATTGTTGCCTTGCAAGGAATGGTGAAATAAATTTTTCAGAGAAAAGGAAAATGACATGGATCAGAAACCCAGATTTATGTAAAGAAATGAAAAGCATTAAAGAAGAAATAAAAGAGTACAAAATGAAAACTTTTAACTTCTTATTCTTAATTGATGTTATAGATAACTGTTCAAAATAATTATAGTAAAGATGTATTGGGTAATTTACCACTTATGGATAAGTGAAATGAATGATAAGGATACTATAAGGGACTGAAGAAAGGAACTGGAAATTCTCTGTTATAAGGAAAACTAAACTCTCTGTGAGGTGGTACAATTTTATTTGAAAATGGACTTAGATTAGTTGTCAATGTACATGGAAACTCTAGGGAAACTACTGAAAAATATAAAAAAGAAGTATAATTGGTATCCCAAGAGAGAAGAAAAAGAAATCATATAAATCCTCAATTTAAACTAGAGAAAATATGCCATGCTAACACAAATCAAAAGAAAGCTGGAGTATCAAAATTCATTTCAGGAATAAGCAGACTATGGAACAAGAAAAGTTATCAGGGATAAGATGAGCATTGTACAATGATAAATAGGTCAGTTCTCCAAGAATACATAGCAACCCTTAATGCGTATGTTCCTAAAATGCATGGAATTACATGTGGCAAAAATTGAAAAACGTGCAATGAGAAATAGTCAAATCCACTGTTATAGCTGGAAGCTTCAACATCCCTCTATCAGTAACTGACAGGTCCAGCAGGCAGAAAATTAGTAAGAATATAATTGAGCTGAACAGCACCACCAGTCAACTGGGTCTAATTGACATTTATAGAATATTTCATTCAATAACAGCAGAATACACATATTTCTCAAAGCCACATGGAACATTCACCAAAATAGATCATATTCTGGGCCATAAAACATACTTCAATGAATTTAAAATGTAAGAAATCATATAAAATATGCCCTAAAAACACAATGGAATTAAACTAGAAATCAATAACAAAAAGATAGCTGGAAAATTGCATCTGGAGATTAAACAACACACTTCTGAATACCACATGAGTCAAAAGAAGAAATATCAAGAAAAATTTAAATGTATTTTGAACTAAGTGTAAATTAGAATATAACATAAATATCTGTGGAATGCAGCAAAAGCAGTGTTTAGAGGGAAATTTATAGCATAGAATGTATTCATTAGAAAAAAAGAAGGCCTAAAATCAATAATCTAAGCTACCATCTTAGGAAACTAGAAAAAGAAGACCATTATAAAATTAAGCAAGTAGATCTTAAATATTTGTTATTTGCTCTAATTTTACTACTTCAAGAAGAAAAACAATACCAATTCTCTACTGTCTTTTCCAGAAAATAGAAGCAAAGTGAATACTTCCTAACTCATCCCATGAGGCCAGTTTTACCCTAATATGAAAACCATATAAAGAAATTACACAGAAAGAAAACTACAGACTAATATCTCTCATGAACATTAAAATTCTCAATGATATATTAACAAGTCTAAACAACAACAAACGCTCCCCTTCCCCACTCCCCACCAAAAAGAATTACATACCTTGACCAAGTGGTATTTATTCCAGGTAGATATGGCTGGTTCAACACCTGAAAATCAATTAATGAAATCAGTCACATCAGCAGGCTAAAGAAGAAAACTCATATAGTTATATCAATAGATGTAGGAAAAGCCTTTGACAAAAATCTAACATCCTTTATTCAAACTCTAGGGAAACTAAGAATAACAAGGAACTTCTTCAACTGGATAAAGAACATCTACAAAATCCCACAACTAACAACATACTTCATGGTGAGAAATTAGATGCTTTCCCCTAAAGATTAAGAACAAGTCAAGGATGTCTTTTCTTACCATTTCTATTTAATATCATGGAAGTCTTACATAATTCAGTAAGATAGGGAAAGGAGATAAAGTTAAACAGATTGAGAAGGAGAAATAAAACTGTCTGCAGATGACATGAATGTCTATGTAGAAAATGCCAAAGAATCAACAACAGCAACAACAAATTCCTGGAGCTAATAAGTGAATATAGCAAAGTTTCAGGGTACAAATATAATATACAAATTTTAGTATACAAATGTCAGTGGTTTTTTATGTACCTGGTGTTAACAATTGGAATTTAGAATTAAAAATATAGTGCCATTTTATTAGCACCAAAATTAAATATTTGATATAAATATAACAAAATATGCACAAGATCTATATAAAGAAAACTACAAAACTGCAATAAAAGAAATCAAAGAAGAACTAAATAAATGAAGAGATATTTCATGTTCCTGGACAGGAGGACTCAACATTGTTAAGATGTCAGTTCTTCTAACCTGATCTATACATGCAAGCAATCCCAATAAAAATTTAAGAAACTTATTTTTTTTGGATATTGACAAACTGATTCCAAAATGTATATGCAAGAGCAAAAGACCCTGAATAGCCAAAGCAATATTAAAGAAGAGATCAAAGTTGGAGAATTGACACCACCCAACCTCAAGACTTACTATAGAACCATGATAACCAAGACAGTGTGGTATCGGTGAAAGAGTAGACAAATCGGTAATGAAACAGAATATTTAGCCCTAAAATAGACACACACACACACACATGGTCAACTGATCTTTGTCAAAAGAGTTAAGGCAATTCAATAGAGAAATGATAGTCTTTGTATTGATAATAAATGGTGCTGGAACAACTGGACCTCTACATGCAAAAAAACCAAATACCTAGACACTGACCTTACACATATTACCAAAATTAGTTCAAAATGGATCATAGACCTAACTGTAAAATGCAAAACTATAAAACTTTTAGAATTTAACATCAGAGGAAATTTAGGTAATTTGAGGTTTGACAAATTTTGTTCACCAAAAAAAAAATCTATGAATTAAAAAATTGGTAAGTTGGACTTCACTGAATTAAAAACTTCTGCTTTGTGAAAGACAATGTCAAAATAATGAGAATACAAGCTACAGGCTGGGAGAATTTGCAAAAAATTTCTGATAAAGAACTGTTATCCAAAATTTGCAAAGAGTTCTTAAAACTCAAAATAAGAAAACAAACAACCCAATTTAAAAATAAGCAAAAGCCTGAACAGACACCTTACCAAAGAAGATATACAAATGGCAGTAAGCTTATGAAAAGATGCCCAACATCATATGTCATGAAGGAATTACAAATTAAAACAAGAATGAGTTACTACTACCTGCTTATTAGAATAGCTAAAATTTAAAAACTGATAATATCAAATTCTGGCAAAGATATGGAGCAACAGGAACTCTCATTCATTGCTGGTGGGGAGATTTGGCAGATTCTTACAAAGCTAAATGTAGTCTTATTATGTGATTATTATGTGATCCAGCAATGTGCTCTGAGGTATTTACCTAAATGAGTTGGAAACTTATATTCACACAAAAAACTGCACACAAATGTTTATAGAAGCTGTATTCATTATTGCTAAAAACTGGAAGCAACCAAGATGTCCTTTAAAGGTAAATGGGTAAACAAATTTTAGTGCACCAATACATTGGAATACCATTCAGCAATAAAAATAAATGAGTGATCAAGCCAGAAAAAGATACTGAAGAATTTTTACTGCACACTGTTTAGTGAAAGAGGCTATAATGAAAAGGCTATATACTATATGATTCTAACTATATGACATTCTGAAAAAGGCAAAATCATAGAGACAATAAAAAGATTAATGGTTGTCAGGGTTTTAAGGGGAGAAGAGGGTTGAATAAATGGAGCACTGGGAATTTATAGGTCAGTGAATCTATTCTTTATGATACTTTAATGGTGATTACATGACATTATGCATTAGTTGAAACCCACAGAACTGTGCAAAACAAACATTGAACCCTAATGTAAACTATAGACTTAATTATAATGTATCAATAGTGGTACATCAATTGTAATAAATGTACTGTACTAATGAAAGAGATGTCAGTAATAGGAAAACTTTGAGAAGGGTAGAGAATAGAATCTATGGGAATGCTCTGTACTATCTGCTTAATTTACTGTAAACCTAAAACTGCTCTAAAAAATAAAGTCTGGTAACTAAAAAAAAAAAAAAAAAAAAAAAAAAATCAAGGTGTTGGAAAACTATGTTCCTTTTTGAAGGCTCCAGGACTCAATTTTTCAGCTTTCAGAGGCCATCCACATACCTTGGTTTGTGGCCCATGCTTGATCTTCAAAGCCAGCCATATAGCTTCTCTTTGAACCTACTTTAATCATCACATCTCTGTCTCTGACCATAGCTGGAAGAGGTTCTCCACATTTAAAGATTCATATGATTAAATTTCACCTACCTGGATAATCCAAGAAGATGACTCCATCTCATGACCTTTAACCTTATTCACATTTGTAAAGTCCTTTTTGCCATGTAAGGTAACATATTTGCATATTGTTGGGATTAGGATCTACATCTTTAGGGAACTGTTATTCTGCCTACCACAATCAGGCAAGTAGTAAAAGAATGAAAGAAGAAGGTAGATTCTAGAAATATTTAGAAAGAAAAATATAGAGGACTTTGTGTTTGGATGTGTGCATGGAGCATTTGTGGTCTCTAGGAGGAAGAAGAGGAACAGGTTCATCCGCACTTCCAGGTTATTGACTTGAGGACATGGTGGTGAGGAATCCACTGGGACTTCCTACATGGTTTCATGGTCCTTTCAGGACAACATAATTAAGAAGCAAACAAGAAACACTGACTCATAGACTTTTAGGAAAATTTATTGATTTCATAATTCCTGGCTAATACTTTGTGGATTGTAGCATAGATATTTCTGACCTAACACAAAAATGAAAATTTTGAAAAAGGTTTTTAAAATACAAAAGATACATATTTTCCTCTGTTATAACATTTTATAATCCCCTCAAAGTTTCAGTTTCTCCTTACCACCATGTTTATCAAGGTCATGACCTGATGAACCTGTAACTGCCATTTTTGCCCTTAATTAGGAATGTTTAATGTCTTCCCCTAAAGACTAGAACTTTATAATATGGTCCTTGCTCACTTTTTCAATTTCAGCTCTAACACCTTTCCTCTAACTTGCTCCTGGTTTTAGACACACTGAACTTTTTTCATTTCTTTCATTGAGCCTCTTGTCTCTAATCTTTACACACACTGTTCCTTCTGCACAGACAGCTCTTCTCACCTTTGGTTGGCTAATTCCTTTGAGTCTCCGATCAGAAGTTACTTCGTCCAGAGGCCTTTCCTAACCTTCTGAATCTGAGTTAGGTGGTCTGCTTGTTCTGTGACAACCATCTGTATATTTTCTATTATAGTGCTTATTATCCTAAAAAGTCATTGCCAGTTTAATTGTTTCCATCAGTAGACTAAAAACTATGTGCTGGCAGAGACCATACCTCTTCTGCTTAACATTTTATTCCAGATGTCTAGCATGGTGTCCAGCATATAGTGGAAGATGCAGAAACATTAAATCCGAATATTAGGGAGTGGTGTCTTGGGCATCAGTATTTTCCAAAAGCTCCCTAGGTAATGCCAATGTATGACTGGGGTGAAGAAACACTGATATGTTCCTCTCTCATTGTAGTAATTTCCCATCCTCTTTGCCATGCCAACCAATCCCTAAACTAGGGGATAAACTTTTCTCTAAAGGAAACTAGACTCAAAAGATTTTAAGACTAATTGGGAGAAAGGATAAAGGTCAAAAAATTGATCTTGAGAGAAACTTAAGTTCACGTTTAGAATGAGTTTTAGATTGCTGTATGTTTAATAGATAAGTTTGATATATATTCTGAAGTTCAAAGGAGACATAGGTCAAGGCTGCTGGTACATATTTAGATAGAAGTCTGTAAGGTTTTTATTCAATGAGTGCTATTAATAATTTTTGTCAGATTAATTTCATTTGGAGGAGTAGAGAAAGAAACTAAATTATAGGAAGAAAGAGTAGTCAGCCAGGGTAAACCAATGTCATAAGTAGTTTGTGTAAAGGTAAAAGCTATTGAATAGTAGTTTAAAAGTGTATCAGATTAAAAGAAGAATATCTTTCAAAATGATTTTCTTTCTATCCTCTTCCATTTTTTAAAAAACAGGAAAGAAGCTTGAAGAGCTTGAAGAATGTTACTATAGAATGAAAGAGTTTGAAGATCGAAGGGTTGGAAGAAATGCCTGGTAGAGGCTATTCTAGAAGGTATGGAAATAAAGAAGGTCAAGAGCACAACTGGATGAAGAGGGCTCCCCATTTTGTGCAACTGGAAGTGAAAAGGGAAATTTGAAAAGAAAAATTTGACAAGGATAATCCTGGTAGTCATATCATTTTTTTTTTTTTGAAATAAGAATCAAGGTGTTCTATTGAATTAAAATGTATTTTTAGACTTAGGGCCATATCTGGTTATTAGATAGATAATTGGATACTAAATATAACCTCCATTTTTGATAAAATGTATACAGTTCAAATAAGAAGAAATTAAAATAAGAGAGATGAAATTGAGTTCAACAAAACAAAGTTTTTTGCAGAAAGTTATTCCCGTTTTTTTTTTTAACAACTTACAGTTGGCAAAAGTTCAATGCATTCGACTTTGCTTTTAATTTCAAGGAATACATCAGACTTCTCTCAACCATCCCCTTCTCCCCAAGATTATTCTCGATCTCTAAATTTCATTTCAGAAGTTTCATGTTTGGTATCAAATTACCTAATACTAATAATTCTTACAATGGTTTAATATGGACTATTAAAATACCTTCAGAATCGGGCTCCCCTGGTGGCACAGTGGTTGGGGGTCCGCCTGCCGATGCAGGGGACATGGGTTTGTGCCCCAGTCCGGGAAGATCCCACATGCCGTGGAGTGGCTGGGCCCGTGGGCCATGGCCGCTGAGCCTGTGCGTCTGGACCCTGTGCTCCACAACAGGAGAGGCCACAACAGTGAGGGGCCCGCGTACCGAAAAAAAAAAATCTTCAGAATATAAACTAAAATTGGTCTGAAAATATATGCATATCATCTTCATTGAAAACTACCTCAAGTAGCAGTGATATATGTTAGAGGTTTTTTTTAAATGATGAAATTATACACATTGCTTATATGATGTTTGTGCCAAATGAACCCAGAAAAGAAGGCATAGAATAAATAACAGAATTCTGAATCATAAAATAGGTAAATCTATTGTTAATTATTTACAATCCTAGAAGCAGCAGAAGCACAGAGACACTGATAATTTAACAGGTTGGGTTATCAAAAATAATTTACAATTTGGATTTGGGCTATGTTCTTGTACTGACAATTGAATAAAGGATTCCTTGATATTTGGGGCAATTTCTTTACATAAAATAATTTTGGGACACTGGAAAAACTTGATTTTGAAGGAGATGATATCCATTATGTATATATGCATGTATCTCTCTTTCATCTATATATCCATCTGTCTATCATCTATCATTTATCTGATCTATTTACCTCTCTATTTATCTAACTATTCTTTTATTCAGTAGTTATATGCAGTGCACTTGATGCTAAGAATTTTCTGTTTTCCGTCAATCATGCACAAGACCTACTTCCTCCAACATTCTTACATCTGGGCATGTGGTTAAGTGTTTGGTTTTCAAAGGTCTTCTCTGTAAATAAAGTAAATAAAGTCAAGTAAATCTAAGTAAATAAAAGGAGTTCTTAAGTCAACAGATCTGGAATTAGTAGGTGCTAATTGTCAATAGTGGTTGTCTAACACATGAATAAAACAAAAGATTTGAGTGTGTGCTATCAACAAGCTCAGAATAAATCAAATGTTTACCAGATTGCAATCTGAAATTTTTCAGATTTCACCAATATCTTATTATTTCAGTTGATCTTAAGTGAGTAGAAAAATATACTAGAAGTCTTACATTATGACTGTTTTACCTATTTCCCTTTTGTTGTTAATGATCTTTATTCTATTCAATAAAAATTCCCTTATCACATAATTATTTCATGGGGCATCAATGATTTCTATTTGGATGTTAAACAAACATTCTTTATTTTTTTTCCTAAAGTGAGTTATGTTTACAATTTTCTATGTTTAAGAAGTAAACATGTAAATAAATGAGAAGTTAAGGTTAGTTAAGGTCATAGAAAATGCTTGTGTTAAAGGATTGGAAGAATAGTTAACAAGGACATTTCCCAAAGTACTTTACCCTCATATTCTATAACTGTGATTACTGACTGACCTATCTTCATTATTGTTAATAAATAATGAAGAGAATATGCTTACATTTTAGAAATAAGGATTTCCCAATATTTGAAGTTGTTCCACATTTTATTGCTTGTTTGGGTTTGCAGAAATATAGTCCACTCCTCTCTAAATGTGCTATTTGGCAAACGTTTATTATAATATAGACTTTAATTTTGTTTACTTGTCATGACATTATTAGAGATTTCTTTGTGACATACATAGTGCAATACAGAATGTTGTTTAGGAATCACTAGCTCAGATAGGAGAAGAGATAAGTTTATGAAACTAGTTTTATTCAAATTAGATTTTCTTTCAAAAATTTTTAAATGGAAAAGATTGATTCAAGTGTTAAACTTGAAAAATATAGCACTTTGCCCTTTCTTAAACCTCATCCTTGAATGCTTATGATATTTAATTTTTAAACTACTTCCTTTATCTTTAGCCTTCATGCATATCAATCTTTTTTTGTTTTTTTAATAAATTTATTTATTTATTTTATTTATTTATTTTTGGCTGCATTGGGTCTTCATTGCTGTGCGCGGGCTTTCTCTAGTTGTGGCGAGCAGGGGCTACTCTTCATTGTGGTGGCTTCTCTTGTTGCAGAGCACGGGTTCAAGGCTCCAGTAGTTGTGGCGCATGGGCTTAGTTGCTCTGGAGCATGTGGGATCTTCCTGGACCAGGGATCGAACCTGTGTCCCCTGAACTGGCAGGCGGATTCTTAACCACTGCACCACTAGGGAAATCTCATCAACATTTTTTTTTTTTTGAATAGCAACTTTGTGCCAGTACTAGAGACACAAAGGTATTGAAGTAGAAAGATAAATAAATTAAGTTTATTAAAGTAAAATTTTTTAAGCAATGGATTGCTGGACAGTAAAGAACTAGATCTACATGAATTAAGAAAATCTAAAAAGAAGTGAATTACAAAAGAATAGGAACAATATGCTACCATTTATGCAAAATTTAAACACACAGAAATAAGAATATACATTGTTTATGAATTATACATACATGAAGAGAAAGTATGGAAAGCCATTTGGAAGTATAGGGGATAGAAAAGAAACTAGAAAAGTAAGAGGCCATCCAATCACAAAATACTTAGTAAACCCCAGAAAGGAATCCAGACAATACACTGAGGGACATGGAGAGTTATTGAAGGGTTTTCAGTGTTTGAGAAAAGGTTCAGGGCCATGCTTGGTATAATTAGGTGAACATTTTAGAAAGACCACCTGAGCTTCTGTGGAAAGAAAGAAGAGCTTGGATGGGGATAAGACTGGAAAAACAGAGACCAGTTAGGAGGCTGTGCTATTAATCCTGGTGAGAGATGATTGTACCTTGAACTAAGGTAGTTTAGTGAGAAGGAAGAAAGAAAGCAAATTTGAAAAACATTAGAGATTTGATAACAAAGGGCTTGATTGACTTGACTTGGTGGGCAAGAAGGGGAAGAAATAAGAATGTCTCCAGCCACCTATGACATGACCTATCCTCTAAATACAATCATTTACATGCTGAGCATGTGTTATGTTAGACCAGGGAGATGTAATTGGCAAAATCCACATTGTGGATCATGCACCACTCCATGCAACAAACCTCCCAAGCTCTCTGATGAATAATCTGCCACGGTAGAAAAAGATGGGGATGGAGGGAAGAGCTTATAGAGCAGTGGTTCTCAACCACAGGTGATTTTGCCCTTCATGGGACATTTGACAGTTTGAAGGTATTTTTGGTTATCACAACCTGGGAAGTGCTACTGGAATCTAGATAGAGGGCTAAGATGATACTAAATATCCAACTTTACACAGGACAGTCTCCCACAGTAATTATCAGCCCCAGATATCAATTGTGTTGATGTTAAAAAAAAAAAAAACTCTGTTATTATGAGATTACAAGACACTTAAAAGGAATATCAGCCAACTGCAATTTATGGGCCTTCATAGTGTATTAAAACTTGTTTAAAGAATTAAGTTACAACATACTTATGAACATCGACTGGATATTTTCATATTAATTTATATGATATTTTATTATATTTAAATATGTGTCATTTGACATAAAATTTAAAATAATGCACTCAGTTTGCCTCTTGGTTTTTAGTTCTGGATATGGTAAGTTTGGCATATAATAATTATTGATTGTAACCAGCTAAAATCTATTTTTTCCTCTTTAATGTGTTCTATTATTATTTTTTTGCTTAAAAATCTGTTACTATCCCAATGTTGTCTATTTAACTTTTTTGTATTTTAAAATAGCTCATTCTATTTAGCTTTTAATTTATTTAAATATTTGTTATGACTTTTTAATAAATAGTTAACTATCAGCATTACTATTAAATGATTCATCAACTTATATGCAATATTATCTTAAAATACAACATAATATGTACTAGGATCTGTTTCTGTGCATGCCATTCAAGTTACCTGCCAACTTGTGCATCTACGTTGTTGATGCATTTTTATTATTATTATATCATTAATGACCACATTATGATTTACTATTTATTAAAATGTATTTTATACTTTATATATTTTAGAATATTTTAATATTATTATGTCATTAAAATTAAAATTTTTTCTAGATTCTTTTTACCTATTGTTTTTTGGATGATTACTAGAATCACTTATTGAAATTGCAAAGTTAATCTTGGAATCATCTCAGATATACAAAGAAATATGGGAGAGATACATCTTTAAACCATTTTATTTTCTCACTTAGCTAAAAGGTCCACCTCTACATTCTTTTGATTTTCTTTAAAATTCTTAACACATTTTGCAGATTATTTTGATAGATACTGTACATTCATTGTACTGTGAATTTTGTGTTTTGTTTCTATTGTGGATGAGATTTTTAAAGATTTCTAACTGGCTATAATACTTCATAAGAAAGCTACCGAATTTTATATTTTCTTTCTGGTTATTAACATTCACTATTTTTGTTTGATTTAAGAGATTAAATTAATTTTCTTGAATATTCTACTAAGGCAAACAAATAATTTGCATTTAATAATAGTTTGTACCCATATTTCTGGTAGTTAGATATCTAATTATTATTTTGGCTGTGTTATAACTGAATTCCCCAAATCCAAACATAGGTTGTACTACTGCTTCTTTTTTAAAGCAAAAGTCTTTTGTATGAACATTTAAAGGAAGTTAAAATTACACAACTTAAGTATAATTATGTCAGATAATACTCCCCCATTAGCACAAAAACAAACTAACCAAAAACTTGAACCACCAAATTCATAATCACCTAAAATTTGTATTCATTAGCTACTTCATTTCTATCACAATGCGATGGTGGTACAATATCCACAAAGAGAAACATTGGAAGTGAGAAACGTTTCTGGCAACAGTAAAAATTTCTGGCTTGGGGTTGTAAAATAAAGTAGCTCAGTAGGAGCAGAGATGTCTTAGGGGAAGTAAACTGCATAATTTGGCTGGAGAAAAGCAGTACAGATAAAGACAGCAAGAAGACACAGGGTAACTGTGTATGTTCAGAAAATTGGTATCAGGATAACTGAAATTCACAAAGATTCCCAGATCTCACTTTGCTTTGCTGTGAAGAATACACATTCTATGTTGCCTATGGTATATTTATATAGATTAGTATTTTTCTCAGCTTAAATTTATAAATGGATGTCACATAAAGGTAAGGTTTACTAAAAGTCGGTATCTCTTAAAAACTTCAAACCTAGTAAAAACAAGTGAAAATACTTTTCACACAATGCTTTCTGGACAAATAAGGAAATGCTACTTTCAAAAGCAGTAAGTATTATAAAGTGATGTATACCAAGTAAATGCTAGGATGTTGAATGAACTGTGAATACATGACTTTACTTATGTAAATAGCTAGTGTTTGAATACCTTTGATTTTTTTACAACATTTTTGTCATATGATCATAATATAAAATAACTAGGCTAAGAAAATTTTATAATAAATTTCCAGTTGAATTATTGCAGTGGATATGTTCAAAGAGAATCAAATCTTCATAATATCTTGTTCAGTTATAGCCCTAATCAAGTTCTCAAATCATGCCTTTCTATAATGTAAGATAAATGATTAAGGGTCATTTTGTTGTTAATTTCCATTAGCACTGATGAGCGCCAAGCACATGTATCAAAGGAAGAATAGACTCTTGCAGAACTAAGAAATATTCAATATATTATTAAGAGGTAAGATATTTAAAATGTGTAGAGTTTAACAGCACTTTCTTCAAGATAATCATCTTAAGTAGAGTACTCAAAGGTGTTGGCAATTCAATTAATAGAAGGAACCCCTTTTCTCTGAACCAGTGCTGAACAATTTCTTCTGAAAATAGTCATTTGGTTGTACCCAAAGCTTTTCTGCAAATCCTGTCAACTACTTGTAGCCATTGAAGACTTTATAGCACCAGAAAAATAAATGAACATCAGCGCTAAATTGGTCCCTACCAACTTGTGCCTGGTTCTGTCTCAGCCATGCATGTAATCTTTCTTATTGAGAAGCTGGCTTATCCTGCCTCCTGTTTTTCTGTTTTAGAAACAGTTTACAGAGTCTTTTTATAATAGTGGGGTGAAAAATGTCTTCCTTGTAGGGCTCTGATATACTAGGAATACTTCACCCTGCTCCTAGAGCTGCCAGCTAATAATTTTATTAAGTAAACTCTATAAACAGATCATTCTAACAATGTCTGACTACATATTCCTAATTCTCTTTCCTTGTGAAACATTATGAATGCATATATGTGGAGCTGAGAAGCTGAAGTGGTCACAACAATTTCTCTTCACATTATTAATTTTACCAAAGTTTGCTTTCAAAGTCTAGTTATGTGCCATGGCTAATGTTCCCCTTTGCTTAAAACTTCCCTTGCTCTAATGTACAGAAAGGTATTTCTGCCCAGATAGGTTAGGAATGGTAATAATAGCAAATAAAAACCTAAATTAAGGAAGAGACAGTAAATAAATATTTAATTATATAAAATTTAATGTTTATGTTAAGGAACAAAATATTAAAAGTCATTTGTACAGAGTGAATTTATATCAGAGCTGAATTTAAAGTTGTGAAGCTTTGAGTGATGTGATAATCATGTTTTTCCCCCTTCAGTTGAACTAGGGGATTGAAATTTATATGCTCAATAACTAGAATAGCATCATAAAGGATCAGACCAGAGGAATCTGTCTCTCTCCATTTTTTGCTGTCACTCCCACAGTGATTTTAATATTTTTCCGATGTCTTTGCTGATTTCTTGTGCCAAGCATTGCTTTCAAAAACAGGCAGTTTTGAAATGAGTACTATAAACTGCATGTTTCTTAGCACATACACACATTTTACAGGTACTGCAGTGAAATCTTTAACAACAAGAAACGAAAAATATAGAGAGGCGAGTCTCCTGCTAGTTTCAAACTTTACTAAACAGACTTATTGTAAGCCTTGAACTATTTTTATCACTTGACTCAAGCTTTATTATTTCTCTGAAGCACGAAGGAAAAGGGAATCTTTCACAAACCAAACTGACATCACATTTGCTTTATTCGTGGTTTTCAAATGTTTTGGGCAAAATTCCGAGACACTGATGGATTTTATGCATTTAATTCATGTTAAACTGGACTTGTGATTTATACAGTTACAGTATGCTTGAGATTTTTCCTCTGAGTAGTGGCCAAAAATATTGTTAATTTATTGAATTCTCCGCAGAAAGTGATGCGTGCATTATGTGAAAACGGTAAAGTAGCTGCAATGAGTCATAAAAATAAATTCAATGTCTTATACAAAAAAGCAGAAAACTTAAATAAGGACAACTGGTCGTTTCTTGGATCAGATCAGAAATGTGATACATGATATTTTTCTCATGAAACGATTATAGTGTAATTGAAAGAGAAACGAAGCAGTGAGTTGCTCTAGCCGCGTAAGCCTTTTCTGCAGCTGTATATAAACTGTTATAGGCATATCTTTTTCTGTCTTCATTAAAATGAAATACAGTCATGCACAGTATAAAGGAATTTATCTTTTTCAAATTAGAATTAGAAAAATAATTTTTTAAACACTGCAGTTAAAGAGACACCTATTTATAATCAGTTACTTCATCAGTAAACTCCAGTTAAGGGCACTTATATGAAGCTACATATTCTGTTTTACTTTTAATGAATACTACACATGATTTAGTAAAACACCCAATCCATTCTTTATTATATGCGACCTAGAGTTATAAAATGACAACGTGTAGATTGTATTATAAACCACATATGTTTTTTGAAATGCAAATGTTTTTTCTAATGATAAATGAAAAGCATATGTGAAAATTGTAACAGATTTTTTAAAGGATGCCATGCGTTCTTTGAGTTGTGATCCCTACATATTTTTCCCTAGCCACCATTCTCTCAGGTGTCTGACATGAAGGTAGCAAACTTTTTTTCAAGTTAAGTAAACTTTGGGCACCTGATTTATAGAAAGTCCGTCAGATAGTTTTTCTCTGGAAAACTGTCTTCCCTTCTCCTCCTTTGCTGAATGATACCCACACATGATATTTGTCACTATAAGACACACATACTTCATGATGTTTTTGCTGGGAGAGAGAGTTGAAGGTAAACACTAGACCACCAGGGAGTGTCATAAATCTCATTGTTTTTTTCCAGAAGAAATGTATTGAATTGTTCATAATTTTCCTAATGCCTGTTAAGTAGTTGACTTAGGCACTCTTGCAATCTCTGCTGATCAATTTTTACTGAATAAACAAACTTGTCTGTAGACCACCTCAGTCTTAAACAACAATTACCACGATATCCTAAATAACTAACAAATCAATCCAGACCTTGGAAAACTGTCATAAACTAGTTAATACTTTGTGCAAAAATTCATTAGGTAAGCCATTCTTGCATTTGTTATGGAGACGTTGGTTTCTCCTCCTACCTCTGAAGCTAATAAAACTATGAAAATACTTGTAAAATGGCACAATTTTAGGGACATGACCCAGTTAAAAATATTATCAGTGCCACAAGTAATTTAGAATAGAACTTTCTATGAATGAATGACTAACAAGATGGCCATAATAGCCAAATTTGAAAAGGCAATATTTCTGGTGTTTTAACAAAGGAATATATACTGTTCAGAGTTTTGTTTTATTTTGAAATATTGATCAACTTAATTCCATTGAAAAACCAGCACTTATTAAAACCAATTTTCTCTGATTCTTTGTAATAAATCGACATGAGAACAATTATGAAAGGAGTGGGCCATGATCTAATTGTCATTCTAAGGCAGTCACAATATTTGTGCAGGTGTGCACTGCCCTATTCCAAGGGGGTGCCATTTACTTGCTGGTTTATGTGTATGGCAGCCCCTCCTCAATGTGGAATTTTGGAGGTATCCAAACTACATGGCCTCATGTGGTCACCCTGAGTTCACTTATTTCTTATGAACACCTAAGAATCTTTTTTTTTTGATGGGAAGGATAGTCCCCTTTTAGCATTAGGGGAATACATCCAGTTTATTTAAAATATGCTTTTCAATTTACATAGTAAAAATTTAAAAATTCTGTTTGAAATTCTGAAGCATGTCATTATTCGACAATGAAGCAATCTGTCAGTAATGAAGTATGCAGTAGGGTTTTTTAAATTTTAACTTTGCTGTCCTGACTTTTAATAATCTTTGCATAAACTGACTGTATTTAATTTTTAATTCTTTTACACAATGTCGGAACTTTGGTAATACTTCTCTTATGGCTACCTTTCTTTTATATTGAAATATATAACTAAAATTGGCGTGACACTGTGTTAACATTAAGAAAAACAAACAAACAAACAAACAAAAACTATGCTGCCCAGAATCTTCATCAGAAAACTGAGAAGATGCCAGTACAGTTTGAGGACAATAGAGTTAAATCTTAGAAAAAATATGGTTGAAGGAAACCTCTAGAGGTTATCTTTCTGCTTCATCCTGCTGGCTTCAGGCAAACTTTACCTAAACTATTGTAGGCAGATGGGTATCTGGACTGTTTTTAAAGATCTTGAGGGAAGTAATTCCATAATCTCTTAATATCCTTTTTATATCTAATCTATTTGTCCATTTAATTTAGTTTATCTTCAGCAGACATGGATAATGTTACCCTTTACAATATAATTCATCATAACCTTGATAATTGAGGTAATGTTTATATATGAAAGAAAAGATGGCAATCTCTTCATAGAGAAAAGAGTATTGTTATTATAATTTTAAATATTGACTTTAACATTAGTTGTCAATGTCAGAGAGGAATAGAATCGTGAATTTTGAGACCAACTGGAGCCAAAGATCAAATTCAACTTTTTTAATGAGAAAATAGTGCCACCTTCAGAAGTGTATCTAGCATTTTTTCATACTGAAAACAAATTCTACTTTCAAACATGGATAGAACTTTGCACAATAGCTGTTATAACTACAGTAGCTACTTCTAAGGATTCTGTAGAATTCTGGTTTTCAGTGCCTTCATATTTAGTGTTTAGTACTATTTGTGCTGCATTAGTAACATATTTATAACTCTTCCTACACATTATCACCCTCCTAATTATCATTGTTAATACATGAATTGGTGAATATGAATTCAGTTTCAAATATTTGAAATCCAAGAAGCTTATATTTTTACCTTTCCAAAATTTTCCTATAATTTTAACAATGGCAAATTAGTCTATAAATTTTAAAGGTATGACTATGAAATAAAGATATTAAATTTATGTTATATGTAAATTTGTGTGGCCCTCTTCTAAGCAGTTAGATTAGTAGACTGTATGCTTTTCAGTTATAATAAAACTCTCATTTGAATCTGGCCATGTCTTATTTCTTTAACATTGGGCCAGCCAGATAGTTTAAATGAGTGAATTTGGATGGATGGAAAAAAACTAACCACCAAAAATATAATACAAACTTATTTTTATTGTGTAATATTCTATAGATATAACATTAGATATGTTATTTTACTTTTGGCTAAAATGGAAGCAAATATATAAACTATTAAATAAGTTCCATGATTAAAATTTTCTTTTCTTAATTCATTACTCTTTGGTTTGGGTCCAAGAAGTGTTTCTAAAACTAGAACTACCATATGACCCAGCAATCCCACTCCTGGGCATATATCCTGAGAAAACCATAATTCAAAAAGACACACACACCCCAATGTTCATTTCAGCACTATTTACAAAAGCCAGGACATGCAAGCAACCTAAATGTCCATTGACAGGTGAATGGATAAAGAAGATGTGGTACATATATACCATGGAATATTACTCAGTCATAAAAGGAACAAAATTGGGTCATTTGTAGAGACATGGATGGACCTAGAGTCTGTCATACAGAGTGAAGTAAGTCAGAAAGAGAAAAACAAATATCATAGGTTAACGCATATATGTGAAATCTAGAAAAATGGTACAGATGAACCTATTTGCAGGGCAGGAATAGAGATGTAGAGAACAAACATGTGAACATGGGGGCATGGGTGAGATGAATTGGGAGATTGGGATTGACATATGTGCACTGCCATGTGTAAAGCAGATAGCTAGTGGGAACCTGCTCTATAGCGCAGGGAGCTCAGCTCAATGCTCTGTGGTGGTCTAGATGGGTGGGATGGGGGGGTGGGAGGGATGTCCAAGAGGGAGGGGATATAGGTATACATATAGCTGATTCACATTGTTGTACAGAACCTAACACAACATTGTAAAGCAACTATACCCCAATTTGAAAAAAAATGTTTCACTTTTTCTTCTGTTCTAGTGTCAACATTTGGTTTTGTGTATTCTGTTGTAATGCATCTTTTAATTTTAAATGATGCTTAGTTTTCTTCAGTTCACTGTGGAAAATAGATGTTCTCAAATATAGCTACTTCCAAACGTGTATAGAAACTTTGCACAAGAACTTCTATAATTTGTAGAATTCTGGTTTTCAGAGTCACCGTATTTGAATTTTTAAAACTGTATTGCATGCTGGTTCAGTACTAAATCATTTGTAATTCTTCATTCATGCTATCTCTTTATGTTTTTAAAGAATTTGGTCTTTAAATACATAATTTGGGGAAAGTATTTCAGGCAATTCCTTTTGTGTCTGTAGAACAATCTTAGCATAGGAATATGAACCAAATGTTCAGTGCCATTTTAATCTACCAAAGATAAAACTTCTCTAAGAATGAGTTACTCGGGGCTTCCCTGGTGGCGCAGTGGTTGAGAGTCTGCCTGCCAATGCAGGGGACAGGGGTTCGTGCCCCGGTCCAGGAAGATCCCACATGCCACGGAGTGGCTGAGCCCGTGAGCCATGGCCGCTGAGTCCGTGCGTCCCGAGACTGTGCTCCACAACAGGAGAGGCCACAACAGTGAGAAGCCCGCATACCACACACACACAAAAAAAGAATGAGTTACTTAAATCATAAATTTATGTAACTAGTGCAAAAATTACTGAAAGAAATTTAAACAATTTTGATGTTTAAAATATCAACCTAAAAAAGCCAAGTTTTTAATTTGGTTTTAACTGATGACAGGTGGTAATTTGCCTGAATATCAAGAACAAGAAACTATTTTCAATCTTGTGTGTGTGTATGCAGATATGTGTGTGTATGTAGGTGTCTATATATATATCTTTAGCACCATGCCATATGCAAGCTACCAATCCATGTGTAATACAGCTGTCTAGTAACTGGGCCTCCATTTCATCAAGCAAGGCATCAAAACATCAGTAGTTCAAGCCACGGAAGCATATCCAGGGAGAAGTTCTTCCTTACTATGCTCATGATGTGTTTAATTGTTAACATTTTTAGCTCAGAGAGGCACCTCATAAAGGATACAGTGAACACATGTACACTTTCTGTCCTTGTATAAAACATTGCTGTGTATTATTTAAGTTTCATACTACTGCAAGAACAATATCCTTATTCATGCTCACCCACGAGAATACTACATTCACCTCTTGAGGGTTTTTCTCACAAAATAAATATTTTTTTAAAATTTGTGTCTACCATTGCACCATGCACCAAAGTATTTTGGTCAGATCAAAGTCTTCATCTATAGCATGAATAATATAACCAAATAGGTGTTACTGTTTATATTTAGTCTATCATCAGCTGCAATAGAGAGCTCAGAAATACTGTAACCTTTTCATATACTCTGTCTTGTAAGTTCTCAAGTCGATCTTTTACACTCTGGACTGTATTTCTAACTGGACTTACATTTGCAAATATGTGTTTCTGTTTGGGACTTATAGTTTCTGCTATCCTCTGTAGATTATAATTTATGAACTTATCAGCTGTAAAAGGCTTTGATGCCAGAGCAATGTTTTCAGTTAATACAATTTGCATTTTATTGCAGCCACATCTTTTATTTGCATTTCAAAATAAATCCTGTTTAAATACCAATATTTTTCAGTTAATTAAACACTTACCATACATTTTTTCATCTATCAGTCATAATTATTCTTCTTATTTTTTCATGTCAGTGAATTAAGTGGTGGTCTTTTACACAGACAAGATATATTAGCATATTAAAGAAAAGATATTCGACATTTCCACAAATTTACGTTCCCATTTTTATGAGACATTGAGCCCTCTTGCCTTATCTTATATTTTCCATTGAGAAATGGATACAAGAAAAAAATTCCCTCAATTCTACTAGATGAAAAATAACAGAACAAATATTATCGTAAAGAGTAGCTGCTGCTTAGTTTCAGTTGCAGGGAGACCACAGGGGATGGAGAGGACTAAAGAACTGAAGAGATCCTGTGCCATTTAAGAGGGTGAGTCACTATCTAATTTTAGCTCATTGATGCTGCATTGGAATCTGGGTATGGTTTTTCAAGTGACCTGATGTATAGAATTATATCCTTCCAGTATTAGGGTAGCTAAAAACAAAATGTCCAGTGGCCAAATTTGGCTCAAGGCCCACAAGTTGGCAATTGCATTTTAACACATTATTTGATTTTATCTATAATAGCATCATTCAACTTTATCGCCCAACTTTACTACTAGGTTTTTCTCCAAATAGCATCTCAGTATTAAAAAGAAAATAATACTGTCCTTAGAGAATAGTTTGCTTTTGTTGATGATCTGCACAAAACCTTTTGTAGATATACAAAGAATTTAAAAAATGTTTTGAATTTGTGATGATTACAAATATGCGTTCTGGAGTATAATGACCTTGGGTGAAGAAACACTTTTGTGTCTTAATGATCTCATCTATAATATTGGGAAAGAATGGCTCCTATTAATATGATTGTTATGAAAGTTAAGTGAGATAAACATGTGAATATCTTAGCATACTGTGCTGCCCAAGTTTTGAAAAACAGACTTTATTTTTTTTAGAGCAGTTTTAAGTTCACAGCGAAACTGAACAGAAAATATAGAGAGTCCCCATATGCTCCTGTCCCCAAGCATGTATGGCCTCCCTCACTTTCAATATCCCACACCAGAGTAGTACATTTGTTACAATTAATACACCTACATTGACAGGTCATTATCAACCAAAGTCCATCATTTACATTGGGGTTCACTTTTGTTGTACATTCTATGGGTTTGGTCAAATGCATAAAGACAAGTATCCACCATTATAGTATCATATAGAATAGTTTCACTGCCTGAAAATTTTCCTCTATCCACCCCCTACCTCCTCCCAAACACTGAAAACCACCAATCTTTTTTACTTTCTCTATAATTTTGCAGAATGTCATGTAGTTGGAATCAAAAAGTATGTAGTCTTTTCAGATTGTCTTCTTTCACCTACCAAGAAGCATTTAAGATCCCTCCATGTCTTTTCAAGGCTTGATAGTTTATATCTTTTTAGCACTGAATAATAGTCCATTGCCTGAATGCACAGTTTATACATTCACTTGGTGAAAGACATTTTGGTTGCTTCCAAATTTTGGCAGTTATAATTAAGCTGCCATAAATATCCACATACAGGTTTTTGGGTGGACATATGTTTTCAACTCTTTAAGTAAATACCCTGGAGTGTAAGAAACTGCCAAACGATCTTCCAAAGTGGCTGTACCATTCTGAATCCCCACCAGCAATAAATGAGAGTTCCTGTTGCTCTACATCATTGCCAACATTTGGTGATGTCATTATTTTACATTTTCGTCATTTTAAAAATCATATAGTGGCATTTCATTGTTGTTTTAATTTGCATTTCCCTAACGACAAACTAAATTGCATTCTTATATGCCCATTTGCCACCCGTATATCTTCTTTGTTGAGGTGTCTGTTCATGTCTTTTGCCCATTTTTTCAGCAAGCTGTTCATTTCCTTATTGTTGAGTTCTGAGAATTCTTAGTATATCTTGCATAAAGTCTTTTATCAGTTATATCTTTTCAAATATTAATTTCAAGTCTGTGGCTTGTATTGTCATTTTCTTGACAGTATCTTTTGCAGAGTAGACTTTCATTTTATTGAAGTCCAGATAATCAATTATTTATTTCATGGATTGTGCCTTTGGTGTATCTAAAAAGTAACTGCAAAATCCAATATAATCTAGATTTTCTCCTATGTTATCTTTTATGAGTTTTACAGTTTACTTTTTAGATTAGGGTTTGTGATCCATTTTGAGTTAAATTTTCTGAAGGGTATAATTTTCTGTTTGGATTATTATTATTTTTTTGCATGTGGGTGTCCAGTTGCTCCAGCATCATTTGTTGAAAATAGTATCATTTGGCCATTGTATTGCCTTTGCTCCTTTGTCAAAGATCAGTTGATAATATCTGTGTGGGTCTATTTCTGGGCTATCTATTCTATTCCATTGGTATCTTTGTCTATTCTCTCACCAGTACCACACTGTTTTGACTATTGTAGCCTCTTAGTAAGTCTTGAGGTAGAGTAATGTCAAATGACTTTGCTCTTCTCCTTCAATATTCTGCTGCCTGTTCTTGGTCTTCTATCTCTTGATACAAACTTTAAAATCAGTGTGTCGATATCCATGAAATAACTTACTGGGATTTTGACTGGAATTCTGTTTAATCTAGAGATCAAGTTGGGAAGGATAGAAATCTTGACAATATTGAGTCTTTTTATCGATCGTGGAATATCTCTGCATTTATTTAGGTCTTCTTTGATTTCTTTCATCAGAGTTTTATAGTTTTCTTCATATAGATTTTTTACATATTTTGTTAGACTTATACCTGCTTTGACTTTTTAATACCTTAGTATTCAATAGTTATTCTTATTATAATAATAAAAATGGCATCATCACCTAAAAATGACACATCCCCATTGATATATTTGAAAGGGGTAATATTGATTTAAATAAGCATGTTGTGGTATCGTTTCAAAAAATCAGTACTCAGTGATGAGTACATGGGTGTCAGTAATACCATCTGTACTTTCGTCATGCTTAAATATTTAAAAAATAAAAATATGACAACTTTTCAGTTGTGCAAGTTGATAGCAGTAGTATAGCACATACCAAAGCCATATAAACCAAAGTTGTAAGTGCCAGTTTCACAACCTACTTATGTATAAGTTGGGGCAAGTTATTTAACATCTTCGTTTCTAAGTTTTCAGCTGTAAAATGATAAGAATAAATTAGCTGATTGGGTTGTTGAAGGTCAAACATATAAAACAATGCCAGATATATGGTTAGCAATATGTAACTACTAAATGTTATATTATTTTAGTCACTTTTAAAAATCAATGGATTGTTTTATAAAGATAAAGTATATATAACTTCAATTATGAGAGCAATATAAGCTCACCAGAGAAAAATAGAAGGAAACACAAGCAAATTTCCTGATAGCTGATACCCAGAGATAACCATGATTTACATTTTAGTGTCTTTCTTTCCAGTGTTTTTTCCAATTCATGACTTTTTGTTGGTTTTCTTTTACATAGTTGTATCCCTACTATATATACAATCAAGTATCCTGGCTTTTTTTTTTTTCACTTGACATTATGAGAAAAATTTGTCCTTTTTTAAAATAAACATTGTTTTTAGTAGATGGGAAACATTCTACTCCATAGCTTTTTAAAATTACCATTGACCATTTAGACTGCATCCCATTTTCAGTTACTTCAATAACTTTAGTGAATATTTTTTACCAAAGCTTATTTCCTTAAGTTACTTAATTATGCAAAGATTTTTTTTAATGATTTACATTACATAAGTATAGACCCTAATCAAACCTATTAAATAAATCTGTTTATGTAGGTACAATGAAAATTGCAAGTAGGGAGTCTTTATATAAATATGAAGAAAATATTGCACATTAATTCAGTGCACAGCACCTGCACATATGAAGTTAGTTATATGATAGCCTTCTCACCCAAGCCTCCAACATACTTGATAATCTATATTCATACACATACATCTTCAGTTTCATGAGCTACACATGAATATAATATCACTAATTTATACAAACAACACCTTTATGTTAGACTTTCGTACAGAAAAAATGCCTGTATTGGGGAAGGTAAATTCTGTTTATATGTCTAACTTGAGGTACAGCCATTCTTAAAAGAGGTAAGATTGATTGTACTAGGATGAGAAAGTATGACCAGAAAATTCAAGCAATAAGTTATAATGATTTACAAAGTTGGAAGGAGCCTTAAAACCCCATTCCAGGATTCTCAAACATTTTACCACCAAAGAAATATTCCTTTGATTGTTTCTAACCTCCCATTGCCTTTTTCTCAGACCCAATTCCTATACAATGGGTTTTCCTATAAAACAAGTCATACTATTGAGTCATAAATGTTGTTCTCATTTAAATTAAAGAAATAAATGTATCAATTGCTCTTTCTGGCTAGCATAAGATAACCAATATTATCCTAATGAGTTGACACAATTCCAACCAAAGACAAAGAAACTGATGTTTCAGGTAACTTGTGCAAAATTACACCCAAGAAATGGGAACTTTCACTGGGATTCTTGAACTATTGAAATTATTTCAAAGAGCCACCCACTCACTTAACATAGGAGCCGTATAATTCTCAGAAAAAGCAAATGCCTTGAACAAAAACACATCTCTTGGCTTGTACTCTGATATATTACCAGTTGCTCTTGTTAGTTTTCTTAAAATTTAGATATAATAACTTTAATATTTATAATAATTAACAAATTATAATGAATAAAATTATAATGAAAGGAAAGTAATGAAAGGGGAAACAAGTTGGTAGTTAAATTATGGGTAATGCCAATTTTATAATCTAACACATAACATTGTTACAGATGTTAGTTTTATGCCATTCTACCACTGCAAATATACATATATTTTTATTTGTATATGCATGTAAATTTAAGATTCATCTATCTTTATATAAAGAGGGTGGTTTTTTTGAGGAGGGTTAGGTAAATGAAATAAAGTGAGAAAACTTGGATTATCCTCACGGTGGACTTCAATATTGGAAAATGCTGAATCCATTATTGGTTCCTGATTACCAGCATCTCACAACAACAAAGGCCAATCTTAGGGAGCCTTAGAATTATCCTGACCAAATCAGTGATATCAATGCAATGAATGAAGAGTAATCTGGCAGCCTTTTAAGTGCTTAGCATTTTGTGTTTGAACAGTAAAATTAAAGTGGAGTTTTTAATGTCAATGATTTTATTGAAGAGAGTAGGGACACATTGCCATTTTCAAAGCTCTAAAAATTAGGGGTTTGCTTCATCTCTTTCCAAAGAGTAAGAAGTATACAGAATTCCTGAAAAGCAGGCTTTACACAAAGCACTAACATTTAACCTAAATACATTTATCTTTTAGTACATCAAGTTCTTAATTGCCAAGAATATATTACCAAACTGAAATGGAAGATAAATGAATATTTTGGGTGTAGTCTCCAAAGGGATAAGAATTAAAAATTAAATTAAAAAGCACTTGCCAAAGTTTTAATTTGCCTGTTAAAAAAACAAACACAAGTATTTGATGCTGACTATTTTTAATTCCTCAAATCTAATTCAGTCAATCTCAGTAGCAGTAATTTGTAAGTAAATAGGATTTTCTTGAATCTTATCAGGATGTAATGCTGACAACAAGAAAAAAGTGATAACTTTTTTACTTCTTAATTTACTCTTGCTCTGCTGTCATTTGAAATGCTGTTGGACGCAAAAATAACTCATACTTTTTGAATATTTATTATATGTCAGGCATTCCTCTGCATAGTTTACATATATTTGATCATTTAAACCTCACAAGAACCCTGTAAAATAGGTTCTATAATCATTCTCATTTCCTAGCACAGAAAACTGAGGCCCCAACAGGTTAAGTGACTTGTACAGGTTTACCCAGCTACTAAGTAGCAGTTTGGAGTGAGAAACTGTACTCCCAGTATCTGTACAATATCAAAATGTAGTGACGTCACAAAGTACATATTTGTTAATGTCAAGTAGGATGACAGTTTTTAATTTATTTCTCATTGACCTGGAGTATGTCTTAACACATTCTACAATATTTTTGTGTCTTAAAGATTAGATTTAACTATATAGAGGGACTCACAGACATAGAGAACAGACTTGTGGTTGCCAAGGGGGAGGGAAGGACTGGGAGTTTGGGATTAACAGATGTAAACTATTATGTGTAGGATGAATAAGCAACAAGGTCCAACTGTATAACACAGGGAACTATTCAATATATTCAGTGTCCTGTGATAAACCATAATGGGAAAGAATATAAAAAAAAGAATGTCTAAAAAATTTTTTAATAAAAAATAAAAATTACTTTCATAGAAGAGAAAAACTAAATTTTCTTTTAAAACATCAAAAAGAGTGCTAAGACGGGCTTCCCTGGTGGCGCAGTGGTTGAGAGTCCACCTGCCGATACAGGGGACACGGGTTCGTGCCCCTGGTCTGGGAAGATCCCACATGCTGCGGAGTGGCTGGGCCCGTGAGCCATGGTCGCTGAGCCTGAGCATCTGGAGCCTGTGCTCCGCAACGGGAGAGGCCACAACAGTGAGAGGCCCGTGTACGGCAAACAAACAAACAAAAAACAGGTTATACTACCCTGTTTAATTCTTCTATAAGAAATTAAATCATGTTGTGCTAAATCCATGCAACATAAGGCTATTATCCATGGGTTGCTTTGAATTTTCTTTAAATACCTTCTACACACCATATTTATCCCAAGTTAGTAAATCCTTTTAAACCCCTATTTTGTGGCTATCTGCCATGTGCTCTTTTTACTTAAAGGGTAAACCTAATGTTTAATTGCATCCTTCTATTTGCCTTAAGTAAAAGAAAACCCTAATATGTCAATTACAGCCAGCTCTCAATTACCTGTTGTCATGGGACAGAGCCCAGAAAAGCAAGGATAATTTAAATCCAGGAATAATTAGGAATCTAATTTTGACATTATTTTTATTCTTCCTCCTAACACATCTTTCTGTTTTGGACTGAAATAGGTAGAAAATAGATTTAATCAAATATTACCTGTTTTTTGGTTTGGGTTTTTACTGATAGACTGCTGAAAATGATAATCTGGATAGAAATGTATCCAGACATCCCAAAATTGGAATGAGCAAGCTAATCTATGTGTACAAACTTTATTACTTATTATTTAAGAGATTCTCAGGTGCATTTGGAGGTCATTATGAAGGTAGTTCTTATCTGAGTTTTTTCCAAGAAAGAAGCCATGGACCCAATTTGAAAAGTTTTAGATTTATTTATTTTTTTTTCAGATTTTATCTGCACACTGGTCATTGGGCTGCTGCCATCCTGTATCCCAGTGATATTAGCACCTCCGTTGACATCTGGCATGATGCCTTCAGTCTGGAATCTTACAGCCAATCAGAGCTGATGATATTGTATTAATGGTTCCATAATAAAATGAAAAAGATGGCCTTCATTTTGATGAAAGCTGTAAAGTAGCTATTGTGCTTGTTTGGTATTGCAAGGTCCAAATGTATTATTTATGCAATTTTTCTTTTGAAAGAAAAACAGAAAGAGCAGATTTCATTTTACAGCATTCAGTCAATGCTATTGTCTCATGAATGTGAACATTTCTGCATTTTATTTCCTCTGAGTATAGAAGACATTTTTCAGAGATCATCTAAGTAGGGATTTAAAAGTTTAAAAACAGCTTTTAAAATAGGTAAGCCCTAATGACTGGATTTATTGTTCATACTGGTAGATAAACTAAATCAACACTTGCCATATGAGAACTTGTACCTAGTTGGAGTCATAATTTTCAGGGTCTTAGCTAGTCATTAAGACTTTGCTCATATTAGGAAAACAGAAAAAAGTCAGCAATTTTATCACAAAGTAAGTTATCAAGAACAAATATATACAATTATAAAATATTTTTAAAACACTAAATCTATTTTGTATAAGCATGAGTTTCATCCTGTAGTTGTTGTACAGTAGTATCATTCTCAAAAAATATGTGATCATACTAAGAAATGTATGAAAGAAATAATCTATGCATAGGAACAAAATAAAAACTGAAAACAAATTTTCATGTAAAAGACAGGTTTACAGTGATAAAATGATACAATAATTTTCTTTGTGATTTTATATCCAGTATCTTACTTGAGTCTCATAAAACCTACAAAATTAGGTTCAGTACATCCATTTATCAGACAGAGGCACTGAGGCTTAAGAGAAGGAAAACTGCCCAAGGACACATAGCCATTTAAGTGATGGATCTGTGACCTGTTTCTGGTCTTCTGATTCCAACAGAATGTTTTTCCCAATATCCCATGGTTAATCTTCATCCAGTGGTTTCTTTCTTTGTCTATAAGCCACTAATGATGAAGACTTCCTACTAAAAGTTAACAAAAAAATCAAGCAAACTAATGAGTTTCCTAAGAGAAGCATATATACTAAGTCCTGTTTTTCTATGGCCATGGAGAATTTATTTTCCTTGCTTTTGTTTTTTTGTTTTTCCTAGAAAGATATCTACTTTGGGAAATGTAAGTTTTACTCTCCTCAGTTGGGTCTCCAGGGAACTAGTTCTCAGTGTTCTCTACATTTCAGTTTTTATACTTTCTTCTGAAATAGCAAAGGAGTATTTGAACTTAGTAAGGATCATTTGATATTTGTGAAATTAAGGATCATTTGATATTTGTGAAATTAATGACTAAATGAAATTTCCTGGAATGTAGAGTCTGGTCTTTGTAATTTGTCTTGATAATATATAAAACTTGCCTGCACAAACACTAAGAGGTAGATTGAAGAATACCAGTTCACCATACTCATAAAATAGTTATTCTAGTTATATACAGAGTATTGTATGAAAATTGTAGACACAACCCATTTTTACTCTTGGCCGATGATCTTGCTCCCTAGCTCATTGAGGAAATAGGAGCAATAAAAAAAACCTCACCGTGCTCTTTTCACTACATTTACCCACCTACCTGCATCTATGTCTATACTCTCTGCTTTCTCATCTGTCCATGAATGAACTGTTAGTGCTCCTAGCTAAGGAAATCTCTTCTTGTGCAATAAATCCCATGCCCTATTGCCTAGTCACCATCATCAATCTAATAATTATTCCTCCTATTGTCTACATCAATTAATTTTTCTTTTTTCTACATTGTTATCTCTCCCGTTAAAAACATAAAAACTCTTTCTTGGTCCCACTTACCCTTCAGCTATCATCCCTCTCTTTACTTTCATTTATGTTAAAATTCATCAGAAGAGTTGCCCAGAACCAAAGTCTCCAGTTCCTCTAGTACAAATCGCTCTTGAATCTATTTCATTTTTTGAAATCCACTATTCCACCAAGTATCCTTTTCAACATCAATAATGAATGCCAAGTTGTTAAATCCAATGGTAAATTTTCAGTCCTCATCTTACTTGATCAGTCACCAATATTTGACACAATGGACCTTGGAAATTTCTTCTTCTATTTTTTTTTTTTTTTGCTTATTTCTATGCTTTTTTCAGGAAGCACATTTTAAGTCTCCTTTTCTGATTCTTGTTTATCACTTCAACCTCATAATATTGCAGTGTCTCAGAACATAGTCCTTCTGCCTTTTCTCCTTTCTATCTGCATTCATGCCCTTTCTTTTACCCAATTTTGCAGTTTTAAATAACATCTGTATACTAATGACTCTCCCGCCTGGACCTTGTCCCTGTACTCCAGTCTTGAATATACCACTACTTTTTTGAAATCTATATTTACATGTCTAACAGTCAACATTCAAACTCAGCATGTACAAAAACTCTCAAACTTATTTCCTCTAGTCTTTACCATTTCAGGGAACGGTAACTTCGTACTTCTAATTGTTTAATCCTAAAACCTTCTAGTCATTCTTACACATCCATCATGCTGTCTATTAGCAAATTCCAAGGTTCTACCTTTAAAAGATATCCAGATTCTGACCGTGATCTCACAACCTTAAACAAAGTGAATATCATCTCTCACCTGGAATATTACAATAGCTTCCTCTTTGATCTCCTAGATTCTACCTCTACCCTTCTTAAGACTGTTCTTAAGACATTAGCCAGAACAACTGTATTAAATCATAAGGCAGTCTGTGTAACAACTCTCCATCAAGCCCTCCAAGAGTTTCTCATATCACTTTGAATAAAAGCCAAATTTTTATATTAATCCATAGGGCCTACACAGTTTTACTTCATTTCCTTTCCAAACCCGTTCCTCACTCACTTGGCAGCCATCCTGTCTTCCATATACTTGCTTGAACACAGCTCTGTTTCGGGATCTTCCACGTGTCTTCTCTTGGATGGTAGAAAGACAAGTAGAAATTTCAGGATTCTTCCACCCCTCACCCCAATAATTTCTTCTTTTTTTCTTACAGTTATGTCTGAGTAGTTCCGAGGGACTTGTGCCTCCATGGCATGCAGTCCAGTGTATGCGACATCATCCTGGCCTGGGTGTCTTCATTACCTACTCTGGCACCTTCTGATAGTGACATTTTGGTCTGGTCTTCCCTCATGAGCTCCCACAGTTCACTCATTCCCACAATTTCTTTGTATTGCCCAGAGCGGCTCTTCATGTCTTACAGCTCTCTGGGCCACTTCTACACTGTTCTTAGTCTCATGGTAAAACTTCTAATGCTCAAGGACCCTTTTGGGCTGCAGAAAACTTGGTGAGGCCATCTTAGATTTTTCTGCCTAGAAACATGGTATGGAGTGTTCTATTGCTCCCTCCCCAGGCCAGGCATGGGAACACTGAGGGCCTCGGAAGTTACTTCCCTTTTTTTCCTCAGCCCAAATTATTTTTGGTTTATATCCTTCTCTTACCAGGGATTCAATTTGGTTCCATTTCTCTAGAACCTACCAGGTCCTCTTTCCCTTTCTGCATTTTCTCTTCATCTGTGGAATACTATATGGTCTCCAACAGTGCTGGAGAGTAGGGAGCCCTTATTTTTCTTATTTCCAAGTCTTTTGTCTGCGCAAGAGTCCTGGATTTTGAGACATAAAACTAATAATTGACGTGGACTTTGTTGGTTTCATTTTGCTGTATCATCCCTTCCTTGTGGCAGAAAGTGTGTAATACTCTAGCTGTCCTTTGAATAGGGAAGATGGTTAGTGAGAGACAGTAAGAAAAGAAAAGAAAAAAGTCCTTCAATTTATATGCAAAATATTATCCTACTGCATAGAATGTACCACCTATTTGGAAAGAATCACAAAATATGCTCTAGCACATTATTTATCTTGGGAATTATGTATCCTGGGTTTGATGTATCTTAATTTATGATCAATGAGCTTTACATACAGTTATAGGCTTCATGAAGTTTCAGTTTCAAGGGGTTTTATTTCAAAGAACCATTATATCTCTGTAAGTTATATATAATTCATATATATCCTCCAAATGTTCCAGAGTTAACTTTTGTTTTTATAAACTTAAAAAAATTAGGAAGTGTATAGCCATAAATTACATGAAAAAAATACCGAATAGTTAATATCTAAGATACTCTCTGGAAAGACAAAGTATTCTTGTGGAGTTTCACTGATATTTGCTCAGATAGTTGTTGTTATTCTACCTCTTTTGCGTTTTCCCCCTCTTCTTCCCCACTTCTGAGTGCGCGGCATGCAGGATCTTAGTTCCCGGAACCGGGATCGAGCTCGAACCTATGCCCTCTGCCGTAGAAGCGTGGATTCTTAACCACTCGACCGCCAAGGAAGTCCTTTCCCTCCCTTCTTGTTCCTCCTCTTCTTTCTTATTCCTTTGCAAGGACTAATTAAAACTGCCTCCTTCGTAGTCATTTTACTCACATTTATAGAAAACATTTTCTTAAAGTCTCATTGTGTGCCTTGATAGCACATAAATTATCCACCTTAGATCCTGCTTTCTGGGAATTTAAACATCCTAGTTTCTCCCACCTCCATCCTCAAATTCTGAATTATTTAAAAAATTGTCTTTTTCCTAAAAACATAACTTAAAACCTGGATGACCTAACCCCAACTCCTTTCATTCCTTCCCTTCTTCACTCCTGGTGGGAAAGGCATCTTTTGGTATAATATTAATCAAGATTATACTCTATGAAATACTTTACACTATATGCTATGATAACAAAACCAAAGTTTGTTTTTCAGAGATGGTACAGTTTGAAGCATGTGAAAGACCCGGACCTACTCCTACTCTTAAGGTAAGAATCTGTAACTGCCTTCCAAGTGAGATCCAGTAATGATGTCCTCTGGTCCCTGTGGACTGCTGCCAGGATTTGAAAGGCACCCAGGAAGTCAGGGCTAAGACAGTTAAAGGAATGAGTGAACCTGGAGGTAAGGATGCTAGAAACAGAATGAATTCCTGGATGGCCTATTTAAGGGTCATTCTATAGGGGACTGAACATAAACACTAGTTCTTCTCTATCTTAGCATTGTTTGTGTGTTCAAGATCGGAATTTTTCTTTCTGGTTTCAGAATACGTGTGCACTCACTTCCAGACAGTGCTGTAAAATGGAAGAGCCCATTCACAAGAAAGGGGTCCCTACAATATTTCACACCTCTGAAATGATTAAGAGCAGAGCAACAAAGAAAGAAGAGCAAATAGCAGAATGGACATTAGCAGTGTCAACCTTTTATTTTAAAAGTGTGTCATTTAGTGATGAGCTGTCTTTTTCTGAGGAATCGGATAAATTACCATTAATATTGTATGTTGATTTGGAACACAATGACCTTGGAGACATTGGAACATTTATTGTTCAGTCGAAGAGTTTTCTTTCCACTGAGGTACACTATGACTCTGAAATACATGAGATATTCTGATGTATACTAGGTCTAACTGGGACAGATATTTCAGGTAAGGAAATGCCAAACTTTACCTTGAAATAACCTGTGAAAAGATCGGTGCCACTGATGTATCTGGGAGCCATTGGGGCACCATTTTGAAAAATGGAATGAAGTGACCTAGATGAGAACTTCCAAGGTGAGAAGTGGCTTCCATTATGAAATTCACTTTGCCTTCATCCAACTGGCTCATGTACCCCCATAACCCGGAGTAAATCTCTTTGGTTCTGATGTCACCTGGTAGATGACCTTTTGGTGCATGTGGAAAGAATACAGTATTCTACTTTTGGCAGTTTTTAATCCACTCTTTGATTCCACAAGAGATGAAAATTATTTTAGGGGGTCTCCCTTGTTTTCTTCCTTTTTCACTTTTGCCATTTATGATATGTGTAAATAAGCCAAGGGGAAAGATGATTTTCCCCTGTATTGGTGATTTTCTTACACATGACTCCATTTATCTTAACACATACATTCTTTCTTCCCTTCATTAATGTCCTCATTCTCTGAACACTTGTCAGCCATTCATTATGTGCCAGGCCCTGGTGAGGGCACATGTCCTGCCCCTGTAGAGGTTACACTGTATGAAACATAAGGAGTCATGTAAATAAATATTTAAAAATTTTTTTTTTAGTGCTTGTGAGAGAAACATGTACATATTTAAGTGGAATACAATGATTAATTCCACTCAAGGACAGACAGTTCTTAGACTTTGTAAACACAAATATTAATATTTTTATGAGTACATTTCCATTATTAAACACCTTTTTGTCTTTTTTTTTTTGTGGCACACAGGCCTCTCACTGTTGTGGCCTCTCCTGTTGCAGAGCACAGGCTCCGGACATGCAGGCTCAACGGCCATGGCTCACGGGCCCAGCCGCTCCGTGGCATGTGGGATCTTCCCGGACCGGGGCATGAACCCGTGTCCCCTGCATGGGCAGGCGGACTCTCAACCACTGTGTCACCAGGGAAGCCCTGAGCATCAGAATTTTATGGGTTTATATCGACAGACTTTTCTATACATAACTTAAAATAGCATGATGTCTCTGCATGGTTACATTAAGACTTCTGATCCTGAGAAAGACAAATATCATATGATATCACTTATATGTGGAATCTAAAAAAAAATAATACAAATGAACTTATTTACAAAACAAAAAGACTCACAGACATAGAAAACAATCTTATGGTTACCAAAGGGGAAGGGGCAGGGGAGGGATAAATTAGGGGATTGGGATTAACAGATACACACTATTACACATAAAATAGAGAATCAACAAGGACCTACTGTATAGCACAGGGGACTATACTCAATGTTTTATGATAACCTAAAAGGGAAAAGAATCACTTTGCTGTACACCTGAAACTAACACAACATTGTAAATCAACTGTACTTCAATAAAAAAAAAAAAGACTTCTGATCCCACTCTATATTCATGGTGAGGACCTATGTGACACAAACATCCAGGGGGGCTTTGTCCCAAGCTAACTTCCTAGATTAAAACTAGGAACAAGTGTATTGCCATCTGATCAAGCTGATTACCATTGTAAACCATTTCTGTCTATTTCAGAGAAGTTTTCCAAAAAGAAGCACTTCTAATATCTCTTGACCCCAGCTTGATCATTAGGAATGAGGAACCCAGTCTTATCTAGGACTTGGCTTAGTTTAGTTCACAGCCTTTCAGAAATACCTATTGGAGTTTAAAAAACAATGTTTGATTTATGCAGAGTTATAGGGATAAAGAAGATTAAATTTCTTTGGTGAACTTATCATAAGCCATCTACAGGCTCTCATACATGATGAACTCATGTGGTCATGTTTTCAATTAAAGGAAAAAGATATAACCATCAGGTTGTATGACAAATATTTATTCATCCCCAACTGAATGGTGCAAGAGGAGTAAAGACAGAAAGTAGCATCAGAATGCATCATTGAATCCACACAACTCCATCCATGTTGTTAAGCATTGAGGTCTACACAGAGCAGCAGCGTGCTGCAGCAGTCACATTCCAAAGTGATTTTTCTGCAATCAGAGTTTCATTCATTACCCAATTTTCATGCAGCTCCCCTGGCATTTGAAATATGTTTCAAGGTAGACTCCCCAAGGGCTTTCCCCCTCCCATAATAACTGATCTGCAGTGTCCAAAGATAGATCTAAATATCTTTGGTGCAAATTACTTGAGGCCTGCAGAGCATGATTCTCTGTCATCTTCATCACATTTCACACCTACAGAACTGATAACAGATTAATATCTAGGCTGAAAATATTTCATCAGCGTCTCTGGCTAAGGCACCTTACATTATTTTATCTGGGGGCACCAATAAAAAGAGAAGGGGGCCCAGGAAGAAAAAATTTATTTGTACTCAGAGAAGAGAAAAAGAAAAAAGAATTTCCTTTAGTATTATGAGAAAGGCAACAAGGCTTGTCCTGGCAAAGTTCTCTGTGCCGATTATGTATACACTTTTATTCAATCATTGTATCGCTCGGTGTCTGACATTTGGTCAATAGTGCAATCTACCACCGATCAGAATAAAACATCCACCCCAGAGCACCTTGGAATTTCATTACATTCCTTTCAATGTAGTCCTTATAACTAGATGTTTATTTGGAAACACAAATTTAAAGTTCAATTCTGTGCCTTGTCAATATTAGTAAAAAGTCAAAGATCCCAGACATTACTGTAAACCTGATTTTTTCCTATTTATTTATTTATTCAACTGGAGAAAAAGAGTTGAAGGAGGGACAGTAGGGCACAAGAAGGAAATATTAAAAATTAAATTTGAAATAAAAAAATGATGAGATAAATTTTACTGGTATGAAGGACCTATTTATTCAATATTCAAAGTTATCAGTACAAAAATGTAAAATTACACAGAAAAAAAATAATTTTACACATGTGTTTAGTTTCCTGTATAAGGTAAAGGACGTTGAAAGTGAAGAGCAGTAGGAAAATAGTGATATTAACATATAATGTCGTTAATTACAAAGAAACAGCACAATGTGATCTGACAGAAATGGGATTGGTTTTGTCCAGACCCAGGTGTGAATAGTGGCTCAACCATATATTAGCTGTTGACTTTGGCATAAGTTTTGCCTAAGTCTCAGTTTTCTCATCTGATGATGAGGGTAGTGACACCAACTTGATGAGCTGGGCAGGAGATGAAATATAATAGTATTTATCTAAATCAGTTGACATAGTAAGCTCTTAACATTCATTTCCTCTCAGCTCTTTCCTCCTTTTGCACAGAAATCAGAATAAGAATTAGCCAGTGAGCTTACAACTTTATTTTTATTGTCCTTCATACATTCCTTTCCTCCTTTATTTATTCAAGATGTATTTTGTACCAAATGAATTGATATGTTTTAAGGCTGTATAGGAACAAATGAATCAATGAGAGGATCAATGAGAAATGATGTTCTTATAAGCCAAATGCTGTGTTTATATTAAAACTTTCTGAGAAGAGACATTTTATTAGTAAATCAGAAGATTCTTTTTTTGGGCTAATATTGGTTAAATATTTTAACAGTATGCAGAAAGAATATGGTCATGGCATTATTGCTGTGTCACATATCATGTTAAAATGCTGTTTTTAGATAAAAAGGAATCCCTATAAACTCATAAGAGAGACCAAAACACCTGGTGTAGTGATAGAATTGACAACTTACAGTTTTTAAGTCAAATATATTTCATTGCATCATAACACATTTTAAAATTCTTTCCTTTTGCAGTATACAGAAACAGTACAATTCATGTCCTGCCTTTGTGTGTGTGTGTGTGTGTGTGTGCGTGTTGTTTCGTTTAGAAGCTTTGGAATCATTTTCTAAATTTTCTAAATGTGTGATAGCAAATGCAGTATTAAACTTCCCATTCATACTTTAGTTTTGATCTTCAGTTGCAATTGTTTTCATGTGCTTCAAATTAGTTAAATATTATTCTTTATTTTGTTTTTGCCACAATAATGATTTTGGGTATTATGGTTGGAGCTAAATCTGTTCTTATTGATTTTTAAAAAAGTGAAAATATATTAGAACACTATAATGTTAATCGTCTCAAAACAATCTCATATATTTTATAACATTTCTTTGGGGATATACATTTTACAAGAAGCTTTACATTTTCTAGTGATTTTTCAAATAATTATAACAGTAATTAATATTTACTGGGTCCTTACTCTGTGCCAAATATTGTTCTAAGTTCTTTATGCATACTAACCCATTTAATCTTCACAACAAACATTATGAGGTAAGGGCTATTATTTCTCCTATTTTGAGGATGAGAGGACCAGGACACAGAGAGACCCAAGGTCACATAGATACTAAGGGGCAGAATCAAGACATAAACCCTGTCTATCGCTAGAACCTGACTCCTTACATACAATACTAGGCTACCTCAGTAACAGAGGAGTTTACCACATTATCTTTCTATGCATTGGAAAACTCCAAGATGAGAATATAAATAGTTCTTTCAGCATGGTATACTAAAGAGAATTGGAACCTAAAGACAAATCATAAAACATTTAATGTTTATTTTTCTGAAGAGAGTATAGGATTAATAATATAATGACCAATTTTCAAATTCTCATGAGGAATAACTTTCAAATCTTTACTAAAGTATGAATGAAACATAGAGAGGCAAATGGAAAATTTATGAAGATTGAGCTTCTTTTTCATATTTGTAATCCTGAACCCAGAGTTCATTGGCTTTTATCACATTGTTTTTAAAAACATGCAGGGGATATTTGTTCTTTTGCTTCTCTTGCATCCTTTCCCTCTGGAAAGACTCTCCCCACTGTAAGTGGTTCTGATAGAGCTGTTTACCAAGGGCCCTAGTTCCCTGTCACGTGGCACTTGGTGGTCAATCTGAATATCCCAACTTCAGGACCAAGGTCCAGAGTGGACATATGATCTCTGATCTTTCTGATTTTCTGTCATGTGAAGCTAATCCCTGCCTCAGGGACTTTGCACTTCTGGTTCCCTCCATCTATACTTTCATTCCCCCAGATATTCACAAAGCTTCCCTCTAACAACTGTTTTTTTTTTTTTTTTTGTCATTTAGATCTCATTTGAGTTGACTACACAGAGGGCACTTAGAGAGTCATTAAGTCTAAATGAGTCCTATACTTCCCATTCATTGTTTATGATCTCAATCTATTTTATTTCCTTTACAGAACTTACTATTATTTGGCATTGTGTGTCTCTTTCCACTAGAGTGTAAACTAGTGGGTGAGAGAAGAGGACTTCTTGTTTGTCAGCGTGTTCCTGGCACAATAAGCAATGGGCTGGCATATATGAGGTACTCAGTAAATATTGTGACAAGTTTGAATGTGAGGCAGCAGATTTTTTTTTTCTTAAAATAGTTTGAGTTGGGTTTTCTATCAAATATGATTAATAAATTCCTGGTTCTTTACTATATGATACTACCACACAATCTAGATGAATTTTTAATTTTCATTTATTTACTCTTCAAAGTGGCATAATGTTTTCTTTTTCTTCTAGCTTTACTGAGATATAATTGACATACAGCACTGTGTAAGTTTAGGTGTATGGCATATATCATTTGACTGAATCTTCATGAAATGCTTATCTCAGTAAGTTTTGTGAACATCCATCATCTCACATATATACAAAATTTAAAATATAGAAAATTATTTTTCCTTGTGATTAGAACTCTTAGGATTTACTCTTTTGACAGCTTTCATATACAGCATACAGTAGTAGTGTTAATTATATTAATTGCAATGTACATTACATCCCTAATACTTATCTATCTTATAACTGGAGTTTGTACATTTTGAGAACCTTCATCTAATTCCCCCTGTGCACCAGACCCCAGCCCTGGTAACCACAAATCTAATCTCTTTTTCTATGAGTTTGTTTGTTTGTTTGTTGAAGTATAATTTACCTACAACACTACATTAGCTCCTAATGGTCTAGTTACCAACTGTCACCATACAAAGATCTCACATTATTATTGACTATATTCCCCATGCTGTACATTTCATCCTCATGACCCATTTATTTTGTAACATCTGTATCCAGATGCATTTAAAAAAACCTTTCTATGTTTATAAAATGGATATAAAATTACTAACAGTATTATTTCCATTTTACATGGTAATATTATAATTCAAAAATATGTGGGACAATTACTATTTTTAAAATTTAGTTAAAATATTTTTCTTAATCAATGTCCTCATAGATATTACGTTATAACTAGTACTATTCTAGGCACTGTAGAAACGCAAAACATCTAAGAGAAAACAAGGAATGAATATGACATGTAGTTAATGAGCAGACAGGCTAATGCGAGTAGCAGTAAAATACATTAAAAATGTGCTGAGTTAGAGAAGAATGGGGTTGTATTAACTGGCATACTTGGAGATAACCTTCTGGGGGGTATAGGACCAAATCTGGATCTGGAACCATGGAGAAGTTTTTGGTGGTGAACCAAAGCCCCGCTTAAGGGGATAAGGTGGGGCTGAGTGTGATTTGCCTGAGGGACCACACGGAGCAGACCATGGTCCAGTGAAGAATTCATTTGGGCAGTAGAGAGGAATAAGTTGATGAGATCAGTCTAGATATGAGAAATAAAGGTCATATAGTACAAATATTTAGTATTTATCTTATTTACACTAGAGATTTTTGCAAAGAAAAAATGATCCCATGTTAAGTATTTTAAGAAAACTGACCCAGTATCCATGTACAGAATAACTGTAATAGGAAATGCTAACCCTTTAGAAACCCTGTGCTGGAGTTCATATGGAAATGGTCGTGATGGAGTGTATGCAAAGAGAAGAAAAGAGCTCATTCAAATTAAATGTTCAATATAAAATAGGAGGAAAAGCAGAGTCACGATTACTTCTGAGTTCCTACTTTTGAAAGAATGGAAAAAAGACGAGACCAATGATGGAAATACACAAATTGGATACAGATCTAATTTAGGGAAAACTGTGAATTCGGTTTTGATAATGTAAGGAAATGGTAACATAAATAAGTAGAAAGTTTCTATTGGCAGTTCTCAATCCAGGGGTTGAAGTAAGAGGTCGAAGTAAGAGTAATAAGTTTGGCAGTCAGTAAGCCTTGAGTTTGTAGATATCCAAGGCCTTCTGATCCACTAGACATAGGGACTAGGGCTCCCAGTACTTTTAGGGACCAACAAACATGTTTTAATTTTTTTTATCAGAAGAAAAAAGTAAACTTTTAGATCAAAAAATGTTTTGCTATATAATATTATTTATTGTTGTACCAGTGCAGTTGTAAAATATAACTAAATCTTTTGTTTTATGAAGGAAACCACCCATGCAGACCAAAGGGCCAAGGCCCCATGCAAATTGTGATGGTACCTTCTAGATTTAGCCATAACAGTGAAAGTAAATTATTAGGAAGTGAGCAGAAGGCAAAAACTGAGTCTTAGAGCAATGGCTCCTAAGATTTGTTCTCCCCTTGACATACTCACTCACAGGTATGGCCCGTGAGCCCATGAGTGTGCATGGTGGTGTGTGGCATATAGAGTGAGCTCTCTCTAACTAGGTGCTGAGTAATTGGGGTTGGATTCCTGCCAGCAGGACCACTGTAACTGTGTTTTATCCAGATCAAGGTGACACAGCCTGCAGTACATGGATTCTATCAACTGCCTTACTCTCTCCTTAAGGAATCAATTAAAAAGCAATAAAAAAGAGATGTGAATTTAGTTTTCCCAATCCACTTTTCTTTGTTTAGAGCCAGCATTGTCATTTTATTTTGAAACAGAAATATAAAATTACACAAACACAAATATAATGGTTTTAAACACAAGGAATGAGAAGAATGCAGCATTCACTTGAGACTACAAATGCAAAGATTAAATGGTATTTTATCATTTAAGAATGGTAAGGACCTTTTCTTGGTGTATCTGATTAAACACATGATTCTTCAGGTCTCCAAACTGAACTCACTGATGGTAACATAAGGGTGTTATGTTATGTTACTTAAGGTAACATAAGGATATAAAATCTACTCACAAGGCTCTAGGTCCCAACTCTACTAGTGATTTAAGAAGAAAAAGAAAGAACAAATATTATGTGTTATTCATATTTTCTAGGCATTTTTACCATTTTTCTATCTTGGATTCCTCTTATGTCAAACAGCAAAGAATTTCTTTACATTTTATCCTGAGAAGAGGTTGTATTTAAAATTTATCTAAAATTAAGTTGATCACATATTATTCCTGTTTTTTTTTAATTCGTTTCTAAAACTGTGTTCCTTTTGTTCCTGGACACACTTTGCCAAAGGAATGACTGCATTTCTTTCACGCTGCAAATAATAAAGTTGACTGTGTATTTGAGTAGGTTGACAGCTTCACTTAGCAAACTCACCCTAAATTCTGAAAACAAACCTTACTGACAGTTGGCTGACAATGGTTGACAATAATTTCAAGCAGTAACAAAAACAGATTTAAGCTAGTGCACACAACAGGCAAGCATTTTCTTTTTAAATGATATAAAAAGGAAAGCAATTAAAGGAGAAGGAGGCAACATACTCATTAGGTATGGCACAAAGTCTCGGTCTATTGCAGTAAGTTATTTACGAAATCAAGTTATAGTGCACCCTTTGTCCTTACCAGCAGGTGCAGCTATTAAGCAGGAAGCATTCAAGTACACTATGGCCTTGAGGGGAAAAAGGTAAATAGATGGTTTTCTTTCCCTTCCATTACAAATGCCCGGCACCAGTATGATAATTTAATAATTCAATTTCATTTGCCAGGAAAAATTAGCCATTTATTTGAAGCCTTGAAATCGCTGAATTCTGAATGCTTCTGGGTGATTCAAATCTTATCTTGCATACTTACTTATAGGAAATGCCTGTTTTGTCCTCTACTGTCTTTATACTGTTAGGTGTTTGAAAGAAGCTAAAGTAGAGTATATGTTTAAAGGAAGTGGAATCAGCTAAACATTTCTTTTCTAATAAGGTGAGCTATCCAGGCATATGCTAAGCAGCCTTGTTTTACTGAAAACTGACCAGAGTTCACCTCTGGATGAGGTATCGCAATATGAGTGAGTGTTGGACAATGGTCTTGATGTGTCCAGATGGAGAGTAAAGCAGTGAATGTGGAAAGTGTACGGTATGCAGTGTGTGGGGAGAGTTTGTAGAGTGTGGAAAGGAGAAGACTAAGGAAGCAGGCAAGCATATGTTGAAGGAGCAGAGAAGTGAATGAGACGTGGTCGTGAAAGTAGCGGGATGAAATCAGCAATGAGCAACATTTTACAGGCAGAACAATAGAAGGATGAGTCATCAGTACTATCAAATGCTAAGAATTGATCTTCCCCCACATTGAATTTGGCGATTAGAATAGTTTCAGGGAAATTGGGATGGTGTGAAGCCAGATCACAGTGGGTTGAGTGAATGTAAAGGGCAAGGCAAATTGAAAACTTCTTTCAAGTATCTTGGGTATAAGAAGCGAATTAGAACAGTATTTGGGAGAATGAATTTTAGAGGGGGAAATAGGAAATGGAGTTTAAAGGTATAGCACAATTTAAAGATATGAGAAGGGAAGAAAAGAAATACTTTTCCAGGAGGTCTAGGAAGTGATGGGGAAGGTTGACTTCTGAAGCTCAGATAACTGTATTAATTTTGATGGGGAGGCATCTCTCTCTCCGAGACAGCTGGAAAGAGATAAAGATGTGTGTAGACATAGGTAATTGGTCTTTTGCTTAGAGAGGATGGGCAGAGTTTTATCTCGTGTTCTCCATTCTTTCTTCCATGAAATAGGCAAGATCATTTGCTGAGGGTGAGAGGAGCACGGATATGGTAGGTACCTTGAGTTAAGCAGTAAATCTTTGAAACAGAAGTTGATAATTTACAGGCAGCTGGAAACTATGATTCTGTAAGGGCACCTTACACAGTTCTTGTCCGCCCAAGGGGTGAAAGTGGATAATAAAACCAATCCATAACTTATTTGGAGAGATAGAATGATAGAAGAACAAATAAGTGAGGAAATGATGACTCCTCATGAGAAAATGGATGAAGTGGTTAAAGGGGTACAAGTTGTGTGGATACTCAGTGTGCCTTATCGATCTTTATGACTCCAAAGTTTATACACAAGTTTACACAGTATGTGGTAAGTACAAAATAAACGATGGTAGAATCAAGGATATCAAGAAGTGGCTAATGGAAACAAGAGGTATCTGTCTACATGACATTAAAATTAGTAATAATACTACTAATAACCTTACTACCAGTAATAATGATGATAATAGCAAACAGTTGAATGCTTATATGTGCCAAGCACTGTTCTAAGCAATTTACTTACATGTATTACCTCATTTAATCCTCACACATTATATGATGTATGTGTTATTTTTACCACAATTTTACAAGTAAGGTTCAGAGAAGTCAAATAATTTGTGAAAGTCACATAGATGATAAATCGAGAAAGAAGATTCGATTCAGGTAGTCTGATTCCTAAGCTCATGATCTATGGAGGAATGAGAAAACTAGAAAGGTAGGAATGCATGGTTGGAGAAGATGACACAGAGGTTTAATATTGATTTTGGAAATAGTGCTGCAATGAACATTGGAGTGCATGTATCTTTTCAAATTATGGTTTTCTCCAGATATATGCCCAGGAGTGGGATTGCAGGATTATACGGTAGAAAACAACTTATGGGGAAAGTTGTGTGTGTGGGGGGAGGGTTAAATTAGGAGTTTGGGATTAACATATACACACGACTATATTTCAAATAGATAACCAACCAAGGACCTACTGTATAACACAGGGAGCTCTGTTCAATTATCTGAAATAACCTAGGGAAAATAATTTGAAAAAAGAATATATGTATGTATATGTATAACTGAATCACTTTGCTGTACACCTAAAAATAACACAACGTTGTAAATCAACTATACTCCAATATAAAGTAAAAAAAAAAAAAAAAAAAGACGAGGCAACTACAAAGAAAAAGAAAAAAAAGAGATTGATTTTGTAGCTGTGATCTCCCTCCTTCCCTGCTACTTAGTGTTTCCAACACCATGTCTAGTCCACAACAGAGATTTGATAAAATGCTGAGACACAGTATAAGAGCGCTTTGACTAGAAATGCAGTGGGCTGTGCATGTTCCTCTACTAAATCATTTAAAATAGAGAAATGAAGAGGCTTTGAAATATTTTCAACATATACTTTTTTCGGTAACAATGACAAAGCATGAATGTGATAATCAACAATAATCAGGCGATGATGACAGTCCCGGTATATGGTCTTTGTTTCTTAAACATTAAGGTACTTTTTTCAACAAAATATAACATTTTTATTAACAAATATCATCTTTGAAAAAATTACCAAATGGTACTATGTCTTGATTAGAAAAATGTGAATCTCATTCTGGAATTCATATACACTGCTTACCACTTTCCCTTTTAAAAAAATTTATTTTATATTGGAGCATCATTGATTAGCAATGTTGTGTTAGTTTCAGGTGTACAGCAAAGTGATTCAGTTATACATATACATGCATCTACTTTTTTTCAAATTCTTATTCCATTTAGGTTACTACAGAATATTGAGCAGAGTTTCCTGTGCTATACAGTAGGCCCTTGTTGGTTATCTATTTTATTTTTAAATTTTATTTATTTTTATTTTTTTAACATCCAATTAGCCTGGTTGCAGACTCCTCAAAGGTGTAACGTATCAAGTTTTCTGTCATTTTGCTATTTCTTTGGAAGATCAATTTGTTGCAGTATTTTGGTATGCATTCTGATAAATGGTGATCTTCTATTAAAATATGGCATTTTTTCTATTAAAAAAACCCAAACATCTTTATTGGAGTATAATTGCTTTACAATGGTGTGTTAGTTTCTGCTGTATAACAAAGTGAATCAGCTATATGTATACATATATCCCCATATCTCCTCCCTCTTGCATCTCCCTCCCACCCTCCCTATCCCACCCCTCTATGTGGTCACAAAGCACCGAGCTGATCTCCCTGTGCTATGCAGCTGCTTCCACTAGCTATCTATTTTACATTTGGTAGTGTATATATGTCCATGTCACTCTCTCACTTCATCCCAGCTTACCCTTCCCTTCCCCGTGTCCTCAAGTCCATTCTCTACATCTGCATCTTTATTCCTGTCCTGCCCCTAGGTTCTTCAGAACCATTTTTTTCTTTCTTCTTTTTTTTTTTTTTAGATTCCATATATATGTTAGCATATGGTATTTGTTTTTCTCTTTCTGACTCACTTCACTCTGCATGACAGACTCTAAGTCCATCCACCTCACTACAAATAACTCAGTTTCGTTTCTTTTCATGGCTGAGTAATATTCCATTGTATGTATGTGCCACATCTTCTTTATCTGGTTATCTGTTTTAAATATAGCAGTGAGTACGTGTTAATCTCAAACTCCCAATCTATTCCTCCCCCACCCTCCCCCACCCCATAACCATAAATTCATTCTCAAAGTCTGTGAGGCTGTTTCTGTTTTGTAAATATGTTCATTTGTATCATTTTTTTTTAGATTGCACATATAAGCAATATCATAAGATATTTGTCCTTCTCTGTCTGATTTACTTCACTTAGTATGATAATCTCCAGGTCCATCCATGGTCCTGCAAATGGTATTATTTCAATCATTAAGGTATTTTCTTTCAGGTTAGGTCTGGCCTAGATTCTCCACAGTTTTATAAGCTTTACTTGCACTTCTAGGACTTTCAGATTTCTTACAGAGATAATTTGGACCAGCAAGCTACTCCATCTTACCAGCTTATTATAAGGTTGACTTTTATTTAAGAATATAAATTTCTTTTGAAACACTTGCTCTATTTTAGTAGACACACATATTCTGCTTTAATATTATTGAACAAAAAATGAGTGAAATAGTGTGAATAAAAACAAATCAGAGCAATGAGCAAAGTGTTGCTTCATTTGTAAATTATAGCCTGGTTGCCACCCTAACCAGCTTTAAGAATCAAAGTCAACATTTGAAGTTTTAGGTAACTTATGAAATTGAAGAATAGAAAGAATCTACATCAGTTATGCTTACAATGTTATGCTCATCATGTTGCCTATAAATATCATTGGTATTTTCATCAAAGATACTGTTACTTTAATCAACTACAGGCCCTTAACATCTTACACATGTTAAAATTTTTTCTTCTACACAAATTGTCTTCCATTTTAGTAAGCCATTAACTCAAATTGAAATCTGAAAATTTAAGTTTTGAGGGGATTAAATTGCAAAAGATTTCATTAGAATATCTTAACAGGTAAGCAATCAAGCTTCCATCATAACCTTGTGTACTAATTTAGTTTTTCCACAATATTTTCATCATATCTTCAAAACTTAGAAAAACAAAACTGCTTAAAAAACTCAACAAATATGTTCAAATGACAAATCAGTAGATGAAAATTGAAAATGTAATAGATATTTTTCTTTGAATATTAGCTTCCACAGAACAGCAAATAATTTAAATATCAAAGATTCCTAGTCAAATATAAATTTCTATGGGAATGTTTTTGCATACCATATATGGAAAACTTATTGGAGAACAGCAAAATGAAGCAAATAAATGAAAAAGACTAATGTTTTACTTTTCAATACATACAAACATGATTTAGGCAGCACAGTATTTAAGCAATCAGTACTAAGAAATGGCCTAAATGTTTTATTTCAAACTATAAAATAATTATAACTTGATATTATAATATTGTATTTGATCATGTTCTCTGAAGAATAGAGGGGGAAAGAATTGCAGATACTGGGATAACCTTGAAAATAAGAATCCACACAAAGGGAGGGGATATCTGTATGCATATGGCTGATTCATTTTGTTGTACAGTGGAGGCTAACACAACATTGTAAAGCAACAATACTCCAATAAAAATTAATAATAATAAAAAAGAATCCACACATACATTTAAAGTCTAAAAAAATCAGATGACACTTATCTTCTCTTTACTATCAGTACTTCATTTCTGTTTAGCATTCATGGGAACCTATTTCTGGCAAGTTTCCAAATAATTTTTTAAAATTAAATTTTAAAAGGGTTTTTTTTTTTATTATAGAAATGATGCAGGAGTATTTTAGAAAAATCAGAAAACATTTTAAGTAAGATAAAACAATTACCCAAGTCTTTCCCAGATAGGACTACATTTTAAAATATTTTCTCAATATAATTTCAAAATTTGCTTTTGTTATGGCATTATTGTTTTTGGCTTGTAGTTGTTTTTGTTTTTATTTTATGCCTTTATTTTCTGAAAATCGTGTTACCTATGTAGGAAGAGATTGTAACGCAGAAAAAAAAAACAATATTAGGGCCCCTTAGAGGCCTAAACTAGGCAAAGCATAAAACGTTAGGGAAGGAAAAAGAAGGAAAGGGATCTTCATTTGGATAGACTAGGTTTATTTTAACTTCAGCTCCACATACGTTTGTTTAGCGATGTCAGGGTGAGGGGTTCTGCTCCATGTACTCACTCCCAGACCCAGGATGCCAGAGGCTCAACCTTCCAAACACTGCCAGACTCCATGGCAGGCAAGAAGGAACCTGGGAATTCCACATAAAATGTTCACTGCCTGAGGTGGAAAGTGACCGGCATCACAGCTGCCCTGTCTTTTCTGGAAGTTAGTCACGCGGTCTTCCCCAGTGGCAAAGGGGCTGAGAAACATACGGGAGAAAATAGAATATTTGGTGGGAATCACATTCTCTAACAGAAATGGAGAATCAAAATGGAGAGATTATGTTTGTGTGCATATGTAAGAGTTCAATTTAAGTTCTGCTTTAGAAGATTTTTCCAATTGCTCTGATGTCTCAACCTCTTTTTTGGAATTCTGATCACATTTACTATCTTAATGCAATTAAAAAATATATGTACATAATTATATGTTGTCTTGAACTTTTATTTAACTGTTTCATTTGTTTTCCTCCACAGATTTACATGCACAGAATAGTGTTAGGAAACACTTATTCCATGAATATTGGTCTATGACTTAAGAGTTGTCCTTAGGAGAAGCTGAGGATTGCTGAAGTATGAGCTATATTTAATATATTAATAGTGCGTCTTGACAAAAACGGTATCTTATATTTTTGCCTCTACTTTGATGGAACCACATCACTCATCTGCTCACATTCAGTGGCTTCCCATTCCTACAGGATAAAATCCAAGCACCTAACATTACAAAATTCCCCAACACCTGTCCCTTACTTAAATACATGTCCTGTCTCATCTCTATTCACTCCCTTAACTGACATTTTATGCACTCAAAGCACTTTTAGTTTCCTCAATACACCACACTCCTTTTTCTTTCAGTATTTTTGCTTAAACAGTCTTTGCATGGATCATCTTTCTAAATGCTAATCTTTTTCCAGAACACACCAACATTTCCTGATGAAATCTTAGTCATTGCCCCACACTCAGCTCAGATACCATCTTTTCCTAGCCTGGGCAAGTTGGTATAACTTCCTGCCTATTTATTCAACTAATAACTGGTACATATCTCCATCCTTAGACTTCTAGGTCATAATAAACTCATATGATTGTCCCCTCCACCAGATGGTGAGTTTTCCTAGGCCCGGGACTAGGTCTAACTCATCTTTGGGCCCTAGTGCCTACCATGGTAATTAATTAATTAATTAATTATTAAAATATTTATTTATTTATTTTGGTTGTGTTGGGTCTTCGTTTCTGTGTGAGGGCTTTCTCTAACTGTGGCGAGCGGGGGCCACTCTTCATCGCGGTGCGTGGGCCTCTCACTGTCACGGCCTCTCTTGTTGTGGAGCACAGGCTCCAGACGCACAGGCTCAGTAGTTGTGGTTCACGGGCCCAGTTGCTCCACGGCATGTGGGATCTTCCCGGACCAGGGCTCAAACCCATGTCCCCTGCATCGGCAGGCAGATTCTCAACCACTGTGCCAACAGGGAAGCCCTTAATTTATTTTTTTGAAAGTTGAAAAATTGGAACCAATTGTTGGAATACCTTGATAGTCTTTTCCTTTTTCTTTTCCATATTCCCTGAAGGACACTCTTCAAAATCTTGTCTCTGTCTGCTTTTTTTATTTTTTTTTTTTTTGCGGTACGCGGGCCTCTCACTGTTGTGGCCTCTCCCGTTGCGGAGCACAGGCTCCAGACGCACAGGCTCAGTGGCCATGGCTCATGGGCCCAGCCGCTCCACGGCATGTGGGATCTTCCCGGACCAGGGCACGAACCCGTGTCTCCTGCATCGGCAGGCGGACTCTCAACCACTGCACCATCAGGGAAGCCCTGCTTTGTTTATTTTAATTCCATATGGGCTCTTTTAAAGTTGGAAGCTATAGACAACATTAATTCAGAATGATTTTTAAGTAGGAGGAGATTTTATACCATGTTTCAAGGGTTGCTTTCTGCACCCTGGTACAAGAGGTCAGTTAACTTTAAAGTGAATCTCAGGCAGACACATTCTGCTCCTTCTCGCCCTAGTAGGCCTTTCGAACTATTATGGCTTTCCAAGAGCCAAAAGTGTAGATTCTATGAAAAATGAATTATTAATGTCTGATTTTCACAGCAATAGAATATCTTTATCCAAAGAGTAGCATTTCTTCCATACTTTCAGACATTCTTTCCTAATATAAAAATCCTGACCCTTTAGTAAGGTGTCTTTTTGAATCACAGATTTGCTGACTTTAATAAACACACTGTCGTTACTTTTAATCAGCACACAGAAGTTCTGCTTGGAAAGTTTATGGTCAGATTATAATCAAAACTGTATGTGAGTAGTGATGAATAAATATACAAATAAGACTGAACGTTTCCTATGTAGCAAATCTAGTTTCCAGATAAATTCAAATGTAAGCTTTTTTTTTTTATCCTTAAAAAGGCTCTCTCTGTGTAAGTGTAAATCTCTACTTGGCAAAGGGGAGACATGTACAGTAAGAGAGCATGCCAAGTTTTGTGTCTTCTTCAATCTTATATTGCCATCCTCAAACCACTAATGAATACCGTTATACTATTTGGTGTCTGTTTGCATAGCACACAGATAATTTATCTCAGATATAGTTGAAAACATCTCTTTACCAGTGATTTGGCATTTAAAAATTGAACCATTACAAATTTTAAACATTAAATTAGTTTTAAATTGTTAACTAACATTTGTAAATGAATTTCAAGGCTGTCAGTTATATGGTCATCCTTTTTTTTTTTTAATATGGTCATCTTTAAAAGATAATCGGTTTTCATTTGCTTGCTATTCTAATTGTTATTTATCGAAATCATGAGGAGCTTTTGTTCCTTGTTCCAGTCATCCCAGTCACTTACATGAACTCAAGGTAGGCTATTTACAGTTTCCAAACATCCAGAGGGCAATTTAGCATTTGTCCAGGGGTGGATTTTTTTCTGTAAATTTAGTCACTGTATGCATAGGACAATTTGCTTATTTTTTGAATTGGTAAATGCACTGCCATAAGTCTCCAGCCTAATCTTTCTGTAATGGCTGAGCTTCATGGTAATTCACCAGACTGCCTTTTTGAAGGTCATGTGTCAAGCCAGAAAGGAAGAAAATGATTATTCAAGCTTATCAGATAATCAAAAGCCAAATACAGTGCCTCATTCTAACAAAAGTTATTGCAATTCTGAAGATTATTTGAAGCATGGCATTTCTTAAAAAAAAAAAAATAACAAAAAAAAACCTCCACTAGAATGGATTTCCTGTGTTTGTTCTAAAAGGGAAGACATCTAAATGACACCTCCTGATGCCAAAAGAGAAGCCCATGAGGCTGCTTCAATGCCAGAGACACTCAGTGCAATGGAGACTGTTTCAATGAGTATGACTCATCACATGGAGCTTCACAAGAGCTCCTCTAAGGTCCAGAGCATTGGAAGATTTCTTCTTGTTGCTATTTTCCAGGCTGAAATGAGCTGCATCGTTTCTGGGAGGCTTCAGGGCACCCAACACTAATCAATTATCTTTATCTTTACTCATGGTTTTCCAAATTGAATCTTCCTTTCTACCTGGTCAGAATGTATGCAATAACTTTAGAGGAGAACCACTCTCCAAAAGTCATTTATCAATATAAATCAAAATACACTGTTTTCACAATGAAGTATTAGGCATTCTGAGAATATATATAAATTTTAAACCATGGCCTTTGACCTCAAATGACTGCTTTCTATCTAGTTAGAGATATATGACATAAAAAACATGAATGTTCCCTAAGAAAGGAAGAGACCAGATTGATCTTCATTCTTCTCTTCCTATATTAACATGAGCTAATTTATTAAAATTAGCCACATCTTCTCTGACATTTTCACACTCAAACTACTTCATGCTTTCTGCATGGCAGTCAGAATAGTGGATGATTTCATGTATACATTTTCAAACAGAATGAGGTAGGAATAATTATCTCCTTATAGATGAGATAAAGAAAGCTCACTATATGGAGATAATTTAGCCACCATCACCCAGCTAGTTCACTGATGAGTCCTGATTCTAGCACACATCTTCTCAGAGAGTCTAAAGAGATGGGGCCAGAGCAGGTGGGTGACACTCAGGGAGGGGATGATAGCAATGATGAGAGATAGGTGATAAGGGTGGGAGAAGTGGGATAACACTCAGGGAACATGCCAAATGGGAGAGACTGGGGATGAAGGCAGCCAGCAGCATGTAAGTCTGTCCCAGTGGTATGCACACACTGCCCTTGGGAAACTTCCAAATCCCTCACTACCTATGTGACTGAGTTCTGTTATTTCAAGTACCAGCAACACTAGGCAGCAACACAGAAGTGAATGAGTCCAGGATTTGCAGTCAGATAGAACTTGATGCAAACTCTTGCTTCCTCAATTACTACATATGTGTCATTAACCAAGTTAATAATTTCACTGAGTTCTAGTTTTTTATTTTATAAAAATTATATGATATTTACCTCTCTGTGATTTAATTTAAAATAGAAAGCACTTAGCACTGTTTGTTACCTACTAAGTACTCAATAAAGGCTAGTTTTCTTTCTTCTTTCTTCTGTTCACTCTCCTTCCTTCTCCTTCCTGCCAACCAACTAAACCTTTCTGCTCACTTTTTATTCAGGATCTTCCATCTGACAGAGTCACCTGTATATGATTCCTCCCAAATTATGAATGCAAATAAAATGTCATCTAGCAGTCTTCACTTTTTAGTTACACCAAATAAATAAAGCTTAACACAAAGTGTTATGGAATTACAAATAACAGACTTGGGGTTAAGGTCCTCATGGGTAGCACTGTGGAATTGGAAGCTCCACACATCCCAAATCTGTTCCTCCTCTTTTGTTCCATCTCTTGACAAATGGTATCATTATTCACCCAATTGCACAAAACAAGACCTTGTTTTGCACTAGTCTTTTCCCCTCCGCAGCATTAGACACTCTTGACTATGGAATCCTTCTGGAAACATCCTCCACTCTGATTTCCTTGAGAGCATACTCTCAAGGATTTCAACCTCCACCCTTGCACTGGCCCCTCCTTCAACCCTCCTCCAGTATTCTACAGATCAATATAGAAATGCTTTGAGACTCAGTTCTGGTCTCACTTCTCTATTCCTATCCTGTGATTGGTTCAGCCCTTTTATTTTATTTTTTTTTTGAATTTTTGAATTTTATTTATTTATTTATACAGCAGGTTCCTATTAGTCATCCATTTTATACACATAAGTGTATACATGTCAATTCCAATCGCCCAATTCATCACACCACCACCTCCATCCCCGCCAATTTCCCACCATGGTGTCCATACGTTTTTTCTCTACTTCTGTGTCTCAATTTATGCCCTGCAAACCAGTTCATCTGTACCATTTTCTAGGTTCCATATATATGCATTAATATATGATATTTGTTTTTCTCCTTCTGGCTTACTTCACTCTGTATGAGAGTCTCTAGATGCATCCACATCTCTATAAATGACCCAATTTCGTTCCTTTTTATGGCTGAGTAATATTCCATTGTATATATGTACCACTTCTTCTTTATCCATTCTTCAGTCAATGGGCATTTAGGTTGCTTCCATAACCTGGTTATTGTAAATACTGCTGCAGTGAACACTGGGGTGCATGTGTCTTTTTGAATTATGGTTTTCTCTGGGTATATGTCAAGTAGTGTGATTGCTGGGTCATATGGTAATTCTATTTTTAGTTTTTTAAGGAACCTCCATACTGTTCTCCATAGTGGCTGTATCAATTTACTTTCCCACCAAAAGTGCAAGAGGGTTCCTTTTCTTCACACCCTCTCCAGCATGTGTTGTAGATTTTTTAATGATGCCCATTCTAACTGGTGTGAGGTGATACCTCATTGTAGTTTTGATTTGCATTTCTCTAATAATTAGTGATGTTGAGCAGCTTTTCATGTGCCTCTTGGCCATCTGTATGTCTTCTTTGTAGAAATGTCTATTTAGGTCTTCTGCCCATTTTTGGATTGGGTTGTTTGTTTTTTTTTAATATTGAGCTGCATGAGCCGTTTATATATTTTGGAGATTAATCTTTTGTCCAACGATTTGTTTGCAAATATTTTCTCCCATTCTAAGGGTTGTCTTTTCGTCTTGTTTATGGTTTCCTTTGCTGTGAAAAAGCTTTTAAGTTTCATTAGGTCCCATTTGTTTATTTTTGTTTTTATTTTCATTACTCTAGGAGGTGGATCAAAAAAGATCTAGTTGTGACTTATGTCAAAGAGTGTTCTTCCTATGTTTTCCTCTAAGACTTTTATAGTGTCCAGTCTTACATTTAGGTTTCTAATCTGTTTTGAGTTTATTTTTGTGTATGGTGCTAGGGAGTGTTCTAATTTCATTCTTTTACATATAGCTGTCCAGTTTTCCCAGCATGACTTATTGAAGAGACTGTCTTTTCTCCAATGTATATCCTTGCCACCTTTGTCATAGATTAGTTGAACATAAGTGTGTGGGTTTCTCTCAGGGCTTTCTATCCTGTTCCACTGAACTATATTTCTGCTTTTGTACCAGGACCATATTGTCTTTATTACTGTAGCTTTGTAGTATAGTCTGAAGTAAGGGAGTCTGATTCCTCCAGCTCCATTTTTTTTCCCCTCAAGACTGCTTTGACTATTTGGGGGCTTTTGTATCTCCATACAAATTTTAAGATTTTTTGTTCTAGTTCTGTAAAAAATGCCATTGGTAAGTTCATAGGGATTGCATTGAATCTGTAGATGGCTTTGGGTAGTATAGTCATTTTCACAATATTGATTCTTCTAATCCAAGAACATGGTATATCTCTCCATCTGTTGGTATCATCTTTAATTTCTTTCATCAGTGTCTTATAGTTTTCTGAATAGAGGTCTTTTGTCTCCCTAGGTAGGTTTATTCCTAGGTATTTTATTCTCTTTTGCTGCAATAGTAAATGGGAGTGTTTCCTTAATTTCTCTTTCAGATTTTTCATCATTAGTGTATAGGAATGCAAGAGATTTCTGGGCATTAATTTTGTACCCTGAAACTTTACCAAATTCATTGATTAGCTCTAGTAGTTTTCTGGTGGCATCTTTAGGATTCTCTATGTATAGTATCATGTCATCTGCAAACAGTGACAGTTTTACTTCTTCTTTTCCAATTTGTATTCCTTTATTTTCTTTTTCTTCTCTGACTGCTGTGGATAGGACTTCTAAAACTATGTTGAATAATAGTTGTGAGAGTGGACATCCTTGTCTTGTTCCTGATCTTAGTGGAAGTGCTTTCAGTTTTTCACCATTGAGAATGATGTTTGCTGTGAGTTTGTCATATATGGCCTTTGTTATGTTGAAGTAAGTTCCCTCTATGCCCACATTCTGGAGAGTTTTTATCATTAATCGGTGTTGAATTTTGTCAAAAGATTTTTCTATATCTATTGACATGATCATATGGTTTTTATTCTTCAATTTGTTAATATGGTGTATCACACTGATTGATTTGAAGAATTCTTGCATCTCTGGGATAAATCCCACTTGATCATGCTGCATGATCCTTTTAATGTGTTGTTGGATTCTGTTTGCTAGTATTTTGTGGAGGATTTTTGCATCTATATTCATCAGTGATATTGGTCTGTAATTTTCTTTTTTGGAGTATCTTTGTCTGGTTTTGGTATCAGCGTGATGGTGGCCTCATAGAATGAGTTTGGGAGTGTTCTTTCCTCTGCAGTTTTTTGGAAGAGTTTGAGAAGGATGGGTGTTAGCTCTTCTCTAAATGTTTGATAGAATTCACCTGTGAAGCTATCTGGTCCTGGACTTTTCTTTGTTCGAAGATTTTTAATCACAGTTTCAGTTTCATTACTTGTGATTGGTCTATTCATATTTTCTATTTCTTCCTGGTTCAGTCTTGGAAGGTTATATGTACCTTTCTAAGTATTTGTCTATTTCTTCCAGGTTGTCCATTTTATTGGCATAGAGTTGCTTGTAGTAGTCTCTTAGAATGCTTTGTATTTCTGTGGTGTCTGTTGTAACTTCTCCTTTTTCATTTGTAATTTTATTGATTTGAGTCCTCTCCCTCTTTTTCTTGATGAGTCTGGCTAATGGTTTATCAATGTTGTTTATCTTCTGAAAGAACTAGCTTTTAGTTTTATTGATTCTTGCTATTGTTTTCTTTGTTCCTATTTCATTTATTTCTGCTCTGATTTTTATGAGTTCTTTCCTCCTGCTAACTTTGGGTTTTGTTTTTTTCTTCTTTCTCTAGTTCCTTTAGGTGTAAAGTTAGGTTGTTTATTTGAGATTTTTCTTGTTTCTTGAGGTAGGCTTGTATAGCTATAAACTTCCATCTTAGAACTGCTTTTGCTGCATCCCATACATTTTGGGTTGTCGTGTTTTCACTGTCATTTGTCTCTAGGTATTTTTTGATTTCCTCTTTGATTTATTCAGTGATCTCTTGGCTATTTATAACGTATTGTTTAGCCTCCATGTGTTTGTGTTTTTTATGATTTTTTCCTTGTAATTTATTTCTAATCTCATCACATTGTGGTCAGAAAAGATGCTTGTTTTGATTTCAATTTTCCTAAATTTATTGAGGCTTGATTTGTGACCCAATATGTGATCTATACTGGAGAATGTTCCTGCACACTTGAGAAGAAATTGTAATCTGCTGTTTTTGGATGGAATGTCTTTAAATATCAATTAAATCTATCAGGTGTATTGTGTCATTTAAAGCTTGTTTCCTTATTTATTTTCACTTTGGATGATCTGTCCATTGGTGTAAGTGAGGTGTTAAAGTCCCCCACTATTATTGTGTTACTGTCAATTTCCTATTTTATAGCTGTTAGCAGTTGCCTTATGTATTGAGGTGCTCCTATGTTGGGTGCATATATATTTATAATTGTTATATCTTCTTCTTGGATTGATCCCTTGATCATTATGTAGTGTCCTTCCCTGTCTCTTGTAACATTCTGAATTTTAAAGTCTATTTTATCTGATATGAGTATTGCTACTCCAGCTTTCTTTTGATTTCCATTTGCATGGAATATCTTTTTCCATTGCCTCACTTTCAGTCTGTATGTGTCCCTAGGTCTGAAGTGGGTCTCTTGTAGACAGCATATATATGGGACTTCTTTTTGTATCCATTCAGCAAGCCTGTGTCTTTTGATTGGAGCATTTAGTCCATTCATGTTTAAGGTAATTATTGATATGAATGTTCCTATTACCATTTTCTTAATTGTTTTGGATTTGTTTTTGTAGGTCCTTTTCTTCTGTGTTTCCCACTTAGAGAAATTCCTTTAGCGTTTCTTGTTGAGCTGGTTTGGTGGTGCTGAATTGTCTTAGCTTTTACTTGTCTATAAAGCTTTTGATTTCTCCATCGAATCTGAATGAGATCCTTGCTGGGTAGAGTAATCTTGGTTGCAGGTTCTTCCTTTTCATCACTTTAAGTATGTCATGCCACTCCTTTCTGGCTTGTAGAGTTTCTGCTGAGAAATCAGCTGTTAACCTTATGGGAGTTCCATTGTATGTTATTTGTCATTCTTCCCTTGCTGCTTTCAATAATTTTTCTTTGTCTTTAATGTTTGCCAATTTGATTACTATGTGTCTTGGCGTGTTTCTCTTTGGGTTTATCCTGTATGGTACTCTCTGCGATTCCTGGACTTGGGTGGGTATTTCCTTTCCCATGTTAGGGAAGTTTTTGACTATAATCTCTTCAAATATTTTCTTCGGTCATTTTTCTCTCTCTTCTCCTTCTGGGACCCCTAAAATGTGAACGTTGTTGCATTTAATGTTGTCCCAGAGGTCTCTTAGGCTGTCTTCATTTCTTTTCATTCTTTTTTCTTTATTCTGTTCCACAGCAGTGGATTCCAGCATTCGGTCTTCCAGGTCACTTATCCGTTCTTCTGCCTTAGTTATTCTTCTATTGATTCCTTCTATTGTAGTTTTCATTTCAGCTATTGTATTGTTCATCACTGTTTGTTCTTTAATTCTTCTAGGTCTTTATTAAACATTTCTTACATCTTCTCCATCTTTGCCTCCAGTCTTTTTCTGAGGTCCTGGATCATCTTCACTATCATTATTCTGAATTGTTTTCCTGGAAAGTTGCCTATCTCCACTTCATTTAGTTGTTTTTCTGGGGTTTATCTTGTTCCTTCATCTGGTACATAGCCCTCTGCCTTTTTATGTTGTCTATCTTTCTGTGAATGTGGTTTCTGTTCCACAAGCTTCAGGATTGTAGTTCGTCTTGCTTCTGCTGTCTGCCCTCTGGTGGATGAGGCTATGTAAGAGGCTTGTGCAAGTTTTCTGATGGGAGGGACTGGTGGTGGGTAGAGCTGGCTGTTGCTGTGGTGGGCAGAGCTCAGTAAAACTTTAATCCGCTTGACTGCTGATCCGTGGGTCTGGATTCCCTCCCTGTTGGGTGTTTGGTCTGAGGCAACCCAACATTGGAGGCTCCCCAGCCTCTTTGATTGGGCTAATGGTGGACTCTGGGAAGGCTCACGCCATGGAGTACTTCCCAGGACTTCTGCTGCCAGTGTCCTTGTCCTCACGGTGAGACAGAGCTACACCCTGCCTCTGAAGTAGACCCTCAACACTAGCAGGTAGGTCTGGTTCAATCTCCCCTGGGGTCACTGCTCCTTCCCCTGGGTCCTGATGAGCACACTACTTTGTGTGTACCTCCAAGAGTGGAGTCTCTGTTTCCCCTAGTCCTATCAAAGTCCTGCAATCAAATCCCACTAGCCTTCAAAGTCTGACTCTCTAGGAATTCCTCCTCCCGTTGCCTGACCCCCAGGTTCAGAAGCCTGACGTGAGGCTCAGAATTTTCACTCCAGTTGGTGGACGTCTGTGGTATAAGTGTTCTCCAGTTTGTGAGTCACGCACCCAGCAGTTATGGCATTTGATTTTATTGTGACTGCGCCCCTCCTACCATCCCATCGTGGCTTCTCCTTTGTATTTGGATGTGGGGTATCTTTTTTGGTGAGTTCCAGTGTCTTCCTTTCAATGACTGTTCCGCAGTTAGTTGTGATTCTGGTGTTCTCACAAGAGGGAGTGAGAGCACGTCCTTCTATTCTGCCATCTTGAACCAATCTCTCATTCAGCCCTGTGGCTTCAAGTATTCTGTTTTTTGATGACTCCCTGATCTCTACCTCTAGGCCACAACTCTCCTCTCTGCTCCACACTCAAATAACCAACTTCCTACCTATCTTCCACAGATGATGTCTGTTGGGAATTTCAAACTACATGACCCAAATAGAACTTTGAATCTTGCTTTACTGGTTCCCTCTCTAGTCTTTGCCTTCTCAATAAATGGCGAAACCTAATTCTGCTTAATTCCTTTTTTCCTTCACACCTTAGAGCTTCACACCATTTTAATACTAACATATATCTGGGATCTTTTGACTTCATCTCTGCCACCACCACCTTCATCCCTTTCCTGGTCTCCTGCAAGAGCTTTCTAACTTGGCTCTCTGCTTCTGCTACTGCTCCCTTCCAAAGCAGTCTATCCACAGATATCAGAGTAATCTTTTAAAAAGGTAAATTAATGATGTCATTTTTTTTTTTTTTTTGCTGCAATAGCTCTGCTGCTATAAAAACTTCAAAGTCCTTACCGTGGCTTATAAAACTAGAAAGATTTACCCCACTACTTCCACCTTGATCTTTTAACATCATCTTACATTACTTTCCCCCTTGCTCACTATGTTCTAGTCTCCCCAGCCACCTTTCTGTGCGTCAGTTATATCAGTTTCTTTCCCCCTTTAGGATCTTAGAAATCTGCTCTGAACACTCTTCCTCTGTCTCATTGCATGGGTATTTCCTCCCCATTCTTCAGATCTCAGCTCCATCATCTCCTCTGAGGATTTGTACTTGAGTTTATAAAGTAGCCTCTTTCCAAGTGATTCTTGTTTACAATATCCTTTTAGTTTCCCTCCTGGCATCAATTTAAATGATTCAGCTATCTTTTTTGTTGTTGTTATTTCTTTTTATTAATTTATTGTTTTCTTTCTGCTCCCTTCTCCTCCACTGTCCTCTTCCCCAACTAGAATAGAAGCTCCAGAAGGCAAGGACCATATCCGTATTTTCATCATTGTATGTCAAGCCTCAGCATACAATCTGGCCTCAGTATTTAAGCACTCCTATTTCAGCACTCAGTAAATATTTGTTGAATGAATAAATGAACATAAGAATGAGTCATTGCATCTTCCTTATCCCTAGATCTAATACATCTTCAAGGAACCATCCTATTTTGTTACCCCTTAAATCATTGTTCATCCCCATTTTTCACTGCCTATATTCAGGATACCATTATCTCTTGCCAGAATCATTGTAATTTATTACCAGAACCAGGATTCTTATGAATTATTGTGATTTAGGGGCATCTTCAAGTAACTTAAAATAAGAAAAAGACCAGTCTGACATGGATTAACTTGATTGATTTTAGTATCTTCATGCAGCTGAGATGACACATGTGAGACAGGTAATCTGATGTATTAGGCCTACCTCAAAGGAGTTAGTTTCTTCAAAGCCTAAGTGAGCCACAAGAAATTAGCAATTTCAAAAACTGTGACATAAATCACCTTGTCCTGGAAACATGTGACTTTTATAGGAATAGACTCTTATCTCCTGCTGTGAGCTCTTGGGATTTTGTGATACTCTACCACTGGACTTTCCTAGACATATTGGTATTTATGCATCTTTCCAGTGTCCAGCAGCAAACAAATACTTAGAAAAACATGGATTTTATGTATCATTTTGAAGACAGCTGAAAAGAATTCTAGGACCAAGTGAATAAAGGTATGGGGAGGCTATGCTTAACAGGTTGAAAACAGAGTGGAAGGCCATTACAGTCTTATAGTAGGGGAATGCTAGACTCTGTGGTTTAGGGAAAGTTGCAAATAATCTTCTAAATCCTCCTAAAATTACTCTGAATTATATTATTCCAGCTGGTCTTCGTGCATTCAGTCTTGTTTCTCTCCAGTTCTTTCTTCACACTTCCACTAGAGTAATCTATCAAAAATTTGTCACTTTAAAAGTATTTCATGAGGCTTCCCTGGTGGCTCAGTGGGTAAGAATCCGCCTGCCAATGCAGGGGACATGGGTTTGAGCTCTGGTCAGGGAAGATCCCACATGCTGTGGAGCAACCAAGCCCGTGCACCACAACTACTGAGGTTGTGCTCTAGAGGCCGAGAGACACAACTACTGAGCCCATGTGCCACAACTACTGAAGCCCATGTTCCCATAGCCTGTGCTCTGCAACTGCAACAAAAGAAGACACCGCAATGAGAAGCCCATGCACGGCAATGAAGAGTAGCCCTTGCTCACCACAACTAGAGAAAGCTCCCACACAGCAATGAAGACACAATGTAGCCAAAAATAAATAAATAAAATAAATAAATTTTTTTAAAAGTTTTTTTAAAAAGTATTTCATGATGCCTCATTACTGTTAGGATAAATACCTTAGTTGCCATAAAAGCTCTTCAAGGTTTGGCCCTTTTACTCCTCCAGCTGGCTCTTAGCAATGCAGCTCTTATACACACTTGAGTCATAGTCTGTAGTACCAGGGACTTATACACCATATCCTTAATGCTTCACTGTGCCTGGTGCATATTTTACTCTCATTAAATAGTTGTTGAATGAACCACATGTATTCAGATATCCTACTCGCATCAGTGCTTGCCTTTCTTGCTTATCTCTAATTACCATCAAGGATGGTATTGTATCTTTTATCCCAGCAATCAACCCAAAGAATATGAAGAATGATCTATAGCATAGATTGTCTAGTGAAGGATTTAACTGTTGACTATTTTTGATAATTACTTTTGAGCCACCTATATTGTTTGTTTTATTTTTTTGCTTCTCTTTCTCAAAACTAGTTTTGTGGTCATCTACTCAAAATAATTGCTGATAAAGGAAATTACAGCTGGCTTTCTGTATCCGTGGGTTCTGCATCCATGGGTTATGGTCTGCAGATTCAACCAATTGCAGATCAAAAAAAAATCCAGGAAGTTCTAAAACACAAAACTTGAATTTCCCACATGCCAGCAACTATTTACAAAGCATTACATTGTATTTACAACTATTTACATAGTATTTACATTTTATTAGGCACTATACGTAATCTATAGATGATTTAAAGGATACAGGAGGATGTGCATAGGTTATATGCAAATACTACACCATTTTTACATAAGGGACTTGAGCGTCAGCAGATTTTGGTACCTGTGAGGATCTTGGAACCAATCCCCCATGGATACTGAGGGACCACTGTATCAAGAAATCAATCATTTCTCTTGATATTTGAAATGATTTTATCAAACAAAATGAGTTAATAATTGAACATAATGTAAGCAAGCCTAGTTATAAAGAACACTGCAGTGATTCCTCACTCTGTAGGTACTTAGAAAATGTTAAATAACTTGAAAGAATATTGGAAGAATGTTGCTTCCCCCATGTTCTTAAACATAAATTGAAGACATTTCATTTTCCTGGGAGCTGAACTTCTTTTTCATAGTACAAATACCTATTCCTTTAATTAAATAACTAAAAGTTAAAGCACATCTCTCATTTCTTATTAAAATTAATGACTTATTTCCCCCCTTCCCTCACCTATTTTTGGATGTAGATACTCAGAAACTGTTTATATTGTTTATAATGTACCTCAAGCCAATGAATACAGATCATAGAGCTCCACTGGTTATGTGTTGAGTACTGGAGAAATGCATGGATTAATTTATGCCCTATTAAATCTCAGTTGTTTATTAGGACAGTTAAAACTAATAATGATAACTAAATACTAATGTAATAATAGTTATTACAAAAGAAAATTGATAAGACAAGCTAAGTCATTGATTGTACAGTAAAGTGTCAGTGTGATTAATGAAATTCTCTGTTTACTATTTCCCCAGTTGTATTTATCATGTTTATATCAACATTACATATAATACA
>NC_138987.1:89734990-89797490 GCF_964341445.2 Mesoplodon mirus | reverse complement strand
GTCTACAAAGAAGGTACTATTATTCCTGGTAGGTAGATTAGGAACAGCAGCTTAAAGAGGTTGCCCAAGGTCAGACTGCTGTAGGGTGGTACTTTGCTGAGCTGGCATTGATTGAAGTTCATGTCTGTCTTGCTCTGAAGCTCCCTCTCTTTCTTTACCATCTGCAGAGTTCCTGGGTCTTCACAGTAGGTGCCAGCCTCTAACTCAAACATACCTTCAACATGCAAGGAGTAGGTTTTAATTGCTCTGTGATCTTCCTTCATTTATTGATCAGTTTGGCAAGCATTAATTGAACAATTACTGTGTGCTAACTGCTGTGAAAAAAGCTTATGAAGATAATACATATTCCAGGTTTCTAAGGACCCACAGTCTAGTAAGAGCAGAACTCAACTGTTGCTGTAAATATATAAGATATACAAATCATGCATTTCCAGGGATGAGAAGGACAAGAATTCAGAGAGGGTTTCATTGAAAAGGTACTATTTGACCTGAATCTTGATGGATGACTTCCTAGTTTGCCAGTTTCCCAAGGTTGAACAGGCTTTGAAAGCACAGTGGTTTCAGAGAACCTCTGGTAGTGCAACCTGACCAGAGTTAAGAGTTCTTATGGAGAGGTGATCAGAATATAAGGTGAGAAAATGAGTGGGAACTAAATAATGAAAGATGATCTCATATGCCACAATATAGATTTGACATACACATTTAAAGCAGTGGGGAGCCATTAAAGATTTAAATGTGAGGAGTCTCTTGATCAGACTTTTTTTTTTTCTTTTAATGGGGGAAGAATAAAGAGAGGGTGAAACAAAAAGCAAACTTAAGAGGGTAAAAATAGAGAGAGCTGAAGTATAAAATAGTGCACAGAGGAGGTATTTAGAAGGTACAGTGAATCGAATGTGCTGGCTGATGGGATGGGGAGAAATTCAGAACAATTTCAAGCTTTCTACCTTTGGGGATTGGCAGAATGGTAGAGGGAGACAGAGATACACGAGGAGGACTTATTTGGGTCCAGGATTTTATTTTTGAGTATTTAAAATTGAAAACCCAATGGGGAATTCAAGTATGAAAGAATTTGTTGGTTTCTGAACAAATGAGATAAAAGAGAGCAGTGGTATAAGGGGGAAAACTACTGTCGTTATTACGATAGTGCGTAATTTGGACAACATGGCTTAATACAAGAGCCAAAAGAATCCGCTAATGACTATAGTTGGGGAGATGTACCTAACAGTCAAGGCAGCTTTGGCAGGCGTGGACCCATGTGGGAAGTCTGCTCAGATATGAATATCCGTTTGGATGACCGGAAGTTGAAAATAGAAGAGGGGGTTATCAATTGAAGCAAGGTCCCAAAAGATGAGGTGGGGTGATTTTTAGAGCACAGGTGATGGGATTAGCCTTGTAGATTGATTAAGTCAGTCAGTCATTTACTAGACATTTATTAAAGCTCTCACCTTGTCCCAGGTTCTGAGCTAGGTTCTGGGGATACAATTGGGAACCAGAGAGACATGGACTTTGCCTTCATGGAGCAGTGCACTAGGGGATGCAGACAAAGCTTATAACAAATGGTGATGGGTGCTATGAAGAAAGAAACAAAGGGCTAAAATGGAAAATAATTGGGTAGGGTATGGATGGAGAAGGTGAGTGACTAAGTGATCAGGGAAAATCTCTCTCTGAGAAGCTGGCATCTAGGCTGAGATATGAAGGACAGAATGAACAAGTAATGTGTGTGAAAAGCAGCGAAAGCTATGCTAGGAAAAATAATTTATATTGAGAGTTTAGCTAGCTATTCCATGGTATTGCTACCTTGACATCTGTTTTGTTTGGCCAAGTGGCCTTCAGAGACTTTAAACTAACACTAGCCTCCTCATGCAAGCACATGACCTAGATAACAACCCTCAGAGTTGCAATAAAATGAAAGTTCCTTATATAACTTCCCCAGTTGTCCTCGTGATCAACAGTCTCCCCAACCTCCCAAGGCCTTCCCTGTGCATTTTATAGATAAGACCTCCCTGGAGGTTACCAAACCCGCATTTTTGGTTTGAGTTGACCATTTTGGCCTTACCTGGGGCAGCCCAAAGCACTCCACCCACAGACCCTAATAAAGCATGTACCCAAGGTGCTGTTGCTTTCGCTGTCTGCACTCTGCCTTGACCTTCCCATGTGACCCCTTGAGGTGTGCTATGTACCTCTTCCAGGACCTGTGAGTAGTAGACTTCTCTATTTCACTTTCTTTTGTGGTTTATTGTTGAACCAGACTCATCAACTGTCAGTTTGTGCTCCCCTTAAGAAATGTTAATTTAACAAAGTCATAACACATTCCTTAGCATTTGCCAAGTTTCTGTGGTAGGAAAGACACTGGTAAGTTTGAGGAACTGAAAAAAGAGGTAAGTAGGGGTCTGATCACACAGGGCCTTATAAGCCATCATAATGAAGTTTGATTTTATCAATGGACAGCCACTGAAAGGTGGCATAAATCATATATATATATATATATATATATATATATATATATATATATATATTTCTTTTCCATCTCTCTTCCTTGCTGCTTTCAATGAGCATTTATTATGCCAGGCACTGGGCCAGATTCTGAGGATAGAAAAAAATGCGTAAGACATCGTTCCTGTCATCAAGGAATTCATAGTTTAAAGGATTCATATGTTACTTCACATTCCTAATTTTAACCCTCTTGAAAAAAAGAAGTGAATATAAAATTTCTTTAGGTGAAGTAACTTAGACCAATGTCACCATGTAAAATAAAAACTTTCTGGAGCCTCTTCCCTCAGGAATCTAAATGAGTCTCTCCCTCATTTCCTTCAGTTCTCTGCTCAAATGTCACTGTTTTGGAAAGGACTTTCTTTGCTAGCTATTTTTTTTTAAATTTTTATTTATTTATTTTCTATACAGCATGTTCTTATTAGTTATCCATTTTATACATATTAGTGTATATATGTCAATCCAAATATCCCAATTCATCCCTCCACGCCCCCTGCCACTCCCCCACCTTGGTGTCCATAAGTTTGTTTTCTACATCTGTGTATATTAGCTTTTTAAAACAGCATCTTGATCTTCTCCAATATTTGTTCCTTGTGTCCCTCTCCTGTGTTATGTTTCCCCTTGCCACTTGTCAGCTAACAAAATGTCCTATGGTTTAATTTTTCATTTATCTTGTAAAATATCTTTGTTACTCCTCTAAAATGTAAGTTCCATGAGATCAGGAGTTTTGGCTTATTTTGTTCACTCAGGCATTTCTAGTGCCTAGAGCAATACCTGTCATATATCAGGCACTCAATCAATATTTATCAAATTAATGAATAAATTAATAAATATTAAAATAGTAACAAATAAAATGTATCTTGATTTTGGAGGATTTAGCAAAAGGAAGCAGAATCAGTTATAATTTAGGCATTATTCTAACCCTTTCAAGAGTACCTCTGTATTCCAGTTACCCATTGCTACTTACTTCTAGCTAAACCTTAGTAAAGTTCCTTGTACTCAAAGAAAAGACAAAATATTTACCATCAATAAATAGAGGGTAATTATTCAGCTATAGCTCGAACTCCATATGGACAACTCTCTCAAGTCAATTCTTTATGATATAGAGAACAGCTGACTAAGAAAATTAATAGTCCTAAAAATGTTGATTTTTAAAAAATATTTATTGGAGGATAATTGCTTTACAATGTTGTGTTAGTTTCTGCTGTACAACAAAGTGAATCAGCTATATGTATACATATATCCCCATATCCCCTCCCTCTTGAGTCTCCCTCCCACCGTTCCTATCCCACCCCTCTAGGTAGTCACAAAGCACCGAGCTGATCTCCCTGTGCTGTGTAGCAGCTTCCCACTAGCCATCCATTTTACATTTGGTAGTGTATATACGTCAATGCTATTCTCTCACTTCGTCCCAGCTTCCCCTTCCCCCATCGTGTCCTCAAGTCCATTCTCTATATCTGCGTCTTTATTCCTGCCCTGCCACCAGGTTCATCACTACCATTTTTTAGATTCCATATATGTGGGTTAACATACGGTGTTTGTTTTTCTCTCTCTGACTTATTTCACTCTGTATGACAGACTAAAAAAATTTATTGACATATAGTTGATCTAGAGTGTTGTGTTAGTTTTGGATGTACAGCAAAATGATTCAGTTATACATGTATATATATTCTTTTTCATATTCTTTTCCACTATGCTTTATTATAGGATATTAAATACAGTTCCCTGTGCTATATGGTAGGACCTTGTTGATCTGCTAATTACAAATGTCTAATTTATCCCTCCCCACTCCCTTTCCCCTTTGGTAACCATAAGTTTGTTTTCTATGTTTGTGAGTCTGTTTCTGCTTTGTAAATAAGTCATTTGTATCATAGTTTAGATTCCACATATAAGTAAAATCATATGGTATTTGTCTTCCTCTTTCTGTATTACTTCACTTAGTATGATAACCTCTAGATCCATCCATGTTGCTGCAAATGGCCTTATTTCATTTTTTTTATAGCTGAGTAGTATTCCTGTATCCCTGTGTGTGTGTGTGTGTGTGTGTGTGTGTGTATCTCACATCCTTTATTCAATCATCTGTCAGTGGACATCTAGATTGTTTCCATGTCTTGGCTATTGTAAATAATGCTGCAGTGAACATTGGGGTGCATGTATCTTTTTGAATTAGAGTTTTCTTTGGATATATGCCCAGGAGTGAGATTGTAGGATCATATGGTAACTCTATTTTTCATTTTTTAAGGAAACTCTATACTGTTCTCTATAGTGGCTGCACCAATTTACATTCCCACCAACAGTGCAAGAGGGTTCCCTTTTCTCCACACTCTCTCCAGAATTAGTTATTTGTAGACATTTTAATGATGGCCATTCTGACTGGTAATGAGGTGTACCTCACTGTAGTTTTGATTTGTATTTCTATAATAATTAGTGATGTTGAGCATCTTTTCATGTACCTGTTGGCCAACTATATGTCTTCTTTGGAGAAATGTCTAATTAGTTCTTCTGCCCATTTTTTGATTGGGTTTTTGTTATTGAGCTGTATGAACTGTTTATATATTTTGGAAATTAATTCCTTTTTGGTTGCATCATGTGCAAATATTTTCTCCCATTCTGTAGATTGTCTTTTTGTTTTGTTTATGGTTTCCTCTGTTGTGCAAAAGCTTATAAGTTTGATTAGGTTCATTTGTTTATTTTTGCTTTTATTTCTATTGCCTTGGGAGACTGACCTAAGAAAACATTGGTATGATTTTTGTCAGATAATATTTTACCTATGTTCTCTTCTGGGAGTTTTAGGGTGTCATGTCTTATATTAAAGTATTTAAGGTATTTTGAATTTATTTTTGTGTATAGTGTGAGGGTTTGTTCTAACTTCATTGATTTACATGCAGCTGTCCAACTTTCCCAACACCACTTACTAAAGAGACGATCTTTTCCCCATTGTATATTCTTGCCTCCTTTGCTGAAGATTAATTGTCCATAGATATATGGGTTTATTTCTGGGCTCTCTCTTCTGATCCATTGATCTATATGTCTATTTTTGTGCCAATACCATGCTGTTGGATTAGTGTGGCATTGTAGTACAGTCTGAAGTCTGGGAGGGTTATGCCTCCAGCTTTGTTCTTTTTCCTCAGGATTGCTTTGGCAATTCTAGGTCTTTTATGGTTTCATATAAATCTTAGGATTATTTGTCTTAGTTCTGTGAAAAAACTCATGGGTAATTTGATAGGATCTCATTAAATCTGTAGATTGCTTTGGGTAGTATGGCCATTTTAACAATATTAATTCTTCCAATCCAAGAACATGGAATATCTTTCCATTTCTTTGTACTATCTTCAATACAAGTCTTTCACCTCCTTGGTCAGGTTTATTCCTAAGTATTTTATTTCATTAAAAAAATTATATTTAAACACTTATATTCACATATGATACAATTTGTGTTTCACCAATTAACAAAAGAAGTTTTCCTTTTACCTTTGCTTCAGCAAAAAATGTATTATACTTCTCAGAAAAAAAAAAAAAAGAACTCCAGGTTGGATCCTGCAGACTATTGTTTTCTTTTAAAATAATATAACACTGCCCTATAGACCTTGGCAGAATTTTTGAAGCAGTAATAGTCAGCTTTTAAATATTTTTAAAATATACTAACAAAAATAAGACTTTCTAGTGTTTAAACAACACAATGGGACTTTATATTAAAGTTTAACTAGTTTATTGCTGTGTCTTATATTTTTTAAAAATGTGATTTGGGGTCTTGAACACTTTTAAAGGCTAGGGTAGCCTGTGTATTTAAAATAACAGTGGAACTAGTTGTTACCATTAAGCAAAAGTTGCAAGTAACATGGACTCCTGGAGTTCAAAAGTGGGGAAGATTTCCTCCCTAAGGTTAGAAATATTCTCAGAGAGCAGTTGTGCACTTATCAGAGAATGTGAGTGTGGCTGATGCCAGCCTACACCCACTGTTCAGAACCCTGAAGGGTGGAATGCTGAGTAACTGGTTGGGCTCTTAAAACAAACAAACACAAAAGACACAGGACAATTACATACCTTGTGATTCCAAATGTAGCTTGCAGGCCCAATAACACAAAGTAACAGAGTGGCAGGTGTTTTTATTTCCAAAACTCTTATAACTAGAGCTTTGGTGGGCAAGGTGTAATTAAAGTTTTACGTATTTTTTCCCTCTTAGCTTGACCAGTATAAAGTATTTAGTAAAATTATACTTGGTATATAAGTACTCAGTGCATTTCAATGATAAACTCATTTTGCTTGGGATGAAAGCAGGTACACATGTGGTTCCAGACTTCTTCAGGCACACATGCTAACACCACCATCTTATTCTTATGTGATCTTGGGCAAATTACTTTACTTCTCTAAGTTTCTGTTTCCTTCACTTAAAATGGGTTTAATGATTGTAGCTCTTAGGTGTACTACTACCTCATAGATCTATTTCATTAAATTACATAAGCCATGCCAGTTTCTTAATATAATGCCTAGCGTAAATTAAGACATCAATAAGTTTTAGCTGCTGTTATCATTATAATTAACATACTATTCTTCACTTAACAGGCAATAGTTACCATTTGGTTAAATTCATCCTAAGCATAGAGACTTTTCTAAAACACTTAGCAATCTTTAAGTGAATTTGCTTATCTGTTATAAAAATTTTAAGCAGAGCAATCTTCTTAAAGGGCTTTATTATTGTTGTTTTTATTGGTATTATTTTGAAGATCCACGGATGAATGAAATTTCAGAGTTCCTTGCATTTAAATTTTGGTTGGAATGAGCTATTTGAATCTGGAGGACACAGTGTAGTTTATTCATGTAACCAAAGACTTTTGATTACATTCAAGAACAAACAAAACAAAACAAAAAGGGGCCATTGAGCCCCCTAGAAGATCTTAGCTGTGCCTTACAGTTACAAACATATTTATACCATAAAACTGTGGATTTTCATGGATTTTGTGTTTGGATTACACTTCAGATTTACAGTTATGACTTTTGGTCATAGTCACAGTGTAATTCCTGAGCAACAGTCTGCCTTGAGATTCTCACCATAGAGATAGGAGAGCAGCAAATCTCCACACTTAACAAAGGAACAGCTTTTGCACCGCAAAAGAAACCATCAACAAAATGGAAAGGCAAACTACTGAATGGGAGAAAAAATTTGCACATCACCTAATAAAGGGTTAACATGCAAAATATATAAGGAACTCATACAAATCAATAGCAAAAAATAAACAATCCAATAAAAAATGGGCAGAGAAACTGAATAAACATTTCTCCAAAGAAGAATACAAATGGCTAACAGGTACAGGTAAAGGTGCTCAACATCACTAATCATCTGGGAAATGTAAATCAAAACCACAATGAAATACCACTTTACACCTGTTAGAATGACTATCATCAGAAAGACAAGAGACAACAAGTAATGGTGATGATGTGGAGAAATGGGAACCCCTGTGCACTGTAGGGAAGATAAACTGGTGCAGCCACTCTGGAAACCAGTATGGAGATTCCTCAAAAAATAAAAAATAGAACTACCATATAATCCAGTAATTCTACTTCTGGGTATATATCTGGAGGAAGTGAAAACAGGATCTCAAAGAGGTATCTGCACCCTCGAGTTCATGGCAGCATTATCCACAATAGCCAAGACATGGAAACAACCTAACTGGGGACAGATGAATAGATAAGCAAAATATGGTGCATATACACAGTGGAATTTTATTCAGCCATAAAGTAAGAAGAAATTCCTGCCATTTTCGACAACATGAATGGACCTTGTGCATGTTATGCTAAATGAAATAAGTCAGACAGAGAAAGATGAATACTGCATGATCTCACTTATATGTGAAATCTAAAAGAAACAAGCTCATGGAAAAAAAGTGTAGATGAGTGGTTGCCAAGGACAGGAATGGGAAGTGGGGTGGAAGGGTTGAAGATGGTCAAAGGGTACAAACTTCCAGTTATAAGATGAATAAATTCTGGAGATATACATTATGGTAACTATAGTTAATACTGTATTGTATACTTGAAAGTTGCTAAGAGAGTAAATCTTAAGTCTTCTCACCACAAAGGAGAAATGGTAATTATGAGAGGTGATGGAAGTGTTAACTAACCATACCTTGGTAATCATTTTGCAATATATAAGTGTATGAAATCATCACCCTGTACACCTTAAACTTGTACAGCATTATATGTCAACTCTATCTCAATAAAGCTGGAAAAAATAAAGGAAAGGCTTGATCAATGCTATATGTTTGTTTATTTCTTTGTTTTTTATATGTAATAATTGATTAAATAAAACTGAATGAGAACATAGCCTTTGGGCTTGTTTTCTAGAATTAATTTTTCCCTTTTATTGGAATTTCCTTTGGCTGAATTTATTTCAACAGCAGCAAAAAAAATAGTTCCAAGTAGAATTTCACCTATGGTTAAATTTTTCAACTTTCTGAAATTGATTAGACCTCCCTACTTGTCTTCTCAGAGAAAACAGAATCTTTAAAGCTTGTAGTGGAACGTTCTCTGTGCGAGGTTTCCCTTTTCATCATTTAATGTTATACTAAATCAATGATTTCTGACAAAGGTTTCTCTTGAGCAAGATAGTGATTAATTAAATATTTCTGGAGTGGTTCCAGTCAGACATTGATTCTTCTTAAATTAATATAAAATAGGAGGTTTGATTGATTTAATAGCAGTTTAAAATTCCATATCTACATTATCATAAAATAAAGGTTAGAATTAAAATGTAAGAATTTGATACAAAAGCAAACATAAAAACAACAATGACAACAAAAATTAAGCTGTGTCCTCTGGATTTCCAGAATCATTAATTTTTTTAAAGAAGTGATTTGCTTAGGATCTTAGAAGGCGACCAGTATCAAGGTAAGCCTCTGTGAGCTCTTTGTGCTGTATAGAAAGATTTAATATTACTGTAATATTTTATTATTATTAAGACATTTGTCTCTATGGAAGACTGATCATCGGAAAAAAACACACATAAATATGCACACACAGAAAAGTTGGGTTGTAACACCTATAAATGTGGGTCCCCAGTGGGTCCTCACTTGAGACTTCTAGGATAAAAGTACCTCCCAGCTAAACACACTGATGACCTGGAGCACTTGCCTGTGGGGACCACCCCCCTGGGGTTATTAACAAGGGTCTAGATGAACTGTAGGGATATTGATGGCACCTGCAAGTCTCTTTCAAGGCTGTTGGCTTATTTCTTAATAGTGTCACCCCATAAGAACCCATCTTTACTCCTGCCTCACGGTTGTATGTCTTTCTATTTCTTTCCTTCTTTAATATAAAACAAAACAAAACAAAACAAAAACAAAAAACCCGGTATACTGACAAATACAATGGATAATATAACAAGCATGTGCCTACCTCCCAAAGTGATCAACTGTTATTTTTTTTTCTCATATTTGGCTCCTTTTGAACTTCCTACACATACTTCTCCCTTAAGAGTGTTCTTTACTGATCCCAGTGGAGTGGCAGTATTCAGGAAAAATAGCCCGGCACATGCAATGGCAGAATGCATGCCATCATTGTTATTAGAGAGATTCATGGAAATGGATGGCATCAGATTAAGGGAAATGCTTGTATTTTTAGGTTAGGCATTTGCAGGGCACAGATACAAGACATTTTTCCATTTATGACTTTTTTCATTGGGTAAGTGATATGTTGGTCTCAGAAAATTAGCTCTTAAACCTAATGTAGAGAACGGTCAGCTTAGGAAATAAGCATTTATCTAAATTAGTTTGAGAGAGTACATGATGGGCATATTCAGGTTTATGGAGGGAAGAAAATATCCTGGAACTTGACATAATACACTCTTTCTAAAATTATAATGATTGAGGGACTCCCTTGGCCATCCAATGGTTACGACTCCATGTTTCCAATGCAGGGGGCTCAGGTTCGATCCCTGGTTGGGCAGGTAAGATCCTGCATGCCCCACGGTGTGGCCAAAAAAATAAAGCAATAATGACTGAGAAGTGATACATATGCTAAATTCTGTAATCCAGCACCACACAAAATCCCTCTCACCCCCACGACAGTTAATAACAAGTTTTCCTTGTCCAGAAAAAAGCACAGCCAGCCAAGGTGTAAGCCAATGGTAACTCTGTGAGACTCAATTTCCTTGTCTGTAAAATGAGAGGTTTAGGCTAACAATAAAACTTGACAAACTTTAGAAAGATGACTGAGGCACCCTGCATGAAAGCTTCTTTTTAGCACTGATTGAGCTAAGCTGAAGGGCTGCAGCAGGTACTGAACTTCAAATGTGAGTCAAGATGCATTTGCCTTTATGGACTAGAAAGAGCCCTGGACTTTTTGTCTGAAAAAAGAGGGTTTGATGATGGCTTCGCAACTTTGGAAATTCAATCAAAAATATATTCTCTCAGAACCTTAATGTCTTCATCTGTAAAGAGAACAATTCCATCTCAAGAAATTGTCGCTGGGCCTAAACGGTGTTATAAAGGTACTTTTGAATAAAAGGACATTGTTAATTATTAAAGATATATTTACTTAAATAAATGTAAGTCATATATTGCACTATAAACTTACTTTAAATTTATTTTATTTTAAAAACTTAATTTTGGAAAGCAAAAATTTCTAATGCTGTAGCTCTGTCTGCTTCATTATAAAAAAGACAGAGAAGGAATGAGGGAAGAAGGAAAGGAAGGAAGGGAGGAAACAAAATGAGGAAACACAGAAACAAAGGGAAAGGAAAGGAAAAGCTCTTAAAATTCCCTCAAGTATCTTAGATCTGTAATGGGCAAAATTATACCTTTTAACATCAAAATGTAGAAGAAGTTCAAGAGAAACAAGACAAAGCTTATTAGGAAATTAAGTTTGTCCAAGAACTGATCCTTTTTCAATTGGGTCTCTTCTAAAAGGTCAAGATATATTGAAACACTGAGTACAATTTGCTCTATTGCAAGAACTTTTCTCAATATAACCCAGAATTTAGAAGATGCCAGCATTAAAATCAACAACAGCAACTGCATGAGTAACTGTCCAAAATGCAAAATTGTGTATGCAAAGTACCAGCAAATACTTACACACACACACAAACACACACACACACACACACAGAGTGAAGATAGTGAATAATTTTTTCACTCTTTTTTACATCCTCCACTAATATTGTTATTTTAACGTATCTCTAACTTTAGAAAATTAAAATCAATCATTTAGATGAAGATGTTTATCTTTAGGCATAAATGATAATTAAGCTTATAGAAAATTATGAATACCTCATTTATAGAGAATAAATATGGTTTAATTGTGCCACTACATTTGGAGCATATTCCAGGTCTAAGTTTGCATCTGCAGAAGAAATAAAATTCTCCTTAATTTTAAAGAAAAGTTAAAGAAAATAAAGTTTAAAATTATGTACTAACAAAAAATTTATATTTTTATTTCATTGGAGTACAATAAAGTATTATATATATATACACGTATATGTATATGTGTACATATATGTGTATATATGTATATGTGTGTACACATATATATAAATTCGTTTGTGATGACTCATATTCCAAAAGTTCTTTCACATCGAAAACAATTTACCTCCATGTGTAAGGCACTGTCTTAGGTGCTAATGATATAAAAAGTCCCTGATATCAATGTGCTGGGAGATACCACCTGTGCAAAATGAATTATGACTTGGTTAGGTAAATACTGCAATGGAAGTGTGCATAGGGCCTAAGAGAACTCATGGTAGGTACTCCTAACCCAGACCCACTGATGTCGGAGCTGAGAGTTGACATATGAGTAGGAGTTGGCTGGGTCAAGAGGGCAGTGCTTGTGTAAACAGGAAAGAGCCATTTTCTAGGCAGAGAGAACAGCAAGTCTGAGCTTCATACATTCCATGAATCCCTTTCTGACTCCTATCTACTTACCCAACTCCATAAAGGAGCAGTCTTGATTTTATGCCTCAGTTTTCCAGATTTGCTCTCTTTGAACACAAGCTTCACTTCTGTATCCTCAGTGCCTGGTACAGGACTTGACATTTAACAAAGAAAGAGGAGGAAGCCTGGTATAATGGCAAGAACTTGAATGTGAGGTCAAATCTTAGTTTGAATTCCATATTTGGCACTTACTAGAATGACATAGGGTGAGTTATATAATCTTTTCAGATTCAGGTTCCTCGTCTGTAAGATGGGGATAATAGTATCTCCCCTTGAAAGGTGTTATGATGAGTAACTTAGATAATAAATATAAAGTATGCATTAAAATGTCTGTTTTAGAATAATTATTCAATATGTGATAGCTGTAGAGATGTTTAGTTATCTTACCAATAAATGCTCTACACTTCCACTTTAATAAATAACCCAAAGTTTCCAGTTGAGCATATAATCTTCTGAAATTATGATTGTTTCCCTACCTACCTTAGGTCTTAGGAATGATAATGTGAATAAATTCTGGACAGTGGGAGATGTGGGAGAAAGCCATTTTTATTTCTTCCTGCTAATTGGAATATGGACATAATGGCTGGAAATTAAGGAACAATTTTAGACCATAAAATGGATGGTAGAGTTTTAAGAAAAAGGGGGTGTAAATCCTTTATTTCATAGTTTGCCATAGGAGCCCTCAAATCCCTACTTCTGAACTTTTGCTTTGGAGAATAAAACTGTGTTAATTTGGCTTTTCTGATTCTGACTAATAGGGTGGTGGTGGCAGTAGTTAGTAATAGTAGCAGAAACAGCAGAGTAGTCATTAGCAATAGTGGTAATAGTAATATTGGGGGTAATTGAAAGTTCAGATGTCTAGGGTTCTGAGAGAGTGTAGTACAGTTTGCTAGGGCTAGAATGAGGATAGAGTAGAGGGAGAGAGTCAAATGAAACCTAGCAATTCATGTTAAGGATTATGGATTTTAACCACTACTTCATTTTAAGCAGGAGTATAAAATTTTCAAATTTCATTTGAGATAGCTCACTCTCCCCAGGGGTGAAAACGATTAATAAGCATTCTGTTCTGGGATGGGGAGGCTGGGTTCAGGGAGTCTAGTTAGCAGGTTCACTCAGACATTCAAAAGAGAGATGCTGATGGTCTAAACAGAGGCGGTGCTTGTAGGCATGCATATGGGCAGCTGGTCCAAGATACCTTTCAAAGACAGATTGTGTAAAGGACTGGTGACTCTTTGGATGACTTGAATGAATTAAGCAGAGGAGGCAAGAAAAACCCTCAGTTTCTGAGCTTTGGAATTATAGGTAGAGTGTACATTTGGGATACAAGATGATTCCTGTTTTGGAAATTCCCAGAAGGGTACCTGAGGAACATTCATTTTGAGATGTGTAATAGGCATTTAGGCATTTATCACCACTACCACTACCACAATTACCATCATCATTATCCTCGTCATCATCCAAACCAAATTATTATGAGAATGTTTAAGTAAATCCCTTGTACAGATGTAAAAAATAGAAATATTTTCTAGATATGTGTGGTATTATTATTTTTTACAATACATTTGGTTAGTTGTAGAGGGATGACATGCTATAGTAACAGAGAACACTATAGTCAACAAAACACTCATTAATTTATTTACACAGAATTTTAATTTGGTAGAAAAATGAAAGGATTTCCATTTTGTCTACACATCAGCTATGTAATTTTGGGCAAAAACAATTTCCTTATCTGAAAAATAGGCATGCTCATTCCTACCCTAAAAATTATCGGTAAAAATCATTGAAATGTTTCATAAAGTGTAGACGTCCTATATATGCATTTATTTATTTTTTTGCTTATTTATTTATATAATCTTTACCGTATCATTTTAAGCACATTTGTAATATTTTTTACACCTCTATTTGCTACATTTTAAGATGGTACAAGATGATATCTATGGTTCTATAACTCTATGATTTTCTGATTTAACTTAACATTTTAAGACTCAGTTTTTCATTGTCCAGAGTTGTTTTTGCTAAGGTGTTTTTTTTTTAATTGTAGAAAATAATGACTCAATTTACCTCAAGTAAAAAAGGAGTTTAATAAAAGAATACATATATTGACACAAATGAACCTATCTACAAAACAGAAACAGACTCACAGACATAGAGAAAAGACTTGTGGTTGCCAAGGGGGAGGGGGGTTGGGGGTGGATTGGGAGTTTGGGGTTAGCAGATGCAAACTATTATATATAGGATGGATAAACAACAAGGTCCTACTGTATAGCACAGGCAACTATATTCAATATCCTATGATAAACCATAATGGAAAATAATATAAAAAAAAGAATGGATACATATGTATAACTGAATCACTTTGCTGTGCAGCAGAAACTAACACAGTGTTGTAAATCAACTATACTTCAATAAAAATTTTAAAAGGGCCACATATATTGGAATGTGAAAACAGAAGTCATCAGGAAATAAGGCAACCATTCTTCCCATACTTCTTCCAGGGTCTACAAAGCCATGCTCATGCTCTATTCTTTTGTCTCTCTTTCCCTCTCTTTCAGATTCCACATTTCTATTTCATTTTCCTCTGAAGACCAACTTCTCTATTTAGTCTTTGTTTCTATTGTTTCATAATTTAAACTTGCAAATGGATCTTGACTTCTTGTGGCCTCAACTCAGCCTCTTCCCATTCTTGTTTTATTATTTTGACCAAATGTAATACAAAACGTATCACCTGCCTCTCAGCAGAGCCTTGGTAGCAGACCCTCCTTCAGAAGTGAGCAAGGATCAACTCTCTTAAGTATTGTTGCATCATCAAAATTTTTTCAAGCAAAACAAAAACATAAGGAAGTTAGCAAGATGAGTTTGGCTACTCCCTTACCTATTTTGGGTATTGAGTAGAGACCCATACTTTATCATGACAACCTGGAATTATGTAAGTCAGGGAACAAAATTGCTCCAAAATACAGGGGAATGACAGATGAAAAATGGTGTTGAAAAATAGTGTTGAATGAGGGTTGGAATTTAAGCATTGGCAGAATGAATAGAAGGGGCAGAAAATAGTTCTAAAGAGAATATTATAAAAATAATATTTCTTGAAATAGTTTTTTTTCTAGTCAGCATAGGAATAAAACCCCAAAACACTAGTTTATGAAACATACCAAAAACAAAATAAAACTTATCTCCTGATTACCAATAACCTGAGAATGGTGAGTACTTTGTTGCCATTAGGTCTAGTTTTTCCCCAAAACCCTTCTTCAGAACTAGTAGTTTATACTTTGGTAATATAATATTGAAGACCAGACAGTTAGTGTCTTAATAGATGAAAATTAAGTTTTAGACATATCTCCATTTACTCTCCTTCATTTTATCCCCCTGAAATATTTCTAGTAAAGCACCAAATAACATAATTAATCTTTCATAATCCAGTTTGTATTTTAACAAAATTCTTATGTTTCATTGACATTTTGGTGGTTGCTTCTTGAGTTTACTGATAGAACACAGAAAGAAATCTACTATAATTTGGCATCTGTTGTCAAAATTATTTTCAATACTTTATTAGTCACTAAAATATCAGAATCTATCTCTTATTTAGCTCTACAATTTTCTTAATCCCTAGGTTCACATTTACCCTAATACACATTTTTACACTGATTTCTCAAAAATCTAGTCCAATTCAATAAAAAGGATAAAGGGACTCAGATCCAATACACAGCTAATAAATGCATGGCTCTTGCCATGTTAATAAAATGCAAAATAAGAAAATCACCAAGAAAACAAATTATTAGCATCGTTTTTACAAAACTTAAGCTTCCAGAGGACAAGAATGTTGTCTAATGTATATAGAATGTTGTGCACTGTTGGCAGTTGGATATTAAAATTCAATATTTACAAGTGGAACATAATTTACTGAGCCATTCCAATGCACAAGCAAATGGAATGTATTGAATATCTTGGGATTACTGAAATGCACTTTGATTTTATGCAACATCTTGTTAACTTTATCTGTTTTTCATAGCTCTTTTCCATTAGAGGGAGGGAGAGGGGAAAATTGGATCAAGGTCCTGGATTTTAACACGAGGCATCAACACTATGAAAAAAATCAAAGACACATTAATAAACTACATATTACCTCCCACTGCTCTCTGGCTACCAGACACACACAGTTCTTTCCACTGGACTCCTAAGAGGGCCTGCAATAAAGTGAAGCTGTGAGTGTGACATTTCTCTTGCTTGCTGCCAGGAAATTCTAAATTGAGTCCCAGTTGTTTTTCAGATTAATCCACTGGAGAGAACAGAATCGGAACACAGTATTTTACAACTTTCTGAAAATTCATTTAGGCTAAATTTAGGTTTGAGTATATGTATATATAGCTAATTATGAAACACTCCTCTCACACCAAGGACACACTAGTAACATGGCTGTTAAAAAGACGAGGTAGGCATTTTTAATTCATAAGAGCAAATTTTCTGTGAAAGAAACCAAATGTTTATTAAAAAAAAAAAAAAATCCCAAACATACTATGTTTCAAAAACGGGTCTGCTTACAAAAATTCACCTATTTCCTCTCTGAAAATCATAAAAGAGAGAAAAAACATCTAGTAACAGTTTAGCTATTTGTGTTACACCTAGGAAGAAAAGAGTACTTTTTATGAAGTATTACTCAATGAGACTTGATGCTTTGCTGGAGTCTTCTTCATTTGTAAGTCAACCAGCTAAATGTACAACAAGGTACGTTTTAAAATCAAAAGATGCTAGTGATTTCCATATTTGCTTTCTGATCTTTCCCAACACACTCTGGGAAGGCTCCCCAAGAAAGGCACCTCGATATCTTCCCTGGTGAAGAATGCAGTGGGTTTATTCCCTGGAAACGCGCTGCATGAAACACATTACACCTGGGCAATTCCTATAGATAGAAATGGAATGGAGTTGCACTTCCAGGCTTTTTAAGAGCTTATTTGGTGCTTCACATGAGACTTTATTAAAAATAGCACAGCTCTCAAAAACCTTTTAAGGCACCGGATGTTTTTAAAAAATCTAATAAATATGAATGACTGATTAAGGAATGTATTTTATATACTGTATGTTAATGCTGCTTTTTCCCTTCATTTTCCATCTTTCTTTCCACTTGCCTTTTCTGAGAGCTTCAAGTAATAAACTAACGTTTTAAAACGGTCTACTATTATCTATACCACAAATTTCCTCATCCTAGTGGGAACTCCATCATCCCTTTGCCCTACTCTAACAATAAATAGCAGTTTCAATTTACTGGGAACTCACCAAAAAACAGGCCAGATTTATTCTCCCAGCAGCCTTTCAGGTAGATATTCTGCCCAGTTTATGGAGTAGAAACTGAGGTTCAGAAGATTTAATAATTTGCTCAGTACCACAAATCTAGTAGGTGGCAAGGCCAATGCTTACAAATATTCTTCTGGTGCTTATAGTTATTGGTGTGGTGATAATTAGTGATGTTAGGTGTTATGCAAAGTAGTTTTTGTACATTTTCTTTTTCAATCCTGACTTGACTGCATGCGTCTTACACTCTGATTCCAAAGTTGGTGCCTTTCTCCTTAGATACAATCAAAGCCAACCAATGAAGTGTTTTGTGAAGCAACACTAAGGTGACCAAACAATGGGAATAAATGATGATAACCCTTACTACGGACTTAGTGTTTTATCTAGGGTTGTGCAAACCAAGAAAAATTTTCCTCTCCAACTACTGATTCCAGAAGATTCCATATCATTCTCTTTTCCCCCAGCCGATTCCAAGTTTAGATGTTTATAATGAGAAACTTCCTTGTGAAACTATCATTTTAAGAAAAATTGTGGGTTTTTTTTTTTTTTTTTTTTTTTGTCTTCAGCTCAGAATTCTTGGGCAGAAAATGGAAAAGTCAATAAAGTGACAAGTGGAACGATTTGAGAAAGTAGCACTGGAGCTCTTGGAAACCCACATGCACTGGAAAGCCTGCAAAGGGAGCTCAGCCAGGCTTCCCGGGTGGACTGATAGTCAGGTTTTCCGGAAGTGTACTTGTCTGGAGGGGTGCTCAGTGCACAGAAAATTCTGTTTCTCAGTTTAACTGTTTATTAAATGGGAGTGGGAGGTGTATGATCAATGTCTTAAAATATCTAGGTAGGTGATAAATCACAGAAAGTGATTATCTTTTAAAATACACACTCCATATAGTTCACCATTTTGTAATCTATTAAATATAATTCAACTTAAAAGTCTATTTTATACTTTCATGCAAAAAAACTAAGAAAACAAAAGCTTACATGGAAGCTTATTCCTAAGCAGAATGCTGCTATAATTTTAGAGGTGCTAGAATACAAATAGTTTATACAGAAAAATTTCAAAATACATTATAAATTAGAACTCATACTCAATAAAATCTTTTAATAAATAAAACATTTATTTATACATGGACGACAATTATTTTAAGTTTATAGAAATTAGCTATGACTTTGTGTATGTAACTGTTAAACGATTCCCTGTAGGTCATCAGGAAGTAGTTTAAAGTCCCTTTTAGAGAAAGATTTTTTTAGACAGAATTTTTGTTTCTGAGGTGACATGGTCTCAGATTTCATAGCTCTCATCTCTTTGGATATATCGATGGGATAAAAGGATGACTTCTACATCTGACAGCGGATTTCATTAAATGTTCACTGTCTCACATAGGGACCGATTGTTTAAGGCAGGATGGTAATATAGCCTTTGGAAGATTGGGTCTTGTTATCTGTTTTACAACAGTCTCTTGAAAATTATTTTGGTCAATTCTTTGTCCTTATTACATCACTGACTAAAAGAATAAGGTCCTTCTGCTCTGTACATTTATTTTGATCTATGAAGGCATTTATGTATATGACTGATTATTTAATTATAAAAATATACCAAAGCACATACTAACAAACTGATAATTTATTTTTCTGCTTAGTAAAATTGAATTTTATTGGATGTTTTTAGTTTTTGTTTTTCTTGATACCATCTTCTTAAAAGATGGACCACTAAGAAAAACAAAAACAAACTGAGGCAACTATGTCTTGTCAGAAAAATTTCTTCTGCTAAGACATTTTTCTTTAGAAAAAAAAGCCTTATTAGCATATGTCAATTGGAGAGATACTCTGAATTTGTGAAAAATCTGAATTATGGAATATTTTTAAAGACAAGAAAAGCATCAAGAAGCCATGGTGCTCTCTACCGAGGACAATGAATAAGAATATGTATACATCTACATATATATGTATATATATCATTTTTTCAGGTACACTAGGAACAATGTAACTAGCAGAAAATATTTATGCAAATTTCTACATTGAGAAAGTAATGAAGATTATTTTTAAGACATGACAATCCTTGGTTTTTCTATTCCTTTTAATTCTCTAGTTGTTTATTATATCATCTGCTTATTTTACTTAGTAAACACTACCAGAACCAAATTTATAGAAAAACAAATCATAGAAGAGAAAAGGGAAGTTTTATTTTTTTTCAGAAATTGGAAAAATAAGAAGCAACAGTTTTAATTTTAAGACTATCTTACCTGAATTCAAGTTTTAGAAAATTAGCTTTTCATGACAATGTAGATTTAAAGCAATTAGCCAAAAATCAGTTATAAATATGTTATGAAATAGAAACTCCTTTGGGAATGTGATCTAAAGTATAAATAAAGAGAATTGGAAAATGTCATAAGAATAGCCACTGTTTTTCCTTGAAATCCATGCTTACCTATATCATCTCACTAAATCCAGTCAGTTACCCAGCAAGATGGGCATTTGGAGTCTCATTTTATAGTCAAGTAAACTGAGGCTCAGATAACTTAAAGTCTCTACAAACTTTTAAATTTTTATAAGAGGTCATTCATATATTAAGTAATAGAATGAGAATCGGAAGAGATTTTAGACAGGATAACATGAGAGATTAGAATCCATTTAATAAGCTAAATAGAATTGATGGTGTTTCAAATAGGTAGAACTTAAAAATTGTTTACAGACTGCATAAATGCTTATGAATCTCCAAAATGTTCATTTAAAACCTTTCAACCAAAAACCTTCCTAACTATAGTTGACAAAAAGATCCTTAGAAATCTGATAACATTATTAATGAAATATAAACTGCTAATTCTATAGTTCTAGGTTGTCTATTAATTTCCCATTGACTGTAATTGAATATTTCACCATTAAATGTGGGATCAGAATTTTAGATTCTGGCTATCTTCCTAGTGTGGAATCATGGTAATGACAATACTGTAGATCATGCCCACTACCTTGATTTATACGTCCCTTTTATTATTTAACTAAAATTAGTAATTAAAAAACAGACAATAAGATGTTCTACCAAACATTCAAAGAAGAATTAATACCAACCTTCCCAAACTCTTCCAAAAAACAGAAGAGGTGGGAACTCTTCCAACTCATTTTACAAGGCCATAATTACCTGGACACCAAAACCAGACAAAGATACCAAAGAAAAGAAAATTACAGGCGAAATTCACTGATGAACATAGATGCCAAATGCTCAACAAAATACTAACAAACCAAACTTAACAATACATTAAAATGATCATATATCATGATTGAGTGGGATTTATTCCAGGGATGAAGGGCTTGTTCAACAGCAACAAAATCAGCTGATATGATACATCACATTAACAACCTGAAGGATAAAATTTATATGATCATTTCAATAGATGCAGAAAAAGTATTTGACAAAATGCAACATCCATTTACAATAAAAACTTTCAACAAAATGGGTATATAGAAAACATACCTCAACATGACAAAGGCCATATATGATAAGCCCACAGCTAACATTGTGCTTAATGATGAAAACCTGAAAGATTTTCCTCTAAGACCAGGAACAAGACAAGAATGCCCACTCTAGCCACTTTTACTCAACATAGTATTGGAAGTCCTAGACAGAGAAATTAGGTAAAAGAAAGCAAAAAAAAATATTTTTCTTTCTTCCAAATTGGAAAGAAGGGAGCAAAATTGTTACTATTTGCAGAAGACATCATATTATATACAGAAAAATCTAAAGATTCCATAAAAAAAACTATTAGAACTAATAAACAAATTCAGTAATGTTGCATAATACAAAATCAATACAAAAATCTCTTGTATTTTTATACACTAATAATGAACTATCATAAAGAGAAATTTAAAAATAAATCCCATTTACAACTGCATCAAAAGAATAAAATACCTTGAAATAAATTTAACCAAAGTGAAAGACCTGTATTCTGAAAATAATAAGTCATTAAGAAAAGGAATTGAAGAAGATAAATGAATGAAAAATATTCCATGCTCATGAACTGCAATAATCATTATTGTTAAAATGTCCATATTACCCAAAGCAATCCACAGATTCAATGCAATCCCTATCAAAATTCCAATGTCATTTTTCACAGAAATAGAACAAATATCCTTAAATTTTACATGGAAATGTAAAAGACCCTAAATAGCCAAAGCAATCTTGAGAAAGAAGAACAAAGCTGGAGGCATCACACTCCCAGATTTCAAACTCCACTACAAAGCTATAGTAATTAAAGCAGTATGGTATTGGCATAAAAACAGACATATTGATCAGTGGAATAGAATAGAGAGCTCAGAAATCCATGCACATATGGTCAATTAATTTACAACAAAGGAGCCAAGAATATAGAACAAAGAAAGAATAATCCTTTCAATAAATGGTGTTGGGAAAACTGGAGAGCCACACTCAAAAGAATAAAACTGGACCACTATCTTACACCATACACAAAAATTAACCTAAAATAAATTAAAGACTGGAATGTAATACCTGAACCATAAACTCCTAGAAGAAGACATTGGCAGGAAGCTCCTTGGCATAGGACTTGGCAATGATTTTTTTAAATCTTAACACCAAAAGTAAAAGCAACAAAAACAAAAATAAACAAGTGGGATTACATCAAACTAAACAGCTTCTGCACAGCAAACAGCTTCTGTTTATGTTGTTTCATAAACAACATGAAAAGCCAACCTATGGAATGGGAGAAAATATTTGCAAATCTTATATCTGATAAGGGCTTATTACCAAAAATATATGAAGAAATTATACAACTCAATAGCAAAAACAAAACAAAAACAAACAATCTGATTAAAAAATTGGCAGAAGATCTGAATTGACACTTTTCCAAACAAGACATACTAATGGCCAACAGGTGGACGAAAAGATGCTCAATGTCACTAATCATCAGGGAAATGCAAATTAAAACCACAATGAAATATTACCTCAACTCTGTTAGAATGGTTATTATCAAAAAGACAAGAATAACAAATGCTGGCAAGGTTGTGGAGAAAAGGTTACCCTGGTGCACTGCTGTGGGAATGTAAATTGGTGCAGCCACTCTGGAAAAAACAGTATGAAGATTCCTCAAAAAATTAAAAGTAGAACTACCATATGATCCAGCAATTCTACTTCTAGGTTTTTATCTAAAGAAAACAGAAGCACTAACTTGAAAGATATATATATATATCCCCATGTTCATGGCAGCACTATTTACAATAACCAAGACATGGGTGCACCCTAAGTGTCCACTGATGGATGAATGGATAAAGAAGTTGTGTACAAGCATACCTCGGCAATACTGTGGGTTCAGACCTAAAAAACCATAATATGGCTAATATCACAATAAAGTGAGCCACATGGATTTTCCATTTGTCATTGTACATGAAAGTTATGTTTACACTATTCTGTAGTCTATTAAGTATACAATAGTATTATGTCATTTAAAAAGTAAATACCTTAAAAAATAATGTGCTGATAGAGTTGCTTGATGCAGGGTTGCTAAAAACATTCAATTTTCAAAAAATGCAATAAAGTGAAGCACGATAAAAGGAGTTATGCATATATATATATATATATATATATATATATATATATATATATATATGAATATTATTTAACCATAAAAAAGAATGGGACCTTGTCATTTGAGACAACATGGATGGATCTCAAGGACATGATGCTAAAAGAAATAATTCAGACAGAGAAAGACAAATACCATATGGCCTTTCTTATATGAGGAATCTAAAAAAAAAATCAAGGTCATAGATACAGAGAACAGATTAGTGGTTGCCAGAGGTGGGTGGTTAGGGATGGGAGAAATGGGTGAAGGTGATCAAAGGATAAAATAAAATAAAATAATAAAATAAAATATTTTAAAAAACAGGCAACAAGAGAAATTTTAAATTTTGATTAGAGAGAAAAAAGAATTTTGCCCTTAGTCCCTTGGAATTCATTTCCATGGTCAAAGAGTTGAAAGCTTCCTTGATGTTATTCTTTTAATCCATGTACTCATTAAGAGCCCATGTCTTTACCAATGATCCAGCTCAACAATCATGGTCAACTGAAGTTAAAAATGTTTTATTTTATATTAAATCTTTGGTAAGATAAAATAACACTTTGGGTAAGCCACACAGAATTGTGAGAAAGGACTATACTTCACTCCATTACATTTTTAAGTATTAAATTTTTTCTTTGTTATTGGGATTTGGAATTAAATATACAAACCAGAAGTGAAGGTAAAGAAAGAAAGTCATAATTACTTTCATATAAGAATGCATAATGAAAACATTAAAATATTTCTGATTAACCAACAGCAAGTCACCTTGCTATTCTCACAGTGTTTTAGTTTCTAGGACAATGTGTTTTCATTAGCAGAGATGAAGTTATAACGATTTACTTAGACTTTTATTTCCATATCCATACAAAGCTGTGGTTAACACTGAGTTACAGAATCAACCATTCGTCCTAAACTGGTAACTATTTCCCATTACAAGTGTCTGCAAATTTCTGTATCCCCACTGTTGCTTTTAGTTCTTACTAACCCTTTTGCCGGCTCTGACAGTTGCATACTAGTGTTATCCTTCTTCTCCTTTGCACAGCTGCTAGAGAGGTTCTCTTAGAAAAGTCAGGAACTGCCTTATGCAAAAACTCTAATGAATCCCCAATAGAACTACAGGAAAAAAATCACTCCTCCTAAGCATGACAGTCATGTCTCTCTGTGAGCTGATCTCAGCCTACATTTCCCTCCACATAGTCTAAGAGACTATTCATTGATTCCCAGTTCTGCCATTTACTTTCCTGTCTCAAGGATGTCTTTGCATTCTTCCCTCCACCTGGAATAACACCTCATTTCCCATCATAATAACCATAATAATGTAACACCCATCATAATAATCTCTAAAAAAATTATCTATCTTCTAAAATCCTTTTCAAAGTTTACCTTGGTCATGAAGCCTCCTCTAACCTCCCTGTCACTCATACTTGGAATTGTTCTTCCTGCTCCTGTGTTCCCCAAACATTATTGCTTCTCAATCCAATGATTTAGCCCTTTCTCCCTTGGATTATATTTATTAATGTACCTCCTATTTCATCCACTAGATTTTAAGTTTCCTGAGGGTAAGAATTATGTCTTATCAATATTTGAATCCTCTGGAATATCTAGCAAATGAGAGAAATACTTTACATTTTTGGAGAATTATCTGAAATTCTGTAATTTAATTTAAATTCATGCAATTATTTGATTGGCATTTTGCTAAACAGATTAGTTTTTAAAAATATAATATTCGTGATACATTTTGAGAAAATACCAGCCTATGAGGTATAATACTTGCCCGAAAAATTGTTTTTTTTTTTCTCAATGAAAACATCACTTCTACTCTCTCTACTGAAAATTCTTGAATGTAATTGTAGGCAACGGCTACTGGGTGCTAGTGCAATACCACATTCTATATAAAGATATTTTTTCAATATTATATTCACTCATTCAATAATCAGTGCAGAATTTTGAGCTGTGTTTACATGGGGAAATAAAGAAAATATTCAGAAACACTGTTTCAGGGCCGCTTTATCTCAAATAACTTTTGTATGGAATCTCACGTTTCAAAAGATTTTTACAGAATCAAAAATAAAGCATTATATAAAAATGAATTATAAATAACTGGATTCCTGGGCTATATCTTCTTTTTTTCCCTCGCATATCTTCTGCCTTGTAGGAAGGGTTGTACTATGAGAGACCAACAGTATTAAATACAGGAGAGGTTTGTTTATCTTATATGAGGACTACTATGAAAAGGTGAATATCTCAGGGCAAAAGGGGTTTTCTAGTAAAGAGAGGAGGAGTGACATCAAAATGAAGCCAGCATGGGGAGTTGGGAGTACAAGGAAGGGAAAGGTAGACAGGGAAATAAGGAGTGAACTAAAAAGAGTATCCTTGGTGCCCAGGACAATAAACTTGACACCGACTCAAAGTAACCCATTAGTGAATAATATTTATATGATCCTTTAGGCTCCAGGTGGCTTAGAATAAGACTGGATTCTTTTTGGTCATCTACCAAATTTGTATATCTTTCTAGTCTCTCTGGTCACAGTGAAAGGCTTTTTGAAGAAAGCAAACTAAAGTTGAGGGAATAAATTTCAGGTCTGTAGACAAAGGGTCATTGAATACTATCAAATGTATTCTGGTTTTTACGGAGGGTGAGTTTAAGAAACTGTACATCAGTGACCTTGACAATGATTTGGAACAAAATTTTAGAATTAATTATTTTAAAAAATCATTGACAGAAAGATAAGAATATTAAGTGGTAATCACAAGGCAACATAATGAGTTAAATAAAAATGTCATATTAGACTAATAATATCATTTTATGATAGTATTACCAGACTGACGGAAAAGTACAAAGTTTTAAACACAGAGGTTTATTTTTAAGAACCCAGGTTCCTTTGAGTCATCTACTTTGTCATTTTATGATCTTTATCTTTGGACTTCTCCTCATGGGAAGGAAGATGTTTTTTGCAGAAAAAAGTCCTGGAGCCTCTCCTCTGGGAGCATTTTCTTTTCATTAGGAAATTTCTTTCCCAGAAGCTCCAAGAAAATGTTACTTTAGGTCTTTTCGGCTAGAAATGGTCACCTGCCCATGCTCTAGCTCCAAAATAGCACTGGTAATATGAAGATCAGGAATTTTTAGCTTCTACAAAGGAAGGAGGGCTCTGCCAGCAAGGAAGAAATATAGGGAAAGATAACTGCATGCACAGTCATGTTAGTATTAGTTGGCCAACCCAATAGAATAATGCTAGTTGCTGTGACAAACAAAAACAATACCCAGTGTCTCAAACAGGATAGAAGCTTTTTTCTTGCTTGTGCAGAATTCAAGAGTTATAAGAGCTCAGCTCTTTTTTCAATTACAGAGAACCAGGCTTCCTCCATCTTATGGCTCATCTAACTTCAACGAATGACTTTTACATTCACTGTGCTAGCCTGCATCAAGTCAGCTGAAGAGGAAAGAGAGTGGGGAAGAATATCTCCTTCTTAAGACCCTTAACCTGGCAGTCATGTGTACCACAGGCAAACTCATTCCATTGGTGAGAGCTAGTCACTTGTCCTGTTTTGCTCCCCACCTATATGGAAGGGGTTTGAGAAATATAAATTCTGCCTAAGCTGAACTTCCCAGCAGCAATCAAATTGAGAACACGAAAGGAATATGTGAATATGATAATCAAATAGTTTGATGGTGGAATGATTGCATTTTAAGAGTTCTGATTATGAATACATTATCACTGCAGAGGGATATCTCTAACAGGAAATCACAGGGTATATCAGCATTTTTACTAATGACATGTTTGAGGATATATGATGGCATGCTAATCAAATTTTTAGATATCTTAAAGTTGAGAGGAAAAGCTAACATGTTGGTTGAAAGTTCCAGAATCCCCCTCCCTCAAATCTTAAAATATAGGAATAAGGGATTAAATTGGGGATAAAATTGCTAGAAATAGATACCACCTCCTATAGTTAGGTCAACATATTTAGCAGTACCATTTAATTAGGAAAATATTTATTTAGTTCCTATTCAGGGCATTGTGCTAAGCCAAGTAAGGAATATAGAAATAAGGGTTAATATGGAAAATTAATTAACGATTAAAATATTAAAAAAATTAACTTGATTGTTTCTTGAAGTGTATGGCTAAGATGATAAGTGAATTTGAAATAAATCTTATGTAATTATTCACTTATTCATTTATTTATAACTGAGTCTCCAGTTTTCTCCCTTTAAGGAAATAGGGTATGTGTATAAATGGTTGTGGTAGAAGGTAGAACATGAAAAATGCTTTAAGAAAATGCTGATAAAATTAATGGGATGAAAGAAAAGAAATTTCTTCCAGGAAAAAAGATAAGGAAAAGATTTGGAGAGCAGAAGCTAATTTGAGTTATTTAAAGGTAGATAAACTAGGACATAGTCAGAAGGAAAGAGGTGGGATTGTCTTCCAAGAAGGAAGGCAAAAACTGTAAAACAGAGATATCAGGAGAATTAGAAACTCTGTTTAACTGTAGCTTGAGTTGCATGAAGGAAAAAAAATAGGACAACCGGCCATTAAATTTTGAGATAAAATTGCAGGTGATTATCAATGCTAAGTTAAAATTTTTGAATTTTATTCAGGAGGTAAGCAATCAGCAAATAATTATTACATTTTTACTATTCATGCATTAGAGGCTATAAAAGTCATGGAGGTTTTATGTGTGTTCATATGAGAAATGGTAAACAACAACAACAAAAAACCTGGAGATATTTAATCTACAGAAAAGAAAATTTATGATCTGAAGAACTATTATGATGAAGAAGAATTAACTTTAATGTAATTCTTTCTTCATCTTTTTCCAAAAGCTCCTACACCACTTCATACCCTAAACTAGGATAAAGAGTTAGAAATTGCAGGAAGGCCTTTTTGGGGAGTAGGGTTGTGTGGGGACATCTGATTATCAACAAAAATACCTTAAAATAATAAACCAAATGTGAGAGTGTTTAAATCTAAGTCTGTGACCATTTTCCAGGACAATGTAGGAGGGTGATCAAAAGGCCTTCTGGAAATTGAGGCAGGATATCTAAGGTCTCTGTTCCAACCTAGAAGCACAATACTATGATTTCATGAAATATTGGAAGATTTATTATTTTTCTCCTTTTTTATGAAAAAATATATCATCCTCTGAGAGTTTTAATTCACTTCAAATGTAGGATTTATTCTATCCAAAATGACTGACTGAATATGAGCTGTTAGTTGAGACAAGGGTCTGTAAAGAGTTAACAGGAACAGGAAAGGGAACATTTACCAAATGCTCCCTTTGGTCTTCTTCCATAATCAGTTTTAAAAAGCCCAACATTACAAAACAAAGCAGAAATGTAACATTTAAACTAAAGCTATGCAGGACATTTATAGTGATGGAACACTAGTAAATTATCACTTTTTCCATAAGTCTTTTTAAGAGTCAAATATGTGGAATCATTTCACTGCATCATTATCAGTTTTTTAAAATAAATTTATTTATTTTTAATTTATTTTTGGCTGTGTTGGGTCTTCATTGCTGCACGCAGGCTTTCTCTAGTTGTGGTGAGCCAGGGCTACTCTTTGTTGCAGTGCGTGGGCTTCTCATTGTGGTGGCTTCTCTTGTTGTGGAGCATGGGCTCTAGGCATTTGGGCTTTGGTAGTTGTGGCACGTGGGCTCAGTAGTTGTGGCTTGCGGGCTCTAGAGCACAGGCTCATTAGCTGTGGCACAAGGGCTTAGGTGCTCCTTGGCATTTGGGATCTTCCTGCACCAGGGCTCGAACCCATGTACCCTGCACTGGCAGGAGGATTCTTAACCACTGTGCCACCAGGGAAGTCCCGCCATAATCATTGTAATTCTACTTAGCAAAAAGAGATCATTCCCTATTGCTCCAAATCAACATAAGCTTCAAATAATTCCTAAATAGTTGTCTTACAACAAGCTCTCTCGCTTGTCGTACTGAGTTAAATCTTCATTGTGTTATTGGAGACTGTCTGTAACTGGCATACATCTTGCCTATCAAATATTATTCTCCTAAACTTCCCAACATAAACTCTCCAGTCATATCAAGGCTGCTCATTATTCATGATAATTCCATTTTTACCTCTCAACATTTTCTTGGAATATCCTTACTTTTATTCCCTAAGTTCAAAATCTACTCTTTCTATAAGTTTTCCTGAAGTCTTCCTAATTAGTCTAGCCTATGACAGCTTCATCCTTCATTGACCTTGACATAGTAATTATTGTCTGTACTTTATATCTTGATACTCAGTTGTATCTAAATTTATGTAACTTTTTATTTGTTGCATATTGGTTTTATTTCTCTTCCAGTCAGGATATATGTTCCACAATGTCAGATGACACATCATATATCAATTCTGCATTCCCTGGAATATGTACAATGGTACTGGGAATTAAGTGAATGTCCTAGAAGTATTTATGAAGTAGAGTTGGTTTGAATTGAATTTACTAAGGTCTCTCATATTTTCTTTGACTTTGGAAATAAAGATTGTCATCACACAATAATTTTTATTTTATATATTATCGAACTATTAACAATAAAAAAATTAAGATTTTATTTGTTATAAATTTGTTCTCTTTTCACCATTATTATTATTATTTGCCTTGATCTGCCGTCACTGTCTGTTATCTTACTGCACTCTTGCTTTCTTAGGGGACTTCCTCATAGAAGACTAAGTTATGTTCAAAAGGAAAAAGGGAAGTATTTTATTTCAGGAAGGAGTCTGAGGTATAATAAAATCAATCTGCAAAAGAGGTCATATTTTATAATTGTTAAAAACAATAACATGCTTACTTATTTTACCAGCAACCATGAAAACTATGAAAGGAATAGTTTTTATGTGTTTGTGTATATGCTGGGGGCGGGGTGGGGGCGTCTGAAAATTGAACATATAAACTTTTGCACAGGTTATACCAGAGAAAAAAATTTTAAATCATATAAAGCAAATCCATAATTTGGCTCTCATTTTTGAAATTAAACTTCCATGAATTTAAACTTGCTGCCATTATGTGATTGCTATTTCAAACTCTATGACTGACTGGGAGTTCACGGAGACTACAGCATCATCTTAATCACCTTGTTCCTAAAGTAAAATAAGATAATGTATAACAGATCCTCAAAACAGATATTTGTTGGGTGAGTAGAGTTTATTATTGCCACCATTGTTCTATTTATTGATTTTTTTTACATTACATTCTCTTTTCTTCTATTGGTTATTTATCTTTTTATTATTTTTTTTTAAAATTTGCTTCCCACCACCTTGTAAAAAGGTCTTGTGACTACTTAAAAAATCAGATTTCTAGGTGATTCTTTGTAAATTTCTTCTATTTATACTATCTAACCAGACTGAGAATTCCTGAGGATGATGATATGTGTTTCATTTACTGTTGCATTTCCTGCTCCTAGTCCAGTATCAGGCATAGATAGGGAGCTACCCAATAATATAGAATAAAATATAGTCTCCATTTTCTCAATGTTATCATTGAGAAATGATAATCAATAGTATTAACTGTTTTACAGTCTGGTATGCCTGAGTGTGTTACCCAAAATTTTATAATGCTTATGAGAAAGACTCTGGACTCAGAAAGGATTTTGGATTAAAATCCTAGCTCTGACACTATAAGCTATGTGACATTGGGGGAGTTAGCAAACCTCTTTTAAGTTTCAGTTTCTTCCGTTGCAAAATAAGGATAATAAGAGCACTAATTTGGTGGGATAGTTACAAAGATTAAATGAGGTAATGTATGTAAATCTTATACTAATTGCACATTAAATATTAGCTATTGTTTCTACTGTTTTCTTCCTGTAAGATAGAAACAATGCGCAGAAAGGATATTACATGTAAATTCATTTAGTACCAGCCCCTGTAACCTTTGCACTTTCTCAGTCTCATTGTAATATTATGACTTATAATAAGAAATATGTGTTTCATCTTCATCCCTGTTTCTGGCATAGAGGTCCTAAAACTCTTGGACTGTTGACCAGTGATATAATCAATCATGCCTATACAATAAAGCCTTTATAAAAACCCAAAAGGAGGGGGTTCAGAGTGCCTCAGCGTTGGTGCTGAGAGAAAGGTAAATCAGGAGGGGTCATGGATGCTATGCATTCATTCTTCCATACACTGCCCTATGCATATCTACCATGTGGCTGTTTCTGAGTTATATCTTTTTATAATAAACTGGTAATCTAGTAAATAAAATGTTTCCCTGAGTTTTGTAAGATTCTTTAGCAAATTAATCAAACCCAAGGAGGGGATTGTGGGATCCTCCAGTTTATAGCCAGTCAGTCAGAAGCATAGGTAGCAACCTTGACTTGTAATTGATATCCGAAGTGGTGGAGGAGGGCTGTCTTGTGGGATTGAGACCTTAAGCTGTGGGATCTGATGCTATCTCCCTGTAGATAGTGTCAGAATTAAGTTAAATGATAGCATGCCCAGCTAGTGTCTGAAGAATCTGGGAATTACTTGGTGTGATGAACATCTTCCCTCCACCCCACTCACATATTTAATGATGAGAGGTGTCAGACATGAAGTATTTAGAGTAGGGTCAAAAGAGTATTGTGGAGAGTAGAGGAAACACAGTGGTGAGTGTGTTTTTCCTAAACACAGAGGTTGATACAATTACAGCAAAATATCCTTAGTAACATAATAAATAACTTCATCTCTTTCAACCTCTTTAGGAATATATTAATATTAATAAGATCAAACAATTTATTGAGCAACTAATATAAACCTGTCATCATGTTAAACATTTTTTGCATATTCTCATAAATTATTACAATATCTTATGAGATTAGAGCTATTATTATGCCAATTTTACAGGTAATGCTGTTTATAATTTCTCATATCTTGCACTTTTCTCACTTATCCTATACCACCTATACATATTTATATAGTTTTCGATGGTTATTTGTTGAACTTTTGTCGCACCATTAATCTGTAAATTCCAAAAGGGTATAGACCACAGCTTTTTTTTTTTTTAATCAGAGTATCCTTAGAATTTTTTACAATTCTTGGCACATAGTATGAATTCCATAAATACATGTTGAGTTAATGAATGAAATAAGTTAAGAATATATCCAAGTCGACATAGCAATAAAAGTGATAGAACAAGGGCTCAAACCCAGATTCTAGAGCCTATGCTCTTCACCAGTATACTGATTCTCCTACCTAACACCTGTGGCTTCAGGTGTACTTGTACTTCCCGCTCTGGTAGAGATACTTTACCTGGTAGGTGGACTTAACTTTCCTCTCTGACCATTTATTCTCAGTCTCCTGTGCAGGGCCTTCTTGTATCCTTCTATCACCCTGTTCTTCCTCCTTCTATCATTGATGTTTGTTTTAGTTCCTGTTCATCTTACTCGCTAGGACACCTCATCAATATCCCTGGCTTCAGTTACCACCCACATTTTGATGACTCCCCCACCTGTATCTCTAGCTCTGGCGTCTTTTGAGGGATCCCACATATCTAACACCTCTTTTGATACATTTCATATAAGGCTCTCCACTTCTGTGAAGTGCCCTACACAATCCAGAGACTTCCCTTTTTTCTTACTAAGACTATTTCTTTTTCTACATTCTGAGTACCATTAAGTTCAGCCACTTGTTATTTCTCCCACAGTTTACTATGTTGTCCTTCCTTGTGTAGACCTCTAAATTTTCTCCCAGTACCCATTTTTCCCTTCTGGTTTCACAGCTAATTAACGAGTGACTATTTGTCTTAGACTCCCCTGCAGGGTCTGGCTGGCCATGAGCCCAAGTTCAATCCAATAGTCTGTGAGCAGAAATGATGTGTACAAATGCTGAATCATGTCTTCAGGGAGACATCTACTTCCTCTGAGACTCTGTTTCCCACTTTTGCTGAGAAATAATAAAAAATGCCTCCATGGCCACTTGTATTTCTGCATAACTTTGGAGAGCAGGCTGTCTCCTGCCCTAAACAATCTGCTTTCTTTTAGATTGTTAGCTAAAAAGAAAACCCCTCCTATTTCAGTTAGAACATTGTATTTTAGGGTCTTTAATAGAAGCTTAGACTGTACCCTAAAAACTTCATAAAATTAGTTTACCTAACTCCAGTCTTACTCCAGTCCATTCTCATACTTTTAAATGAATGCACTCTTTCAAAAATGCAAATATATATTTGGGCCAGTCTCCTGTTTAAAATTTAGAAGTGGCATTTACTTTATTTCCAAATTTTCTAAAATAAGCATATATTGATTTTATAATCATGAGGAAATAAATGAAATAAATCTATTAGTGACTCCCTCAAGCCTTCAAAATAAAGTTCAAGTTGCTTACCAGGGCACCGAAATCCCTTATGGTTTGTCTTCTGTCTATTTCTAGAATCATAACTTTTGCCACAGTCCTACAAGCCTCCAGGCACATGGATCTTTCAGTCCCTGGATGGCAACAGGCTCTTATGCACATCTGTGTCTTTTCATCTTCTGCTCTCTCGGTCTGGATGCCTTTCCATGTTTTTCTGCCAGACAAATGGCTACTCATCCTTCAGGACTTAGGTCTAAACTCAGGTCAAGTACTGTAGCCTCCTAATGCCTTAGTGTCAATTAAATGCCCCTAATCTGTCACCAAATCCTGTCTATAACTTTATCAGGCAGATTTCATATTAAAGTCTATTTCCCCACCAGACTTTGTCCATTCTCCCACTAAAAATGTACTCTTATTTAACCAGATTCTATGCCATTCATCTATGTTTCTATGTATGGCTGGTGTTCAAAAAAAATATTTTTAGTGAATGAAGAGATCACACTTTTTTTTTTTTAAACCATAGGGTCAAATGTGACCTTACACCCTATTGTAATTTCTACATTTATGCCCACACCAGCTCCTCATAAAGACACAGTATAGTAGGAATATTTAAACTGAAATGAAAGTTATAATTCCTATGATAAGAATCTGATTAGGAATGTATATTTCTTTCAATGTCAGCTTTCTCCAATGACCTTGAAAACTTCAGTGCCTTGGAAGAATTTAAGAAGTTCCTATGAAATATTATTTTTAATTATTGAAGAGATAATATTTTTATAAGAAATGGAGATTACAAAAAAGTTTGCAGTGTTTTATATAGCATATAATCAATGAATGCTGAATCAATAAATGGTTTGGCTTTGGTAAATATGGAACCGATCAAACACTGAAAGACTGAATTTACAAATATTCTCAAAAGCCAGTGTTCAGGTCCACAGAACTAAAATAAATAAAATTTAACAACTTTCCATATTCTTTAGAAACTTCTCAGTTCTTAGATTTCTTTAGTTAAGAGAGGATTTTAAAATATCCCACAAATGGTAAAATGATTGTACTTCTTTAAGTGTTCATACCAAAATTTAGTATTTTTCATAATTTATCTGAAGGAATTGATGTTCCATTATTCAGGATTTTTCTGAAATATGATGCTTGATAGACTAACATATAACTTCATGTGAATTAAACATAAAACTGTGCTGGTGGGCTTCCCTGGTGGCGCAGTGGTTGAGAGTCCGCCTGCCGATGTAGGGGACACGGGTTCGTGACCCGGTCCGGGAGGATCACACATGCTGTGGAGTGGCTGGGCCCGTGAGCCATGGCCACTGAGCCTGCACGTCCGGAGCCTGTGCTCCACAACGGAAGAGGCCACGGCGGTGAGAGGCCCGCGTACCGCAAAAAAAAAAAAAACTGTGTTGGTTATGAGCTGATCTTTTAAAATTAAAATTCCTATTTTCCTAGACCTTTTATCCTTGCCTTGGGCCCAGCAGAGTTCTGAACAGAAGAGTTCAGTAAAATAAGTTAGTTTTGTATGATTTACATATAGTCATTTGGTAAGGAATTAATATAACCACATTGGTATGTTTTCTGTTGCAAATATATAAGTGTATATTAGTCAAGGAGGAAATGGCATAATCAGAGCCAGCTTCATGGGTGCACAACGTTTACAGTCACAAACAGATAATGTTTAGAAGGTCCTTTGCTTGGTTTAATATTCTCCTAGCCCCTTCTGGAAATTCTTAACCATTTTTGAACAAAGAGGATTTTCATTTTGTATTGGGCCTGATACATTATGCAGCCAGTCCCAGATATAATTTAAGTGATTCTCCCAATTTTGAACAACTTCTTGGGGAATGCATGACTAAAATGCCCATTTCTAAGCAGCTACCCATGAACAACAAACCTAGGGTCCTAGCTGTCTGCCAGTCTCTACTCGCCCAGCTTACTTATCAGGAGCAGCACAAAGGTTAAAAAAGAAAGATTCTCCTAAGTGTCAATCCCTCCCGCTGGCTCAGGAGAACAAAGCTGGCAGGCAAAGTGAATCAGATAGTGTACTGTGCACACCCATGCTTCAGAATAAAGCCGATAGGTCTAATTTCAGCTTTACCAGCCTTGATAGTGTTCCTTTAAGTTCACTAAGTAGGAGAGTAGGATATACCTGTAAACAAGCAGTCTAATGTTTTTGTGATCTTGCTGCTGCGAAAGTATTTAATAATAAGCCTTAGAAATTGGGAGGTAAGAAGGAAATTTATGATGTCTAATGCCAAGGTGGTGTTCAATGTGTTGAAAGTTGATTAAATTTCCTTTTAACCTCCCTTGAAACTGACATTTTGCTGCCGTTTGAATGTTTTCCCTCCAAACTATTTTTTACACCCATGATATACAGCAAAGCAGTGGCTGTGAATGGGCTCAAAATGACTCTAGGAGTAATGAGCAGGGATTGAAAAAAGTCTGCTCCTGTTCATTTAAAGAAAGTAAAGCTAACTTTATCCTGCAGCTGCATGCAAGGCAGGGTCAAAGATTTGAGACTACTCAAATAGTGCCATCCAAATTTGATCGGCTTGAAGTGATAACTAAGTTCCAGAATCCCATAGATTGATAAAAGAAAAAAATATATTTAAATAGATTAGGGCATTCTCAGCTATCAGTTGCAAAATTGCTTGCTATATTCACATGCTTCCATTTTTAAAGTTACATCTGTTTTAATCGAGCTAGTCTAAATTTATAAATTAATATGGCAGATTCAAGTATCTGATTTTTAGAGAGGATTGTTTCCATATGCATATCTATCATAGTCAAATGTGGAAGCCAAAGCCGAAACCCTATAAATGCTACTGGTGATGCATTTTTTAACATGTATCATGTAGAACTTTACAATTACTATTTGAATGCTCAAATAATACAAAACAGAACACCTCATAAATGGAGTAATGCAGTATCTTCTGTATAGACCATCAACTGTGACCATTACAAAAATTTAGCACTAATTGTGTATATTCTTTTTTCTCCACATCATTCTATTTTTCTCCACATCAGTAGTTAAAAGACAGAAATCCAACAAGACTTTCTTATAAAAAGAGGCAGGAATATTAACTACCTATTTTCTTTTGCTTTTGACTCTAGCCCAATGGTTCTACTTTGTTCAACCCAATACCTCCCTTTCATAACAGATATTTTAAAATGCCATTCTATGCAGGAAGCATGGGAAAATAAAAGAGCAAAACATTCTTGTGGACACCAGAATTAAAAAAAAAAAGATAACTACTAATAAATAAGGTTTATTTATATATAATAATAGAAAGTGGAGAACGATCTTAATTTATGCAGAGATAGCATCCCTCCAAAATATAGAAGTATGCTATTCTCCTAAAATAATTCTCTATATTAAAAACAGTATGGAATAATATTAAAGAATCACACAAAGCGTATAATTTACCTTGAATTCACATCAAGACATGCGGTCAGACTCTAGTACTTGAACAGACCTTGGGAACCCTAGTCTCTAATAGGTGACAGGAAATAGAGGATAGATTGGAATATGAAACAATAATATAAGAATAAGCTATGGTTGTGTGGTAGACTTCTATGGGCAGTATCAGAATAAGAGTGGAAAACCTCTGGCCACACAAGAATAAGTAAACAAATCCAATATACAATCTTCACAATATTCTTTATCATTGTAAAATAAGTGAATATAAATATGAATATAACTATAAACATGTTTGTAGCCTTTATTAAAGTATCACCCAAATTTCATGTATTTCTGCTATTTAATAATATTCTTATAATACTGTTTAAAGGAGCCTCAGTTATTCTTTGTTTCATGTTTACATGTGCCAGCTACAAAGGAAGGATGATACAAATGAAGACTGGTAACTCAATTACCATGCATGTCATTGCCATTGCCATAAATTACATTATTTTCAAGTATAGTGAACAATTCTTGAAAGATTCCAAACTAAACAAAGTAAAATCTTTCATGGATTTTCACTACAGTCACATTTCTGGAAAATTTAGTCTGTGTAAAAACTGCTCATGTCAAATGGTGACAGGTTCTAGGCTCAGATAATTAAAAATAATTTTTCCCTTATATGGATTTCTGATGGTCTATTCAAAACCTGAGAAAAACATGAGGAAATATACTTTATTGTGTGACACCATCTTACTCATTGCAAGCCCTGCAGCATCCTGCCTACCCCCCCCATAAAAAGCCAGTACTGCCCCTTTGTGACATCATTGTGACAAAATCACCCTTGCAAATTTCCAAAATGTCCCCTAGGGGGAGCTACCACCTCCATCAAGAAAACTAGACTCCCCATCTGTTTTAAAAAAAGTTTTGTGATACTTTCTAGTAGAGCATACTTTCTAGTAGAGGATTTACATTTAGACTAAAATATGATTACCATTTTGTATTTTTTAATTAAAATTTTTTTCTAGATTACTATTTTTATGTTGATTAATCAAGCATTTGTTCACTTATGAAAATCCAACTTTATTACCAATGAATGTATGAAATTTTAGGTTGGAAAAGTTAATACTAACTTACCACTTAAACGACAAGAGGTGTCACAGTAATTGGTTAAACAATATGATTTCAACTTAGAGACCTGGTTCAAGACTCAGGGATGATTTTTACTAGTTGTGTGACCTAGTATGAAAGGTTGACCTAGTATGAAAGGTTGACCTAGTACTTAACTTTTATAACCTCTCATCACTTCATCTGGATATAATAATGGTAACTTACATTGTTACATTTTATAGAGGCAATGTAGATTTTTAAAAACCTAACAATTAAATATATATTAGCTAATTGTTATTGTTATAAAAGCAGTTTTAGATTTTCATTATATTTCTTGGTTTTTTGTTTATTTATGAAACAAATACCCGAGGATATTAAACTGCATTAAAAGCTGTGGGCACTGTCAAAGTAGGTAATTCAAAAAAAGAGGTAAAATTTGCCTTATAATAAAAGTGATAAGAAAATGTGTCAGATAGAAATAATTCTTTTCTGGGACTTCCTTAGGGGCGCAGTGATTAAGAATCTGCCTGCCAATGCAGGGGACACGGGTTCGAGCCATGGTCCGGGAAGATCCCACATGTCACAGAGCAACTAAGCCCGTGTGCTACAACTACTGAGCCTGTGCTCTAGAGCCCACGAGCCACAGCTACTGAAGCCCGTGTGTCACAACTACTGAAGCCCACGCACCTAAGCTCCACAAGAAGAGAAACCACCGCAATGAGAAGCCTGAGCTCTGCAACGAAGAGTAGTACCCACTAACAGCAACTAGAGAAAGCCCATGCGCAGCAGCAAAGACCCAATGCAGCCAAAAATAAATAAAATAAAACAAATTAAAAAAAAATAGAAATAATTTTTTTCTAATTGTTACACATTTTATATAACAAAGTATTTTCCTTTCCTTCCAGTGTCATGATTTTACTGTTGCCAATATTGGTTGAGGGATGTCACAGCCAAACTCTGTTTTAGTCCCTACACCAAGTAGAGATTGTACTAACAGTCATGGGTCACATGTTTTTTGAGAATACGCAAGGACCTTAGCTTCCCCAGAGCCTAGCTAGTATTTTTAAACATTTTTTGAGTTAGACTGAACACATTTTTTTTCCCTCTGCTTTAAAAGTCTCAAGCACCTAAACCAAACTTATCAACTAAAATTATAAATATTCCCAGAATAAATATGCGGCACACATATGAAGTGTGAATCTATGCTAGTTTTCCATTTAATCGAGAGTACCTAACAACTTCTTTCACAATATAGAGTTATTTGGAGGGTGGGAGTGAAAAAATGAAATATATTTCCCCAGGTAGAGCTGTGACTTAAAATGAAGTCTTCTTTTTCCCAGTCCCCTCTTCCGTCCTTAATTCACCACAAAGCTGTTGAGTTTCAAGTTGTTAGATATTTAAATCTTATGGATTGGTAATATGATTAGCAGTGTATTCTTTTTAACATAATCTATTACAATAACATTTGAGCATTGTGCCAGGGCCACTCATCTCTACAACTATAATATGTATTTACAAACCCCATTGTTCTGATGTTCCCATAACCCCTCATAACCCCACCATTTTATATGATTAATGGTTACACTGGGAACAAATTAACTGGTTTGGCCTGAGTGTTAATTTTTAAACTAATCTGTTTATACATAGACGGATCTCTTGGCACGTTTGAGATTCTACTATGCCATGGGGTTATTGAAAGAATCCTGTGGATGGATTTATTAGTCTCTCTTTTTGACCAAATAAAACATCTGTTGGATCAGGTGGCAGCTTTGTGCCCCCCTCTGCCACTCCACCCCCTCTCACTGCACCCTTGTAAAGGGTATGAGCACCAGTCCCTGACTTTCTCAGCCTTTTTCTCAACCTTTGTTCTCCTCCCCTGACCCCCCAGGCCCTATATTCCTAATCCCGCTTTACTTTTTTTTCATAACTAACATTTTTACCACGTGGAAACATGTATTAACTTATTTATCTCTTTCCTGTCTGTCTCTCCAATAGAAAATAAGCTCCTCAGAGACCGAGGCTTTGTTTTGGTCACTGCTCTAACCTGTGCCCAGGAAATACAATACAGTAAATATTCGTTGAAGGAATGAACAAAGCAAAGGTTTTCTTGGTCTTTATTAATGTAATCGATTTAGAAATTCTATTGTTGTTGTCTCAAGTGGTCCAGTCTAAAATTATACTTAGAGAATAGTAGATCAAATTAGAGATTAACTGAGGAGCAGAATCAAGATGTTATTTAGCTATAAGTGTAAATCTGGAAACCAAGTAATCTTAGGAGTCTAATTGAGGAGATTGAAGAGTCCTGAGCTGATACGGTCACAAAGCCTGTGGCATAAATCCCCAGATGGCCACCATGATACCATTAGTTTAACAAAATCAAGTATTATGGTTAGGAAACCAGCCCTTCAAGTTCACCGCAATTACCTGTGTGGAGTAACTAAGAAAGGTGAGGCCTGCTGTTGGATAGATTTCGCCAGGGAAATGCCACAAAATCCCCAACTGGGATGCTTCATTGCCAGTGGGTCTGAGACAGCCTTCAGCACTCATGGGCAGTTGAAACTAATGTGTCCTTAGTGGACATGGCCAGTTCCCATTATTTGTATTCTTAGCTGTTCTCATATGTCTTAGTTGATGTCTTCCATTAGACTAAATTAGTTGGATTTTTGCAGGCAGAAAAAAATATCTTCCCATATTTTTGTAATTTTCCCACATGCCTAATTACATTCTGTACCCAGTAGGTTCTGAGTAAATGTTGACTAACCCGTTAATAAAATGATATAAATCAAAAAAAAAATCTTTAAAAACTTTCAGTATACTCTTTCTGTATCCTAGATAATGAAGACCTGAAACCCTTGAAAAATGACACATTCACATTTGTATTTCCATCAGACAGCTTTCTTAAATAGTAATGTTAACCCTATTTACGACCAAAGACACCCCTTCACACCTAGCTACATCTCACCTGGGTAAGTTGGTATAGCTAAGAATCAGCCCACCTGCCATTTCCAGAATAGCTAAGGAAGTAAGGAAAACAACAAGATCGTTGTTTTCCTCACTTAGTAGTTTGGCTATCAGTTTATACTCCCAAATCATTAAAGATTATCAGAGAAAAAAGCGAATCATGCATACTACCTCCCACGGGGTACAACTGGGAAGCTTATAAGTGAGCAGAGAACAGAAGTCATGTAACCCAAGACATACCTTACCAATTGCAACTTATATGGTCAAAATCAACTGATGCATTTTGTAAGGTAGCCATGTTTTCCCAAGAGGTCTGGAGACTTACAATTGTATAAGCCTTCCTATAATTTACATAGATTTGCATACCATGCTCAAAACTCCTCTTACATTCACATATTTAAAATACAGTATCAAATAAAATCTTACAGTAGTTGCAGTCAAGTCAAATATTCAGGAAGTCTAGAAGAGGTAAGGTTTGGAATGGTCAGTGTACAGTGGACCAGCTTCCTGAACTCCTTCCTTACATGAGGGACAGTTTCAAAGTAAACCAGAGAGCACAGCTAGAAAGAAAGAGGATCAGAATTCATACTGCTCTTGAAAAGAGTTATGTCTGCTAGTGCCAATATATGGAACATTGATTGGTTTGAGGCACCGTACTAGGTCCCGTAAGGATTGTTTTTTGAGATCCTAGATGGTACTGAAGTAGAATTCTGTTTCCACATGGAGTGTCGGTGCCAGAATCTTTATACAAATGAGCTGCTTATTATTTTTCCACCATTGCCTTCTCCCTCTTCCAAATAATACCAACATATACACTTAATTCAGAAAATCAAGCTTTGGCTTAAAGTTCTTATTAGAGCTTAGAAAAAAATGACTAGTATATAATTCTGAGGTTCATAATTTCCCTTTAAATAAACTATGGGTTAATGTGTAAAACCCCCTGTGGATTTTTCCCTTTGTTTAAATAATATCCTGTAATTCAAGCCAATATACTTTACAATAGCATGTTAAAAGCAAATAGGAAAGCAGTTTAGCTCTAAATTAAGGTTCTAGTGTTTCTACACACTCTGGATATTTTCTGAGACAAAGCTTTGGTCTCTCCTTTCATGATGTTATTCTGCAGTAGTAAAGTAAGTAACCACAGCTTCATAACGTTAAGCACTCCAGTGGGCAACACAACAGAGTGCATAAACCAAAGTATTCATTTCATGAGCTTTTATTAAAATCCTTCACCTCTAGATTGAGCTGTCATACACTGTTGGGAAACTTTTTACCACAGTTTATTTTAACTATGTAAAACATTAAAGGAGTGGAATTTCTTCCGCTTTTCATATAACGGACATGACCTCTCTTGCACACTGTAAGCAATCTATACAGCATTTAATCAAATTGGCTGGAGAGTAAAATCAGGCCATATGTTTTTCCATTTTCCCCAGTTTTCAGAAATGACCCCAAACTCGTTAACATGCTGTAGATTGTCATGTATACCCAGCAAGTTCTTTGGCATTCTTAATGAGAAGCTATACTGCATGATTAAAAGATATCCTTCAGATGAGAAGGACATTGGGTAATTTATAAATCATTCATTTGTGACACAGCTTTATACAGCATTTCAGGGAACTGCATTAACTGCTTTTGCAGTTTCCTCGAATGTTGCTTTCAGCTGACAGTGTCATAGGTCATTACCGATTTTTTCCTTATGTAAGCAATACTAACTTTCTATTAAAAATACTAATTTCCACCCTACTACAGTGTCTTTTGAAGTAGGGTGTATATTAAAAAAAATCAAGTTGCTTTGAAATATTAAAGGAATATATTTAACGGAAGGGTTTTCAGACAGGTTGTTTTTCTGTATTCCTGATGACAGAAAGATTTTAGCCTACAAAGTCAATAGTAAATTTTATTAAAGTCATTATTTTCCTGTTACAGGCTGCATGCTTTAAATAAACTACAGTTGACAATGCTGTCTTACATACTGTCATACTGTAAAATGTCCCCTCTTTATTACTGCAGGGACAACTCATTTAGAACTTTGAAAGTGTTTTCACATTGGAGTTGCTCATTTGCAGAGCTGGCCTATGGCTGTGTTTAAAGAATGTGGTTGATACTTTTTTCCTCTAAATATTCTAGGGAAAAATATAAACTTGCCAACACAACATTTTTTAGATAAAGATTAATGTCCCTTCTCCATAGATAAAATATATCTCAATCTTTCCAGATTAATGTGCTCTGACTACTTATGACATTATTTTTCCCATTGGGCTGTTGTGTGTAAGAGCAAATCACCTGACATGGATATGAAATGTTTTCTTTCAGGAATGTTTATTTTCTCCCAAGTTACATTCTTTAATGAATGACCCATCCTCTCTGCATTATCTTCTTGGTCAACATAATCTTGATTATAGGAATGTATAATGGTTAGAAATTAAATAACCAGCAGAAAACATTTTTTATGAAAATCAGAAAGAATATGTTTATTATTTTGGAACCATGGTATATCATTCCAAGCGGTACCCATTTAACTCCCTGTATAATACACATTTTGTTCCACTATCCTTTAATGTATATTGCATAATTTTTAAATAGATTTTCTTTTCCTTTCCACATGCACCCAAGCCCCTACTTACCCATGTATACTACTATGAAGAGAACAGAAACAATCAGAAAAAGAAAAAATGCAACAACTTGCCTTTAGAGTTGAAGTGAGATGTGATCAACATCACTGAACCCACTCTTATTTCCCGAGCTGTCTTCCTATTTTAAGATATTTCTATGAAGTACATCTATGCTGTTCAAGACTATCGAAGCCATGTGAAACTTTAACGTCTTCAAACTGATGGTCAGAATTGTTAGACTAACCTTTCTTCCCTTTGGAGAGAAGAGCAGAGCAGGAGAGACCAGATGCATAGTTAACTCTGCATAGATATGGTTGTTCCTCTCCTCCGCCCTCACAATCTGGCATCATTTCCTTTTAGCTCATGCTACACTCAGACCCAGAGGAAAAATGAGAAGATGTGTGTAAACCCTTGTCCTAGACTAATGAAGACTTGATCAATGGCAAGTCTTTGATTTCAAATCCAGTTCTCTCCTGTTCGATCTTCAGACAGTAATCTTTGCTGCTGGTGTGTGCCTACATTCAGATCTTGTTGGTATCTATTTCTGTGGCCTTTTAGACCAAGTGAAATAGAAAGGGGAACATAAAATGCTCTCCCTTGGAAAGGTGAAATAATTTATTTCAAAAATATACTGTAAATGAATAGCTAATAAGTGTCATCCTTATAAAAGGAGAAATATTCTTTAATTAACAAACATTTGCAATTTTTTCCTGGTTTATTTCTTTAGTATCATACTGCAACTAAGCTATGTTTACATATTTTGTATTTAAATCACTTTCATTCCCCACCACAAACACACACACACACACACACTCATACAATACAACCCACGATCCAGTCAATAACTATAACAACCCTCCCTGAATTTTCCCCACATCCCTTATACACAGTTTAGAATCCCAGCTAAACCACAATCACTGGAGTTCCTATACCAAATGGTGTGAACCTAGATGGTATCAAAATGCCTGATTTGTGATGTGTGTGTTACTGTTCACTTAAAAGTGTTTTCACTACCTTTTCTTATCAATGGAAAACTTTCAAGATATTTAAAAGCAATGCCTTTAAACCTTCCGGCTGCAATAAAGTAAAAATGGCAGGTGGCTATATGAAAGAGGTAGAATACATTTAAAGGAAATCACTCATAGGGAAAAGGTGTAACATTGCTTAGAGTCCATTTATACACTTTCTATTGGGAAGAATTCGTTTGGGGATGATGTGAGATTCTTTCCATCTACCCAGTGAGAACATTAGCTGCTTTATAGAGCAATGTTTTTATTTTTAAGAAAGATGGAAAAATGAAACATTAGAAAACCTTCCTTGCAATAAGAAGAGATGAGTTCAGCAATGATAAATAGAGAGGCCAGAAGGCTAAAGTTAAAACCACAAATTACTTAAATAGAAAAGATTAAAATGCTTTACCATTAGGCAACCTTTTTGAGGAGCAGAGGAGAGGGAACCTAATGCTTATGAAGCATGCTTTCTGACTAATTAAGGAGAAGGAGAAAAACAGATTGTGCTCTCACTCCTCTGAACAGGTTATCTAATGTGACTAATGCATACTTGTTAAAGGCACACGGAGATGGTGCTTTGGCATTCAGAGAAAAAAAATGGTGAGTATTCATAATATAAGTCACTGAGACAAGTCTCTAAAACCTGTTTCGGTGAAAAGTTAGGTTCAGAATACAACTAAATAAATAATACAACTGGCCTCCCTTTAACCTCTGTAGTTTCCATTTTGCTTCCTTTATAGACAGTAACTAGAGGGCCTCCTTTCTTCCAATCACTCTCGCATTCAGTGGCAGCTGGGAAACCTCTATGTGGCATCAAGTTGAAGCCTTTACAATTGTGCCCATTAAAGGTAAAAAAAAAAATCCCCCAATTTATCACTCTCTAAAACAGTAATTTCTTATATTTAAGACTGTGGTCATAATTGCCATGTAAGTATGATAGTCGGACTGATAAATAATTTAGAAAGGAATGATTGATTCTCAGCATGGACGCTAAGCTTGTGTCTATGAGAGAAAGTAAACACTTGTACTGGAAAATGGTTGATCCACTGTCACTATGTCACAGATTCTTAGCATTTTAAAGCTGGAGAGGAAGACTTCCCCTTATACCTATGAAGGATTGAAGCCCTGACTAGAAGAATGCCTTTTCACAGTGTTTGGTGCCCATCAGCAGGGGAATAGATGGGGAAAGTTTCTTGACATATTTGAATCTCCACTAGGGACTATGAAGTTGTAGGAATTAATCCATTCTACAATATGATTGTTGTTTCAACCTAAGTGCATCCTAAAAGTGAGGAAATATATGTGGCCCCAGAGACAGAAGAGGAAGAATGGAAATTTTCAGATATTTTTAAGCAGAAAGAATATTGAAGACTGGTGTCTGGGAGTCAAGGTAATCTCCTGCTTGGATATTTTTTTAAATTCCAGAATGATACACAGAGACAGAAATAGAAGCTCCCCTCATACTTGTTTCTGGCTACATTATGTCTAGTTATCATCTTTCATCATTGTTAGCTTTCCTTGGTCCTGGGAAACAATTAATCAGCGTTAACTTCTAATTGTGTACTCCTCTTTCACTTATCCTTCTGATATCTTTGGGAGCTGAGAGAAGAACATGGAATTGGATTGGCTGTACAGTTATTTGATTAATTGGTAGAAAATATTCATTAAAAGAGCAATAAAATAAGATAAAAATGTTGATTCAGTGTTTATAGACATAGCTAATTTGCAAATCATATTGAAATAATTTGTCATACAAGGCCAGTAAATATTACTTACTGAGTTATCTAGAAGCATGTATTATAGTATATACTATATGTATATATGTGTATATATATAATACATAAATATTTACATTATATATTTATAAGTAAAATAAGTAGTACTCACTGAGTTATACAGAGGTATAAAAAGTCTAAAAGAAAATATATAAACCAGTTTTACACTGATCGTGGGAAATAATCTTTTGACTTATAAGTAAGAAGATTCCATTTTGAAATAAAGAATAACATTATTCAGGGCCAGGGCCCATTTGAACTCTGTACCCATCCTCCCATACCTTGCTCTGAATACTTAAGACCCTGGAACTTCCTGCCCAGATGGTCCTAATTCTGCTTCTAAGGACTGCAAATCCCATTCCCTGGGCCCAGCCTTTCAAGAGCAGACTCATTCCTTGTTTAGGCACCTCTAAACCTGAGGAGCATCTAAAGAGTTACTGCCTGCAGAGGATATGCACAGAGTTTGATGTAGGTTGGCCTTAAACACTTGTGCATGAAACTCCTCGTGGTATAAGACAAAGTACAGGGTTGGAAGAGACAGGGGGTGAGAGATGGGGAGTGGTAGAGAACAACTGGGCAGAGTCGAAGGTTTGAGAGTTTGTCTTCCTCACTCAGCCATCACATCCCCGTAATAAATTCTGAGAGCTTTGATGATTCTACTTATTATTATTTTTTTGTGTGTGTGTGGTACATGGACCTCTCACTGTTGTGGCCTCTCCCGTTGCGGAGCACAGGCTCCGGACACACAGGCTCAGTGGCCATGGCTCACAGGCCCAGCCGCTCCATGGCATGTGGGATCTTCCCGGGCCAGGGCACGAACCCGTGTCTCCTGCATCGGCAGGAGGACTCTTAACCACTGCGCCACCAGGGAAGCCCAATGATTCTACTTTTAAACCTGGGCTTTCAGATTTTTATGGGGGTTAATGTTGCAAGATAGTTGATTATAACACAGTGTATTTAGGAGTTTATTAGGTTCATATAAAACTCTTATTATAGATAAATAATACATGGGCTTCACAAATATTAAGAATAGGCTAGTAATAGGTTGAGAATTCTTTATTTTACTTAAGAACATAAAAACTTCCTTCTTAATAGTTTTGGACATAATAGATGCACTTTAAAATTTCAAAGCGACTTGGAGGAGGAGAGGGAAGGAACCTGTCAGAGTTTAGAATAGGACCTATTTCTATCAGCAGATTTAAGAACCTCATAACAATGCATGGGCATTAAATTGAATATGCAGAAAAGTCTTGCTTCTGTAGTGGGAACTAATTAGACCCAAACTAGCATTGCTTCTGCTCTGCCAAAAAAAATCTTAAAAGCCAGAGACAATGATCTCAAGCCATTTCTAAATAACTATACTTTTTAAAAAAAGCTCAAAAATATTTACAGGAATAGGAAACATTCAGCATTCAAAAATGTGAAATTCATCATGTGTAGTATCCAACCAAAAATTACCAGGCACGCAAAGAAAACAAAACAAAACAAAACAAAATCCCAAGAAAATATGACACATAAAAAAGAGTAAAACCAGTCATTTGTAATTGATCCAGAACTGAAATAAATGTTAGAATTAGCAGACAAGGACAAGAACATTAAAAGCACTATTATAGCTGTATTCTTCATGTTAAAAAAGTGGAGCTAGGGAAATCAAGCACTATTATAACTATATTCTTCATGTTAAAAAAGTGGAGATAGGGAAATCAAGCTTCTAGGATGAAAACTGAGATTAAACTGGATGGAATTAATAGCAGATTGAAAATTGCAGGAAAAACAAACATTAGTGAGCCAGAAGACATAGCAACAGGAACTTTCCATACTGAAACAGAAAAGAAACTCCAGTTTTAAAAAATGAACAGATATCAATGAGTTGAGTGGCAATTTCAAGCAGTCTATTGTATATGTATTTGAGTTCCCAAAAGGAGAAAGAAAAGAAAGTATTTTAAGAAATAGTGCACAATAATTTTTCAAATTTTATTAAAACTACAGATGCAGGAGGCTCAGTGGACCCCAAGAACAAGAAAGGTAAAGAGAAGTACACAAAAAACATCAAAATCAAATTTCTCAAAACTAGTAATAAAGAGGAAATCTTAAAACATACAGAAGAAAAACGACATGTTATGTACAGAAAAGCAAAGATAAAGACAGAAGTTTCTCACCAGAAACAATACAAGTTAGAAGAGTGGAAAAACATCTTTTGAATTACTAAAATTTCTCTTTGAAGTACAAAACAACTCCCAAACCCCATTAACCTAGAATTCTATACCTAACAAATATATGTCTCAAAAATGAAGTCAAAATAAAGACTTTTGTAGACATAAAAATAGCAGAAAGAATTTATTCACCAGCAGGTCCACAACAGAAGAAATCTCAAAGTCTCTCAGGCGGAGGGAGATAAAATGGGATGGGAATGTGGATCTAGACAAATAAATGAGGAGTAACAAAAATGGTAACTACATAGGTAAATATATGCAATTTTCTTCTTACTGTTTAAATCTTTTTAAAAGATAATTTACTAACCAGTGGTAAATAACTCACATTTAAATAGTCATTGAAAAGAAAGCAAGAGGGAATTAGAAGGTATTTTAAATGAAATGAAAATGAAAACACCACATATCAAAATTTGTGAGATTCCTTTAAATCAGTATTAGAGGGAAGTTTACAGTTGGAAATGCTTACATTAAAAAAAAGTCTCATTTCAAAATCTCACCTCTGACTTAAGAAACTAAAAAAAAAAAAAAAAAAAAAAAAAAAAAAAAAAAAAAAAACCAAAGTAAGCAAAAAAGTATAAATAAACCCAATGTAACCAAAGAAAAATATAAAAATCAAGATGGAAGACAATGAAATAGAAAAGAGAAAAACAATAGAGAAAAATCAATTAAACCAGAGCTGATGTTTCAAGAAGATCAAAAAAATTTATAACCTATAGCCAGACTAACCATGAATAAAAGAATTAATAATATCAGGGGTGAAAAAGATGATAGCAATGGAGATTATACACAGATTAAATGGATAATAAGGGAGTATTTTGAACAACATTATACCAACAAATTTGACAGCACATAAAATGGACAATTCCTTGAACAATACTGTCAAATCTTACTCTAGAAAAAATAAACAAAAACTATGCATCTTTTTAAAATTGGAAATTATACTTAAAACTTTATCACAAAGAAAATGCTAGTCCCAGATGGCTTCACTGCTGACTTCTACCTAACACTTTAGGAAGAAATAATATCAATTTTACATACAATTTTCCATAATATTGAAGGGGAAGGAATGCATTGAACTCAGTCTTTGAAATCAACATTATCCTAATAAAATACAAAAAAAAATTCAGAAAAGAAAAGTACAAAACAACATCCTTCATGATCATGGATGTGAATATTCTAAATAAAAATTTAGCAAACCCAATTCAACATTATTTAAGAACAGATTGCCATCTCAATAGATGCAGAAAAAGCATTAGACAACCTGCAACATTCATTTCTGATAAAAACTCTCCACAAACTAGGAATACAAGGAACTTCCTTACCTGATAAACATTATCTACAGAAAACTCCCAGCTAACAGCAGCTTAATGGTGAAAGATTGAAGGCATTTTCCCTAAGATCAGCTGCATGACCTCGATGTTCACTCTTACCACTTTTATTCAACTTTGAAAGGGAATTTCTACCCTATACTTTAAGTGAACTCACAAAAATGTAAGAAATCCAGATTAGAATGGAAGAGGTAACACTCCTTATTCATAGACAACAAGATCTTCTGTTTAGAAATCTGATAAAATCTACCAAAATGTTAATAAATTATTAAGACAGTTTAGAAAGGTTGCAGGACACAAGACTGACATACAATAATCAATAGTATTTCTACATACTAGCCACAATTAAAAATAAAAAAATAAATTACCATTTATAGTAGCTAAAAAGTGAAATACTTAGGAGTAAACCTGACAAAATTATGTACAAGACCTGAACATTGGAAAATTACAAAACAGTACTGAAAGAAATTAAAGAATTAAATAATTGGAAAGATGTATCATATTCATAGGTCAGGAGAGCTAATATTGTTAAGATGTGAATTTGGGTGAAATTGATCTGTTGAAATGACACCCAGTCAAAATCCTACCAAGCCCATTGCAACAAAAAGAATAAAATACCTAAGGAGGCAAAAGACCTGTACTCAGAAAACTATACTAATGAAAGAAATCAAAGATGATACAAACAGATGGAGAGATATACCATGTTCTTGGATTGGAAGAATCAATATAGTCATTGTGAAAATGATTATAATACCCAAAGCAATCTACAGATTCAAAGTAATCCTTATCAAACTACCAATGGCATTTTTCACAGAACTAGAACAAAAAAGTTCACAATTTGTTTGGAAAAACAAAAGACTCCAAATAGCCAAAGCAACCTTGAGAAAGAAAAACGGAGCTGGAGGAATCATGGTCCCTGACTTCAAACTATACTACAAAGCTACTGTAATCAAGAGAGTATTGTACTGGTACAAAGACAGAAATATAGATCAATGGAACAGGGTAGAAAGCCCACAGATAAACCCATGCACCGGGGAGGGGGAAGGGTAAGCTGGGACGAAGTGAGAGAGTGGCATGGACATATATACACTACCAAATGTAAAATAGATAGCTAGTGGGAAGCAGCTGCACAGTACAGAGAGATCAGCTTGGTGCTTTGTGATCACCTAGGGGGTGGGATAGGGAGGATGAGAGGGAGATGCAAGAGGGAGGAGATATGGGGATATATGTATATGTATAGCTGATTCACTTTGTTAAAAAGCAGAAATTAACACAGGATTGTAAAGCAATTATACTCCAATAAAGATGGTAAAAACAAACAAACAAACAAAACCTCATGCATCTATGGTCACCTAATCTATGACAAAGGAGGCAAGAATATACAATGGAGAAAAGACAGCCTCTTCAATAAGTGGTGCTCAGAAAACTGGACAGCTACATGTAAAAGAATGAAATTAGAACACTCCCTAACACCATACACAAAAATAAACTTAAAATGGATTAAAGACCTTAATGTAAGGCCAGACACTATAAAACTCTTAGAGGAAAACACATAGGCAGAACCCTCTTTGACATAAATTGCAGCAAGATCTTTTTTGACCCACCTCCTAGAGAAAAGAAAATAAAAAAGAAAAATAAACAAATGCGATCTAATAAAACTTAAAAGCTTTTGCACAGCAAAGGAAACCATAAACAAGACCAAAAGACAGCCCTCAGAATGGGAGAAAATATTTGCAAGTGAAGCAACAGACAAGGGACTAATCTCCAAAATATACAAACAGCTCATGCAGCTCAATATCAAAAAACAAACAACCCAATTCAAAAATGGGCAGAAGACCTAAACAGACATTTCTCCAAAGAAGATATATAGATTGCCAACAAACACATGAAAGGATGTTCAACATCACTAATCACTAGAGAAATGCAAATCAAAATTACAATAAGGTATCACCTCACACCAGTCAGAATGGCCATCATCAAAAAATCTACAAACAATAAATTCTGGAGAGGGTGTGGAGAAAAGGGAACCCTCTTGCACTGTTGGTAGGAATGTAAGCTGATACAGCCACTATGGAGAACAGTATGGAGGTTCTTTAAAAAGCTAAAAATAGAACTACCATATGACCCAGCAATCCCACTACTGGGCATATACCCTGAGAAAACCATAATTCAAAAAGACACATGTACCACTATGTTCATTGCAGCTCAATTTACAATAGCCAGGACATGGAAGCCACCTAAGTGTCCATCGACAGATGAATGGATAAAGAAGATGTGGCACATATATCCAATGGAATATTAGCCATAAAACGAAACAAAACTGAGTTATTTTTAGTGAGGTGGATGGACCTAGAGTCTTTCATACAAAGTGAAGTAAGTCAGAAAGAGAAAAACAAATACTGTATGCTAACACATATATATGGAATTAGAAAAATCGTTCTGAAAAACCTAAGGTCAGGACAGGAATAAAGATGCAGACATAAAGAATGGACTTGAGGACATGGGGAGGGGGAATGGTAAGATGGGAAGAAATGAGATAGTGGCATGGACATATATACACTACCAAATATAAAATAGATAGCTAGTGTGAAGCAGCCACATAGAACAGGGGGATCAGCTTGGTGCTTTGTAACTACCTAGAGAGGTGGAATAGGGAGGGTGGGAGGGAGACATAAGAGGGAGGAGATATGGGGATATAGGTATATGCATAGTTGATTCACTTTGTTATAAAGCGGAAACTAACATACAATTGTAAAGAAATAATGCTCCAATTAAGATGTTTAAAAATAAATAAATAAAAGTTAAAAAGAGATTAAAAAATCTACAAACAATAAATGCTGGAGAGGGGGTAGAGAAAAGGGAACCCTCTTACACTGTTGGTGAAAATGTAAATTGATACAGCCACTATGGAGAATAGTATGGCGTTTCCTTAAAAAACTATAAACAGAACTACCGTACGACCCAGCAATCCCACTCCTTGTCATATACCTGGAGAAAACCATAATTCCAAAAGATACATGCACCCCAATGTTCATTGCAGGACTATTTAAAATAGCCAGGGCATGGTAGCAACCTAAATGTCCATCAACAGAAGAATGGTTAAAGAAGATGTGGTACATATATACAATGGGGTACTACTCATCCATAAGAAGGAACAAAACTGTGCCATTTGCAGAGACGTGGATGGACCTAGAGGCTGTCATACAGAGTGAAATAAGCCAGAAAGAGAAAAACAAACATCGTATATTAACACATATATGTGGAATCTAGAAAAATGGTACAGATGAACCTATTTGCAAAGCAGAAATAGAGAGACAGATGTAGAGAACAAACCTATAGACAACAAGGGGGGAAGGGGGGGTGGGATGAACTGGGAGATTGGGAGTGACATATATACACTACTATGTATAAAATAGATAACTAATGATAACCTACCGTTTAGCACAGGGAACTCTACTAAATGCTCTGTGGTGACCTAAATGGGAAGGAAATCCAAAAAGGAGGGGATATATGTATACATATAGCTGATTCACTTTGCTGTACAGCAGAAACTAACATGACGACATTGTAAAGCAACTATATGCCAATTTAAAAAAAATCCTACTAAGTGTTTTTATAGGAGTTGATAATCTGATTTTAAAGTTTAAGTGGAAATTCTAAGGCTCTAGAATAGTCAAAACAATTTTAAAAAGGAAAATCAAAGTCGTAAGACTAACACTGAGTTCAAGACTTTTTATAAAGCTACCATAATAGAGAAAGTGTTATAGTGATGTAGCAAAAAACAAATAGATCGATGAAATAAAATAGGTTAATTTATTAATAGCACCACACCCTTAAGAAGAGCTCAATTTTGACAAAGATGCAAAGGCAATTTAGCAGAGAAAGTATAGCCTTTTAAACAAATGGTGATAAAACAATTGGATACTGATATGCAAAAACATGAACTTCAATCAATACTTTGTACCATATATAAAAATTAATTCAAAATGAATTATAAACCTAAAACTGTAAAAGCTCTTGAAGAAAATAGGAGAAACATTTTTGACTTTGGATTATGCAAATACTTCTTAAATATGACAACAGTTAACATAATTCATTAAAAGCAATAATGATAAGTTGGACTTCATTGCAGTGAAAAAGATCTGCTCTTTGAAAGACATTGTTAAGAGAATGAAAAATAGGATAGAGACTGGAAGAAAGTATTTGGAAAACACCTATCCGATAAAGAATTTGTATCTAGACTATAGAGAGAATGCTTAAAACCCAATAATAAGAATATAAATATAATCCAAAAATTTAGACAAAATGTTGGATGGAAACTTTACCAAAGAAGACATATAGATGATAAATAAGCATAAGTAAAGATGTTGGACACCTATAATAATCAGGAAAATGAAAATTAAAACCACAATGAGATAGCACAATATACATGAAAATGACTATGTTAAAAAGAATGGCCATACCAAGGGCTGGTGAGGTTATGAAGCAACTGGAATTCGCACACAGTGCTGGTAGGAATATAAATTGATACAAGTACTGTGAAAACCAGTTTGACATTTTACTGAAAAGTTTAATGTATCATCATATGATCCAGTCATTCCACTCCTAGATATTTGCCTGAGAGAAATGAAACCGATATCCAATCAAATACTTGTACACTAGTGTTCGTAACAGCTTTAGCTATAATAGTGCCAAACTAGAAACAACTGAAATGTCTATCAATAGGTGAAAGGACAGGCAAATTTTGATATACCTATTCAATGAATTTCTTCAACAAGAAAAAGAAATGAACACATGAAACAACATGGATGAAACAATAATTTTGCTGAGTGAAAGAAACCAAACAAAAACAGTATATACTGTATGATTCCATTTATAAAAAATTCTACACTATCAAAACTAATCTATCATGACAGAAAGCATATATATGTTTGCCTGGGGATGAGAAAAGTTGGGAGGGGGTGATTCTAAAGGGGCGTGAGGAATGATTGATATATCCACTTTCTTGATTGTGATGATGGTTTCTCAGGTACACGCACCTGCCAAAACTTATAAAATTGAACACTTTAACAAGATAGTTTATTGCACATCAATTACAACTCAGTTGACCCATTAAAAATCATTATTGAAATCAGTTTGTTTAGTATGCTTTCTCTCTTTCTCTCTTTTTTTGTTTTGTAGACACTTGGAGAGTCAAAATTTTGCATGCTTATTTACTGATTTCTTCCTTAACAGGCCTTTCCCAGATTAACAGAAGAATCCAAGGAGAGTCCATGTGGAGAATCTCCAGCAATTCTCACTGTCTTCTATATCTTAATTTTTATTTGTTATTATTAATGTGCCAAGTATTGAGCTAAGCATTTTATTTACACACTTTAATTTAATTTTCCTATCCTTTCCTTTCCTTGACTGTAACTCTCTGCCTAAGTTATCTTCCCCAATTTTCCAGATAGTATGTAGACAAAAGTATACCAAAATTTAGGGTACTTTGCTTGCCATACTTTTCCTGGCCTAAGTGTCAGGTAAATAAAACAAAGTTTGGATTTTCTAAAAAATATTTTATAAGGCAACCAACAGAGAAAATATTAATTGTGAAAAAGGAAGACGAAGTTAAGATTGCAAAATACAATTTTATTATATTGCCTAGAAAGTAGTTTAGCATATAGAGATTTCTGGACACATAAATCTTCATCTCTTTACTGTTCTCATTGTTCATTTATTCTAGTAGGTCTTCTGAAATTAAAGATTATCTGTAGTTCATTATTAGTATTAGCTCTTCTCTTCAATGAATTCTGGTACCTTTGCCTGTTGTTTTTTTCTATATTAGCATCTGATCTAGTTTTTATTACTGTCCATTTAATGCTCTCACCTTGGGAACTCTCCATTCCACATCTGTTTCTCTTCCTTCCTATTTCAAATGTACATCTTCTGTTTATATTCGGAGTGTCAACTGAAATTCTTTACCTTTTGGTAGTGTACAGGTATAACCCAAATCCATTGTATTTATAGGTTCTTCCCAACTCAGGTTACACTTCCTATTCCTCCTGAGGTTCTCTGATTCTTTGAAGATGTATTCAGGTGTCTCCCACTTTTAATGGATCATGAGAATGTTTAACAGCAAAAATCAAAATATGATTTTTATGTAGGGAAACACTAATGCTCATATATAATTATCATAAGTCATCTTCCCAGGAAAAATCTTAGAGATAGTTTGCTTTTAGAGATGGGTTAAATCCACCAAAGAAGGCAAAATGGTTTATAAATGTAGAAAGAACTTTATTTCATTAGAGTTTAAGGTGATATATGGTACCTTAGTGAATACTAAAAACTTCAGTGAATTTTCTACTTTACCTTCATCTACAAGTGTTTTTGAAAGCCATCAATTTGATGAGGAGTCATCCAATGCAATTTAGCTCACATTTATTTTGATATAATAATATAGAAATTTTCATATACAGATCTCTCAGCATTTTAGAAGTGGGTATATGACTGGTGATTGGTTACTTCAAATCTCAAGTGATAAATTTCAGGAAGAACAGAACTAATGAGTTTATCTGAAAATGATCAATAAATGAGGAACATATGCGTGCACCACACATGCCCATAGTAATTTCTTCCCATTTATCATCTGGACATTTCCATCATGGTCCAAGTGCCATGCAATCTAGTAATTCTGATTTTTAAATTGATTAAATCCAGCAAGTAGGAACAATCTCCAAATTTCATTCATGGAAAGTTTTATTTTTAAGTTGCTTTTGTATTTGTATGTTGTTATTCTAATACGAACACCCATTTTATTGGTTCTCTTGGATTCTGGATTTTTGTTAAAAGCAAGTGGAAAAAAAGTCTCAATATCAAGAAAAATAATATAACAATGATCTCAAAAGGCACAAATACAAATCAAAGTGATTTAGTGGATTACTCAATAGCAAAGTTGCCCTGAATAAACCAGTATGAACAATGAAGATTATTAAGATATAATCTTAAGAAATATGATGCTAACTCACAAAGTCAGTTAAGGCATAGGTTTTTTTTTTTAATTCTCACCAATACTTAGGTGGTAATTACTACCTTCAAATCATTTACATTCAAATGTGGTCTATACAAAGTTGTAATGCAACACTGATAACCAATATATTAAAATAAGCTACTAGGTTAACTAAATTTTGTGAAGGCTTTAGATTAAAGCTTCTTTTGGTATCTTTGCATACGTTTAAAACTCAGCATTTTAACACTGACTGCTAACTTTGTAGCTCTTCTCTGGTTGTCCCCCTCCACTCCCCGTTTTGGCCTTCTTATGTCTGTACACTTACAATTTTTAAACCTTATTTTATGCAGCATATATAGACTAGACAAAGCTCAACAAAAGCTTCTGTCACTGCAAAACCATCAGTTGTAGGTTAATAAGTTAAGATGTAATACACTGTATTATAAAAAACACTACTTTTTATAATAATGAATTCTATTTAAGGCACTTAAAATACCTCATTTTTTATAATAAAAATGTATTATAAAAATACATTACGGCTTGCCTGGTGGCACAGTGGTTGGGAGTCCGCCTGCCGATGCAGGGTATATGGGTTCGTGCCCCGGTCCGGGAAGATCCCACATGCCGTGGAGTGGCTGGGCCCGTGAGCCATGGCTGCTGAGCCTGCGTGTCCGGAGACTGTGCTCCGTGGTGGGAGATGCCACAGCAGTGAGAGGCCCGCATACCGCAAGACAAAAAAACAAAACAAAAAAAACTCCCCAAAACCCATTATTTTTTATGATAATGAATTCTATTTAAGGCACTTAAATTTTGCGGTATTTGTAACAGATTAATTATTAAATTACTTTAATACTACTGTGGAAGAGCGTTTTGATTAGCTAGGCCAACTTCACTTTCAATCTCTTTTGTCAATACAGAGTCAGGGATAGTTAATATATTTTTTCTTAGCCTACCTTATGAGTAGAAGTAATCATGTCATATTTTTAGACAAGACATAAACGAGATCTGTTCTTTTTTTAAATTTCTTAATAAAAGGAACGGATCTTATTGCTTCATACTCTCCTTCCTTTTTCCTGCCTTGATCTCAACATGCTGAATGGAGCTGTAGCAACCGTCTTGTCATCATTAGGTCTGGCAACAAGATGTGCATGAATCAATGTGCTAAGGATAGTAGAACAGAAAGACATGAAGATCCTGGGTCACTGATGGCATCACTGAGCAGTTGCATCTCAACTTGCTCTTCTAGACTTCTTGCAATGGGAGATAATTAAACACATCTTTATTACTTAAACCTTTCTTAGCTGGCTTTTCCAATACTGCAGGTAAAACTATTCCTAATTAATATGACCATTTAATTTTTTTAAGTAGAGAAACGTATCTACTATTGAAATTTCAACTTACAAATTTTCCTTCATTTGAACAAAGCTATGCCTTAGGGAAAACAAGATAACTATTCATTAATAGGTAGGATGAGTGGTCATACTTGGCTATTTTAACATAAGTCACAGAATGATTGATTAGTCAAGAATATGCTTGTTCTGTTTCTGCTTAGTTTTGAGGTATATCATATTTGGTAAATGAAAAAGCATGAGTTATTTAAGGTGTTTGTTGGGTAGGTACATTTTGTTAAGGAAGAAAAAAATTAGAATAATTAAAAAGAAACTTGGTGAGAAAATAATGCTTTACAAGATTATGGAATAAATAATTGAATAGTAGATATACTCTGAAGAACAAATGGCGAATCATGAAAGATAGTAGAAAAAATGACTAGTTAAATGAAAAAAAAAATTCTTTTGGGTGTGTGACTAGAGGTTTAGCAGTGATGTTGTGTACCTATCAATTACAATTCAGGAATAAGGTTTGAAATTGGCTTGAGAACGTGGTGAAAATATTGCTGCTGGAAATTTGTTATAAATTAGGGTTGATTCACAAATTCATGGACCATTTTAATATTAACTGTTAAAACATGGCAGATATGGAAACTTCAAAATGGTTTACTTCACCCTTTAAATGATAAAAGACAGTGGACATGCATTATTTACCCTTCTTTCGTCTTACTTCATGGAACTTATATGTAATAACTGGAAATCTAGTTGCCATCTTGGCTTAAGAGAAAATCATACCCTCAGAATGATCAAAATGTGAGCTTGCAAATTTAGGCACTGCTAATATAATTCTGATTCTCTCTGTCTGTTTCTTTCTCTGAACACTGTTGAAATCTATTTTTTAAATGCACGGAAAAGAATTTATTGTAGCTGTATCTCAGCACACTGATTTGTCTGGACCAATCTCAGTTGTGGTGGATCTAGCCTCAAAAATTACCTAATTACTGCTATTGTAACATTTGGTAGAATCTCTGCTAATTAATGATTGACTGATACCTCACATTAATGTCTGTCAGCTAAAGAGTAAGTAGCTATAAAATGTCTGCCACTAGTGAAAGCAGCTTAAGAGGCGAGGTGGGTATGAGAATAGCTTTGTGCACATTGAAGAAACTTTAAGGGTATAACAGCATCTGAGATATGTCTGTTACCCATAAGTTTGTTTTACACTGTTACAAATACACCTGTGTTAAAATTCTAAACACTATATGCCTGTTCAGTGAATCCTGGTTGTTGGCTTAGCCATCTGGAGGTGACTTAAGGGGAGGAAAAGAAGCAAGCACCTCCTTGTAGATATCTGTGGTAAAACCCTAGGCAATAAACTTTATTTTCACCTTTGCCTAAATCTGTTATTATAATTCAGATTTTAAATTAGGGAAAGGCTTCCTCTTTGTTATTTTAGAATCCTTGGAACCTTATGCTCAGCAATCCCTCCCAAATCACATGTTTACCTTGCTAGACAGGTTAGTATACCTATATACTATTTACTCCTGTATGTAATTCTCCATCCTTAAGAATTTTCATTCTCATATTTATGAACTGTAGCTCACTTCTGTTGGTAATTAGAAAATGAGGAAAGATTGGAATCAAGATAAAATCAATAAAGCAAATAGCTAAATAGAATAAGACTTTTAGAAGGGGAGCCTTGGGATAAAGGTCACCATGGGAGAAGATATACATTTATTACCATATGATCTATGTAGGAAAAACTGAGATGTTTGAGAGAACTTGACAGAATGTTTTGGCCTGAAGTAACTCAGTTATGACAACCACTTTTTGTGATGGGGGAGGAGAGAAAGGACAGAAATCTGAAATAGGAAGTGAAGTCACTTTGTCTCTAGGACTATAATAGGACACAGGAAACATGGACTTCAATTTCTAAAATCAGAGAGTCATTAAATATTGATGAAGACAAAAATGGGGAAAATGTCTGCTGTTATAAATGCTATCTACTACAAAACTGAAAATTTAAGAGTATATTTTGAAATAGAGATGGAATAAGGTCTTAAAATGAATTTGGTCATCAAAGGAAGGTAAACTGAAGTTGACTAAACAGTATTCATTAACATTAATTTAAGGTATATAAATTGGTACTTGGCAATTGGTAGTTTCTTAGTACATTTACTGTGCTATATTAGTGAATATAAACTTTCCTTTATATTTTAAACATTCATAGATTTTCATGAGGATGCTAGAGATCTTTAAATTCTAACCTTATTTTTCCCATAGAGTATTAAGTTCCTCATTCACAAATTCTCCTACTAAAAAATTGTCAGAAACCCAGTTCTTGCGGTTGAGAAAGAACTGATACTACCAACTTTGTAACATCACATTTTCCTACATGAAATATATCTATGTTAAAAATTAAGTACTGATATATTCTATTGCAAGTATCATTTTTGTATTATTTTTTGCCCTGGATTATCTGATGTTTGCTTTAATTAGTTCAGAAAGAGGAAAGGTGAGATTGCTAAGGCTGACCTATATATGACACTTCCAAGTGAAGATTTAAAGTGTATTCCTTTTAATAGCAAACACTATTCTGCTTAAGTCTTCTAAGATCATTCTTAGGCTAGAACCTGTTTTCTTAATCAGTAGATAAGTCTTAAGTGGCCTTTTAAAAAAAGCCAGATTTTGTTTGGGTGGGGAGGAGGGTAAAAGAGGACAGAGCTTAATTAACCAGACTGACAGGCTCCATAGATCTCTCAAGTGTTTAAATTAAGGATAGCAAGTTCTTGAAACTTGACAAGCCAGGCAGGATTGTCACTGCTGCTGTCTGAAGCAGAGGTAAGTACAGATTAGGCTTGTCCTATCTCTATCATAAGCATTTTGCCAGAATCTAAGAACTTCACACTGTGAACAGGCTTGAAGGTTTTCTTTATTATTGAAAAATTAAAGCAATAATTAAATCTCACATTTTTCCAAATAAAGATTTCTCATTTGCCATAAATATTTGTTATTGGACAAAACTGCATCATTACTGTATTAAGCATATAAACACACACAGATATATCCCTTTATTAAAGAGAAATACTCATTTGTACTGCACACTGGCTCTCAGGTTGAGTGTATTTACATCACACATAGATTGATGCACATCAAATCACTGGTGCAGTGCTTAGGGGCTAGTGAATGTTATTAGCTCCTACCCACCTGGTCAGAGCTTTCCTGTGGAATGAGATGTATCCTTTCAGTTATTTATTTTCTCCGTGTGCATATATATATTCACAAGCATAAATATATACATATGCTTGGAGCATGTTCCACTACATTTGACATCTGGAAAGTCTCCATTAGGAGACTTTTGATGCTTCCAATGAGTAATAAAATGGAATTACAAGAAGGGAGAGAGGATGGGGAGTAAATAATGCAAATTATGGCCCACGAGTCTGTTTCTTTGAATTTAGGCAAGTATCAAGACTATATCTTCTATAAAACATCTAATTCTAATCTTTAACCAACTCCTGTTTACATGTTGATTTCTGGAGGATCAAAGACATTTGGATATCAGAAATACACCTTTCAGATATTTGTGTGTTGACACCTCCTTGCAGAGAAAGCTTTTTCCATGCTTACATTAAACAATGGCATAAGCACATTAAATATTTTGATGTGTTTGCAAAATGGGCACATATTTCATTCTTAAAAAGAAAAAAAATCTTTATTTTTAAGAGGAAAAATGTTTTGGCTCTCTCTGTCACCTGGCTGAAGAATAAAAAAAAAATAAAAAAAAGGAAGAGGGAAAAAAAGTTACTGTGTGCAGTTAATATCGAACAGCAGCCATCTCCAGATGATCCCTGCTGCATCCAATTTCTGCCAAAATGCTTTCTGTTAAACCTCCATCAAACAGACACACGGCACACAAAAGAAAACCTCATCACCAAGGGAAACTAATCCACCGGTGCGCAATGTAAGCCTGTCAACTTTTTATTATAAGAAGTCATCACTCATTTCAGTGAAGATTAAAAGTATGACTAAATTGAGAAAATCCTCTTAGCCATTTGGAATTTTAATAGAGGAGAAAAGGGGGTGAGTAAAATTTAGACTCGTGTGTGTGTGTGTGTGTGTGTGTGACGTTGTGTGCATATATAAAAATATATACACAGTGTATACATGCTTATGTGTGTATGCAGAAATATATCAACATTTGTATATACACGTTATTTGGATGAATTTTGGCAATTATG
>NC_138987.1:88794990-89014990 GCF_964341445.2 Mesoplodon mirus | reverse complement strand
GATCCAGATAATCAGAAAGATCCTTTGGACCTTATTTAACTTAATTACCCATTCCTGTTATGAATCTGAGCATATGTTAAAAAGGGAATAATAAAAGCAAAGCTTATAGGGCTACTTTGATGACTAAGTAATATAATAGTTGAAAAATGCTTAACAAAGTACTTGTGCCCAACAGCTTCCTCCTGTTCTGGAATATCACTCTTATGGGAAAAAGAATAAATTAGTAGCAAAAATTTGAATATTGTAAGAGCTGACCACCTCAGCTCTTATAAATATATAAAAGAAATAAGTATATAAAAATGTTTGCATTGTTTTAAGATTTTGGTTCGTCATAAAATACAAATTTAATTCTGTTCCATGTTATTATTAGTCTCCTTAGTTAGAATGAAGAATTTGAGAACATGTTTTTTTGGAAGGGATACAAATACTATCAGAGAGGTTGAGGGTATTTAATTACAATAGAATTATTATAAACAAATGGGAATGAACCAAAATAAATCCATAGAGATCACAAAGTACTTATATTTATGATACTTATGATAACATACTTATGATAACAACTGGTTCTAAAAGTATTCTTAAAACTGTTTTAATTTTACTTTTGTTAAGTATTTTCAAAGACAATATGGCAATTCAACTGGAGGTATAAAAGTAGTACAAAACCGATTGATTGGAAGACAAAATATGAATAAAACATGAAGAGGATTTTACATATATAATGTAGAAAAAATGTATGAACATAGTCATAGTCACATACTGTTGAGAAGGCAATTGTTCAAAATCTTTCAAAATTGTAAATACATATAACAAATATTTCTTAATATTTGAAACATGAGAAACATATATAAGTATAGAGAGAATACGTTAATGACCTCTCATGTGCCCTTCAATTAGCTTTGACATTTATTAACGTTTGACTACTTCTACCGCCAACAAATTTCTCATCTCTTTACTCAGTTATTTTGAAGAAAATCAAAAAAATTATATTGTTATAAATAGTTCTGTATATACTTCAAAAATATAAAGACATGACCTAGAGCTAGACAAAGGTTTCTTAATTAAGACACCAAAAGTATAACCCATAAAAGAAAATAAATCTGTAAATGGGAATTTCATTCAATTTACATAAATAAATAAATAAACCTTCTATGTTAAGACCCTGTTTTAAAAAAGGACACAAAAGCAATCCACAAACTGGGAAAAAATATCTGTAGATCTTAGATATTACAAAAGACTTGTATCAAGAATATGTAAAGAATTCTCTACACACACAGTTTTTAAAAAATGCAATTAGAAAATGGGAAAAAATGTGAAACAGATATTTCACCAAAGAGCATATATGAATGACAAATAAGCACATGAAAAGATGTCTAATATCATGAACAATTAAGAAAATGAAAATTAAATTTACAATGAGATATCACTACGTATAGATTAGAATAGCTAAAATGAAACATAAGGATGCAGAGAAATTAGATCTTTCATACATTACTGGTGGGAATGTAAAATGGTATAGCCACTCTGAAAAAAGTTTTACACTTTCTTATAAAGTTAACCATGCATTTTCCATATAATTCAGTAATCACACTTCTGAGTATTAATCCTGGAGAAATGAAAACTTATGTTTACACAAAAACCTGTACATAAATGTTCATAGCAATTTATCTGTAATAACCAAAACTAGAAATAATCAAACATCTTTAAATGGGCAAATGGATAAACAAACTGTGTTACATCCATACAATGAAATTCTACTCAGCAATTAAAGGAACATACTATTGATAGACACATCAATTTGGACGAATCTGAAGATGTGTAAAAAATACCAATCTCAAAATATAATTTATTTAATATTCTCGTGTGACAAGACTATAGTGATAATCAGTGCTAGGGGTCAGGGTTGAAAAACCTGTGTGACTTTGAAGGGATAATATCAGGAAGTATCCTTCTGGTGATGGAAGAGTGCTTTATTCTGATTTCTATTGTAGTTGTACAAATCTATTATGTGTGATAAAATTTCATGGATCTATATATTAACAGAAAGAGTGTGTAAAAATTGGTGAAAAATGAATAAGGTCCCTTGTTTTATTAGTAGAATGGGTCAATTCCTGGTTTTAATAACATATTATGTTTTATAAGATGTTAACCTTTGGGAGAAGCTAGGTGACATGTACTCAGGAAATCACTGTACTATTGTTGCAACTTCTTGTGAGTCAAACTATTTCAAGATAAAAAGTTTAAAAAATTACAACAGAAATTTATAATTTTAAACATGCAACCATGAGTTCATTATAGTATGTAAAATATATAGAAAAGATTTCTGAAGATTTTCAAATATCCAAGTCAATGTTCAACTTTTCCCAAATGGCTCATATTATTTTTATGGTTGGTTTACCATAACTAGGAACAAAATACTGTCTGTGCATTGTATTTGGTTGTTATTTCTCTTAATTACATTTAAATCTGTACACTCTCTTTCTTGTTTTATCGTATGATTTATTAGTTGAACAAACCAGGCTGTTAGTCTTGTAGTATCTCCTACTGACCCCCTTGTTGATGGTATTCCTGTGGTGTAATTTAATATATTCTTCTGTCTTCTGTATTTCCTGTCTTCCTGTTAGAACTACGGGTTTGATCAGTTTCAAGTTCAGTTTTTGACAAGAACATTTCACAGGTGTCTATGTATTAGGATTCACATACATAGATTTTCTTTGGGGGATGTGAGCAACTATTGATAATCATTGCCTGGACCTATTATTTCTTTAATGATTTCAACACAGTAATATTTAAATACTCTCATTTCTTCTGTATGTATTAGGTAGAGTGTCTTTATAGAGAGAAATTTCCTGTCATCCACTATTTGATTCCTTTGAAATAGGGTTCAATAAGAAAATTTAAAAATGTATATTTGTTATGTTCATCCTGCTAACTCTGGGCTTAGTTTGTTCTTTTTTTCTAGTTCCTTGAGGTGTAAAGATGGGTTGTTTATTTGAAATCCTTCTTGTTCCTTAATGTAGGCATCTATCACTATAAACTTCCCTCTTAGGACTGCTTTCATGGCATCCCTTTAAGTTTTGGCATGCTGTGTTCTTATTTTCATTTATTTCAAGGTATTTTTTATTTCACTTTTGATTTCTTCTTTGACTCATTTGTTGTTCAGTAGTGTATCACTTAATTTCCACATATTTGTGAATTTTCCAGTTTTCCTCCCATTATTGATTTCTAGTTTCATACCATTGTGGTCAGAAAAGATACTTGGTATGATTTCAATCATCTGAAGTTTTCAGACTTGTGACCTAACATATGATCTATCCTGGAGAACGTTCCATGTTCACTTGAGAAGAATGTGTATTCTGCTGCTGTTGGATGGAATGTGTCTGTTAGGTCTATTTGGTCTAAAGCATAGCTCAAGTTCAGCGTTTCCTATTGATTTTATGTCTGGATGATCTACCAGTTGTTGAAAGAGGGTTATTGAAGTCTCATACTGTTATTGTATTATTGTCTATTTCTCCCTTCAGATGTGTTAGTATTTGCTTAGCATCAATAGTATTTGCTTAGCATCAATATATTTGTGTACTCTTATGTTGGGTACTATTTCAAAATAGTATTTTTTCTATAACGTTCTTTAAAGCTGACCAATAAGAGTTTCACTATTTAAGTGCCATTACAAATATATGAATTTTAATATACCTGCTGTGTGTGAACTCATTTCTGTTATTCTTTTTGATGATTAAACTGCCTAACATTTGGCTCATAACCTCACCAGGCTGGCTTTGATTTTATTTGCCACATTCCAAATAGTCTTAGAAACTTAGTATTTGTCACTATAACAAGCTATTGAGACTCATTTTATATTTGTCCCCTGCCAGATATAGAATCAACTGTTTTTTCCAGGAACTCCTAGTTCTTTATAGTAAGAAATGGCATTTAGAGAAAATGACAGTTAGAGACCACAATCTGGGTAGCTGAGTTCAGCTTATCGTTGTGTTGTTCTTTAGTGTTTCTAATGTTTTCAGAATCTGTATAGAAAATATATTTTTTTGAAGAGATTATACATCCTGAATTTATAAAACTGTTATTTCCAATTCAAACATAAGACTATAGGGTTTTTATTAGAACTTTTTTGATTGTGTGTTCCAACCTCCTTTCTCTTATGCTAGAATTACTGGTTCTTAGTTGAATTAACATAATTATTTTGTTTTCATATATGTGTGTGTTTTTGTATATATATATGTATCATGATAAGAATATCAATGTCATTACTAATAATATAAAGATTAAAACCATTTAAATATTTTGGTAGTTTTGTTCTAAGGAATATCTTACAAGACATAAATGGTCAATTAGCTGCTTTAGAGTCACTTGAAATAACTCTTTTTTGTATGATATGCCACCAGCTAGATACATGGCAGGTTCATTTGTTTTACATTACTTTAGATTTTAAGGGTTTTATAAATTTAGATTTATCTTATGAACATCTTAACATCTCCAAAATAGCAAAGTCAAATGTAGAACGTTAGGCAAATATAAAGAAGCCTAGATTGTGCCCTGTCCTCTCCACTCTGCTCCCTTTCTCTCATACAGGAAATGTCTTTTTTTGTTTTTAAATTTATTCATGTATCTTTTTAAAGTAACCAAACACAAGCATATTTGCATTTCTCCCCCTTATTAAATTGCACATATACATCACTGTACAGACTTTTCCCCCATCTTGCTTTTTTTCTTAAGATATTGCCTGAAAATTCCTCCATTTCATTAGGTAGAGATATTCTTCATTATTTCCTATAGCTGTATTTTATTTCATTGTGCAGATGTGTCATTTATTACCAAGTCTCCTATAAATGAATATTTGAATTTTTTCCACATGTTTTTGCTTTTGTTATGAATACTATAAAAGTTGTAGCTATCAATATTCATGTACAGACATTTTCCCCAAAATATTTGCTAATGTATGTATGGGACAGAATTCTAGACACTGAAAAACACATGTAACTTTGCTAAATACTGCAATTGTTCTCCATAGGGTTGTATAATTATGTATTCCTATTTTCCATGTTAAAGTCTACCATATTTTATCAAAACAATGTGTTGTCAAAAATTGAGGTTTTTGCCAATCTGAGAGTTGAAAATATTATTTCTTGTTGTAATTTATTTTTTATTATGTGTGAGAAGAAGCCTCTTTCCATATGACTGAAGGCTATATGGTGATAAGGAGGAGAAGAAGAAAGAAGAGGAGGAGAAGAATGTACTCAAACAAATACATTTATGTACATGGATGTTCATAGCAGCACTATTCACAATAACCAAAAGGTAGAAAAAGTTCAAATGCCTATCAGTAGATTATCAGGTAAACATATTATGGTAAAATGAAATATTATTCAGCCATTAAAAGGAATGAAATACTGATACATGCTACAATAATGATGAACTTTGGAATCATTAAGCTAAATGAAAGTGGCCAAACACAAAAGGTCACCTATTGCATTATTTTATTTATATAAAATATACATATGAAGTATGGATAGGTAAATCTATGGAGAGAGAATGCAGATTAGTGGATGCCAGGGTCTGGAATGCCAGGTGAGAATTGGGAGCTCCTGCTTATTTTATATATAGTAGTGTGTATATGTGAATCCCAGTCTCATAATTTATCTCTCCCCCCGGTACACCCTGGTAACCATAAGTTTGTTTTCCACATCTGTGGCTCTATTTCTGTTTTGTAAATAAGTTCATCTGTACATTTTATTTTTTTTTAGATTCCACATATAATTACCTACTTCTTATAAACTCCAAAATTATCTATCCAGGTCAAACCATTATTCTGTCTTACCTAGACTACCACAATACCCCAACTGTTCCTTCTAGTTTCACTCTTGCCTAAACTACAGTGTATTCACAGAGCTATGAGTTATCCTTTTTAAAATATAAATTGATTATGGCATTCCACCAGCATTCTACCACAAGTAGTGTTTTAATATGCATAAGTAAAATCCAAAGTCCTAGCCATGATCTCTATGACCAGGTATCATCTGTGACTTGTTTATCTTACTTTCTCCCTTGACCATCCTGCACCAGGTACACAGACTTCCTCGTGATTCTTTCAACGTACAAAGCTGACCTCTATTCAGGACCTTTGTCTTACTGTTCCATTTTCCTGACAGCTTCTTCCCACAGACATCTGCATGTACTTTATCTAGGTTCCTATTCAGTTGTCATTCCTCAGAAAGGAGTGTTAATTAGCATCCCTCATAACTATTTATTGTTTTTGTCATGGTACTTATCTCATCTATCCTTTTATGATATATTCATTTATTCATTTATTTAAATCTCCTCTAAATTTTAAGGTCTTAAGTATAAGATTTTTTTCTGGTTGTTGTTGTCATTTTTATATTTGTAACCTCAATGCAGAGAATAGAACCTAGCCCGTAGAATTTATTTAATACTTATTTTCAGAGTTGTAAATTAGTGACTTTATATAATATCCATGAAAAATTTTTAAAGTTACAAAAAGTCGAGAAGGAAATTCATTGTGATTGATAAGAGAAATTCTAGACTGGACCTGCACTTCTTTGGGTTATCCAACCAATTTTTTTAACTTTGTATTTTTAGTGTAAAAGTGAAAGTCTTATATTACATTTTCCTTTTCAGCTCTAATGGTAAATATTTCCTAGGAAGATTTAATAACTCTTCTCTATATTACTAGTCAGTCCTTTTTAGAGTAAGAAAACTGGCTACATGACCTCTCCAGGTTATTTGTATCTATGCATTAGTATTGACGTGTTTGTTGTTTTATTGTTTCATTAATTTACTTTTTTTAATGGCTTACATTTATGAAGTCAAAAATAAGTTAATGTAACTATAAAGTAGTGATATTCTGAATTTTTATCTTTTAGATTTTTAAGAAAAATCTAATGTGCATTATAAGAAGAAAAACACAAAAATAAATGCAACTTATAAGAGTTATTCTTTCCTCATCATTCCTGGAAAGTCTCATCCAATGACAAATATTTAGGGCCACTTATTTTGATCATGGAGATGCTGACTCAACTCCATTCTAGTTCTGTTGGTAGAATGGAACAAATAAAGAGGTTATCAAGGCCACAGAAACTTTTGTGATCTACCAATTCTTGTAAGTCCACTGAGACTCATTCGGTTCAGCTGCTCCTCGACACTATAAGAAAGAAAGAACTCATCTGAGGATCTCAAAGATGAAGAAATCTTTTGTGGAATTTTCTGCCATTCTTTGATACCAGACCATGGTGAGTGGAGCTGGATAGACTGTATAATAGAGCACATGGCTCTCTGACAGAAACGTTCATAGAGAAGGAAAGCTACTGATGAAAGTCAGTGGATTGTGTGTGTGCACTAGTGAGCAGTTATGGGTTCATCACATTTGCAGTGACTGTAGGAAGAAGGACAACAGGGGAGCAGGCCACAAACCTGAGCCACCTCTGTTCCTCTCCTGAAAGTGAAGAAAAGCATCAAAGGGAATGATTTGAAAATGCCTGAATAGCCAACAGAAAAGTACTGTATATTCTTTCTTTGGGTTACAGCCATGGTTTGCATTATAAAGTAAAAGCTTCTTAATATAACATTTATGAACATCTTAGTCCTTGGTTATACATTAGGAAGTTGTGAAAAATATGTTTGTGTATTGGAAGTATTATAAGTTATGGATCAATTTATACCTTTTGTGATCTGAGATGGAATGATCAAATCTTTAATTGCTACTTCTTGGCTTTATTAATTTTTCCCCTTCACTACATTGGAAAGCTTTTTCCTCTCATAATCATACATAGCAAATGCCTAATAACTCTATAACTCAAAGCAGTTATAATACTTGTATTACCTGAAGAATGCACTTTCAGGGAAATTTTTATTTAAAGAACATTATATTATTATTTTTAAGTTAGCAATTCTAATCCTCTCATGGTATATGTTAAGTAAACATATTCCAAATAATAAGTAGCGTTAATTAAATCATGGAATTTGCACAAACTAGCTAAAAATTTCTAATTTCCTAGTTCATAAAATGTGATGAAATATTTCTTTTTGAATTTCTCAAGATATGGCTTCTTAGATTCACTGAGGCTATGTTTGTGACACCACAAGTTTGAGTTCTCATTCAAAATTATTTTTCTAGCTTCAATTCACACAGTACAAATAAAAAGCTTCCAAACTGTTTCAACAGTTTTAACAAAGTAAATGTTTCTATTTTTCATGAAAATGGAACTAGAAACAATCTTCAGTACTTTGGACCTCTTACTACCCAAGCTGTTCATCCCACCTCCTCCACATCTCTGCCTCCTCAGTTTTTTCACTTCTAAAATATTTTGCATCTGTCATCTAAACATAGCTATAAGCTGCATAGGTCAGTTGTTTTTGGCTCAGCTTTCCAAATTCAGGTTTTGATCTTTACGTTTTCCTGGAGCAAATATCAGTACATATTTTCAGACAGAGTCCCCCATGACTTTGTTATAGGTAGTTGAGATTTATTTTAATTTCTTTTCTTAGCATAATCACGAGTGAAAAGACAGCATGTAGTAATTTACCAAAATGCCAGTGTTATGCCTTTGCTTCTGAACATGGTTTTTTTAGGTCACATGTGAGTTAAGATTGATAGAGATTTAAAGGCCTAATTAATAAAAAGCTTTAGCATAGCTCTCCAACTATGTTAGCCTATGTAAATGTTTCAACCAAAAATATGTACATAGCAACAAAATCTTTGTTTGGTAAACAGTAAGAAAATTTAGAGAAAAATAATATCTTTGGATTAGGTATAAGGTTAAACTGGAGTATTCTGACAGGGTTGGCATTTCAGATTTTATTCAGATGATCCAGTAAAAGCACAACAGAAAAATTCAGTACTTTAAATTCTGCATCCATGTTGCTCCTGACTAGCTAGTTGGAGCCAGAAAAATTTAACCAAGTATAATCTCCCCATACGCTTCCAACTGCACTACATGCATCAATGTTTAATCCAGTTTTTCAGAATAGGAAGGGAGTACAAATGAACTTGCTTTTGTAATTGCATCCTCTCCAGTGATCATTAAACATGTTTTCTCTTTAACATGCTAAAATGCTGTGATACCACAAAAGAGTACTAACTCTCGAACTAACCTGTTACATCTGAGAAATCCTACAGGTTTGTACTTTAAGGCTTCTTGCAAGAATGTGTTTTCAATATTATTTTCCAAGTCATATTGCAAAGTTTTATCAGGAGAAATCCAGAAACATTACTTAAGCTTTTATATATGCTGTGAACCAGTGTTCTGTATTTAGAAAGTTTGATTGTCATTATCAAATAATATACAAGCAAGATTTCCCTACATTTAATTTTAAGTTCCAAAACCCAGGTTAGACATGAAGAATATTGAGATGATCCAGAAAAAAAGAAAATAAAAAAGAGACAAATTAAGAATGGAAAAGATGCCTGATGATGAATACTATTGGGAGAAATGTAAACACTCCCCTGTATTGAATGAACATGAATCTGGATGGTAAAGATGAACTGTTTGATTTCCACAGAGTATATGAATTCATTAAACTAAACTACAAAGAATAAGTCAGAGTTTAGGGCTGTGAAAGACACAAACCATTTAACAGATGGTTAAAACTAACCCAGATACCTAAGTTAATCAACAATACATTTCATGGAAACAGTAGCTATCTTTATATTTTCAGAGCAGCACAATGACTATAGTACCATAGTTGTTTAAATAATATTTGTTGACTAGATGAATGAAAGAAAAACAGAACTAGATTATTACTGCTACTCTGATTGCTTCCCAGGTAAAGAAATCCCTCTCCCTCCAGCAAATGTCTGCACTTACCTTACTCCAGAAGCAGCCTGTACTGTGAATTCATTTTATCAACAACAGGACTACTTTAAAGCAGAGCAAGAAAGCAATCATGCTAGCTGGGCTGATTACAGGAACCACTTGACTTCTTGGGATACTGAAATTCTGTGCCCAGTTTTCTACTCTGTTTTTTGTTTCCTAATATTGTGTGTGTGTGTGTGTGTGTGTGTGTGGTTTCCTCTGAATAAATAAGTCTGGACTTGTGTATCTCTGCTCCAGTTCCTCTGTGTCCTCTAGCTTAGAATTTTACAACTTGCCTTTGGTTTGTATACTCTGAGCTCACAACTCCTAACTTTTGATTAAGCATCTAAGTTGGCCTGAATCATTTTCCTCCACAAATTGTACACCTTTGAATTGAATGATAACAGGATTCAGTCATCCTGGACCTGGATCCTCTCTATTTTGTCTAGCTTTGCTCAATGGCCTAAGTTCTGAGCTGACCCATCTATCTGGAAAGAAAGCGACCCAATGTTCCCTAATGTATAGGAAAAGAATTGGACCTCTGGCTTTGATGCTGTCCCAGAATTCCCCAGCTGCCTCAGTTGTGCCTCCTCTACCAATTGCTACTAGCTCTTCATATGCTACTTTTGCCATACCTGATTCTGATAATAATTTTGAGAGTCGACCTGAAGTTCATGATGACAAGTCATTCTAAAATGGGGTAATACAGTATACGCATATGTATAAATCATCCCATGTAAATTGTTTTAAAATATTTATTTTTTAATAAATTCAAATGTATTACTACAGTTTCACTTGCAGGATCATGTAATTAATTGAGTGGGGGAAAAGTGGTTGATCCCTCTAGGGTTTATATAAATCTTAAGGTTTATTCATTGAAACATTGATCTGGCACTTTCTCCCTCATACCCAAAAGCTGTGAACTAGTTTAGGAATTAAGAGTATTAGATGTGAGGTGAATTTCCTATTGGCTTTTATATTCATTCTGTGCTCTTTTCTTGCCTCAGTGTATTAGTTTCCTATTGCCACGATAACGAATTATCACAAATTTAGTGACTGAAAACAACACAAATTTGTCATCTTACACTTCTGAAGGTCAATATCTCACAATGGTTCTCACTGAACTCAAATCAAGGTATCTATAAGGCTCTATAAGGCTGAGTTCCTTTTGAACGTTCTACAGGAGAATCTGTTTCCTTTCCTTTTCCAGCTTCTGGAGGTTGCCTGCATTCCTTGGCTTGTGGTCTTCCACCTTCAAAACCTGCAACGGTGGGTTGAGTCTTCACATGACATCACTTGAAATTTGCTTCTTTCCTCACAACTCTCACTTTAACTCTTTTGCCTAACTCTTGCACATTTAAAGGAGCCATGTAATTATACTGGGCCCACCCAGGTAATCCAGGATAATCTCCTTATTTTAAAGTCATCTGATTAGCAACCTAATTCCATCTGCAATCTTAATTCCTCCTACCCATGCAACATAGTATTCACAGATTTCAGGGATTCAGAAGTAAACATCTTTGGTGTGGAAGGAAGGCACTATTCTATCTGCCGTACTCTACTTTGCATTGCAGCCAACCATATTTCTAAATTTCCCTTGAGAACTATTTCAGTCTAGTTTCACTACTAGTCAGCACTGAGGAGATGATTGAAGAGATTGAGATTGAAAACTAGAGGGATACAGATATCCCTTGCTTGGGCAACATATCTAGCAGATGCTGTTTTTCCTCCCATTCCATATTAGCATTCTCAGCAATTCTGTTCTCTTTGTTAAACATTTTTCTGGGTTAAATTTCATCTATTTAAAGTTCCAAATTGTTTCTATTTTCCTGACTGACCCCTGACTGATGGAGTTTGTGTTACCTAGTGATTCTAGGGAACAGATCTTAAAGCTCTCTGAGAGAATGGAAATTAGTTGCTTACTTGTTAGAGATCTAATGTAGTGAAGGCATTCTTTTTTTTAATTAATTAATTTATTTATTTAGTTATTTTTGGCTGTGTTGGGTCTTAGTTTCTGTGCGAGGGCTTTCTCTAGTTGCGGCGAGCGGGGGCCACTCTTCATCGCGGTGCGCGGGCTTCTCACTATCGCGGCCTTTCTTGTTGCGGAGCACAGGCTCCAGACGCGCAGGCTCAGTAGTAGTGGCTCACGGGCCCAGCTGCTCCGCGGCATGTGGGATCTTCCCAGACCAGGGCTCGAACCCGTGTCCTCTGCACTGGCAGGCAGATTCTCAACCACTGCGCCACCAGGGAAGCCCCTAGTGAAGGCATTCTTACAAACAGAAAATAGGATAATAATTTTCAATGGTCTGCTGTGGTATAATAATTACATATACTATCACGTGTGCTTACTTTCAGTGAAGAGGCGATTGAAGGAAAAACTTTGGAGGATTAGCAACTGTTGTACCTTATAAGCGTATTGATAATAATGACAGCAAAATGGGATTCTTTGCCATTTTACTGGCATAGAAAATTTACTAAAAGTATATGATTTAAAAAAAAAAGCCCAGAGACTTAAATTGCTCTTCAAGGCAAGGATAGGGAACCAAAATGCTTATACATGAGTAGAATGAGCAAGTTGTAAATTGACTTCACAACCTGCCTAAATCACTCGTTTTAAGATTAGGGTATTAATTGGAAAGGAGAGGGACCATAAGATGTGATATGGCAAACTTTTGGCCAGACTTACATAAATATGAGAATATTGAATCTCAAAACTTCCCCTGTAGAATTTCCTAGCAAAGGGATACATATTCTCCTCAGGATCCACTCCTAATACTTATTGCTTCTAGATTCAGAGATTGAGATTATACCATGTTTAGGGAGATGTTATTAGGATAGCTTGAATGCCAAAATAATTGCAAAATCTTGCAATTTTTATCAACAGGAAAATAAGAAATATGTGTAGAAGTGGATTCTAAAGGCTGATTCAAGCAGTGTCAGGCTGAATATATCCATAAGTATGCACTTACGAGAGATGTTGCATAAACTCACTAAAGTTGTAAAAAGTGACTCTAACAGTCTGAATAAAATTTGAGTTCAATGGTAGCCTATATACTCAATTAGGTCAAAATGCCAAAACTTCCCTGACATCATGAGGAGAAAGGAATCAAAAGACCAAGAAGATAGTGATGCCGTCTGGATGTTCACGGTTTACCTTCTCGTCTTCTCCCACTACAACTCCTGCCAACTAGAGGACCCAAAGGACTCTCACTCACAAATGCATTGAGAAACACATTAATTTAGAAGTGCCAGCAGCTTACAAAATTATTATTGATTCTTTATATTATGGGGAAAAATATTTAAGTCTGGTTAGCAGAAACCTGACTTGGATAACTTCAGTTGGAAGTAATTACCTGTCACTTGTTTTCCAGGCTTAAAGTAATTCATACTTGGGTTGAGAGACAGTTCTCCATGGGTCTCTCATTTTTGGCAATTCTTCTGAGCAGAGATATAAACAGTTTTTGTTTTAGACTATCTTTACATGGATATTTACATAGCAAACAACTATGGGAGTAGAGATAGTGCTTCTTTCTGGGTCGAGGACAGACCTGTTTTCTGATCAGAATAATAAAAATAACATCTTGTTCTGGAACAAAGTTCTGGCAGGGTTGCTTGTGACTCATTATAAATAAGACTGGAGCTTCTTAAGCCTGGTGTTCTTTAACTGAGATGCAAATCCATTGCATGTACAACATTTCCCTGGGTCATCATCCCACATGACTCTGTGAGAATTGTGGCCAAAGGAAACCAATGAAAACATGAAGCTCTCTATCTGCTGGGCTTGGGTCTTTTGTCTCTGACCCAGAATACTCTTGCCTTGTGCCAGTATCTGTGAAACTGTGGCAGCTTAATCAGTTAGCCTGTAAACAGGATAAAACCTCAGATTCTTCACAGTTCTTGACAACCTGAAGTCCTGTGATTGAAGTGGAGACTCACTTCCCTTAATGAGAAGGAGAGTTATGTTATATACTACAAGTCTTCTTCCAATTACTTACAAGCCACCACCAAGGGCTTATGGTCGTAAGGTAATAAATGGAGTTTTGGCCCATGTGGTCCTTACAATGGACCCAGTGGATTCTCAAACTACCTTATGCTTATTTTTTTCCAGTCCATGAATGCCCCTTTTGGATAGGCATTTGGCAACTAGCAGAATCTCCACATTTGTCCCCTGACGTGGCAGTCAGGCTATGGATGTCAAGAAAGACTAAGGGTAAGCTCCTACCATAGAATCCCATTATTAAACAGCAAACAAAATGTGCCACATTCCTAAGAGAATTTCAGAATTTAGTATCACTAAAACAGACTTGAAAGACACAGAAGTGGAGATTTTATCACATTAGCACTTAAGCTGTTTTTCAGAGTTATAAAAGCAAAATAGATCTTTCATAATGGTTGAAGATTAGTTTAAACTTAACTAGGAAGGTGAATGATTTATTGGAGCAAACTCATTTCTCCATCCATTTAACAAGTGCTTTTAAAAAACATTTACTAAATAGGATCGAAAGAAGTTTCTGTTCAACTGATAGGGTCAACATTGTACCTTCTGTGGCTACTTGGTGCTTTACCAAAATTCCTGCTCCCTGACATAATACTATTTGGATATTTGGATGTAGCTAAATGTACATCTGTTATGAGTTGGATTATGTCTTCCAAAAAGGATATTTTGAATTCCTAACCCCCAACCCATCAGAATGGGATCTTATTTGGAAATAGGCTCATTAGAGATGTAATTAGTTAAAATGAGGGTATACCAGGGTCAGGTGGGCCCCTAATCCAATATGATTGGCATCCTTACAAGAGGATGGCCATGTGCAGATGCAGAGACACAGGGAGAACTCCGTGTGAAGATGAAGGCCAAGATTGGATGCATCTACAAGCCAAGGAATGTGAAAGATTGCCTGACATCACCAGAAGCTAGGAGAACAGCACAGAACAGAATCTTCCTCAGAGCCTCTAGAAGGAGTCAACACTGCCAACAGCTTGCCTTTTAACCTCCAGCACTGTGAAAGAGTAAACTCCTGTTGTTTAATCCAGTTTGCGGTACTTTGTCGTGGCAGCCTAGGAAATTAACACGTCTCACAGAACTTCATACTGACTTACAATTTTGATGAGATAATGCTGATGAGTCCTGGTGAGCAGGAAATAGCAAGTACTCTAGATGCTTTAATAAGACACTTGTGTGACAGAATTTGGTGATAAAGCCCAAAATATTTTCATAGATGTCCACTTTGATGAGGTTTCTGGTGAAGTGATTTGAATAAGGTGCACCTTAAAAGTGAACTGATACTGAAAATGTTTAAAAAAAATAGAATTTACCCAAGAGTTAGAGAAAACATGAGTAACAGCAAAAAAAAAAGGAGAGAATCATTTATCTTATTTTTACAACTGCTATTGTTTTTTAGAATAGAGTCATTTTCATACATTTATTATATTTCTCCAACTACATAAAGAGACTTATACCTCTAAGATGTGGACTGCACCTTCCTCTTTGCTAATAATCAGTATTGAATATATGTTTGGTGTTTAACTTTATAGATTCAACAAGTATTTGAATGTCTCAAGGTTTTATAATATACACATAAGTAATTAATCCCTGTTGAAGGGTCATTTTGTACTCCCAGGGTTTAAAGATATTGAAATTGAAATTCTGTAAAAGGATTTCAAAATTTATGTAATCAAGCATGATACTTCTATGAAAGACCTGATGGAAGGCTCAAGCAAAATACTGAAAGCCACCATCAAATCTAAAAAGTTGTGTCTGAGAAGAGTTTTGGACTCAGAGCTAAAAAGATAGTATTTATCCCAGGATGGTGTCTTTGCCTCTTGTTATAGCCTAAAAGCAACATTTAAAATCCTCAGTAGCTATGTAAGGGGTCACACTTTCTCTGACTCTCCTGAGAGCAGGGTCACCCCCTGACCCTGAAAGAAGCACTATACTGATTAGGAACAGAAGTTCTTTTTTTTTTTTGGAAGAAAGAAATAAGTTGTTGCTTCTTTTGGAATCCTCATTGTATCTTTCCTGGAGCAAAGCTAGATCAGATTTTAAGAAATCAATAGCTCTGTGATTCTATTATTTAAATCCCAATTATAAAGGTAGAATAGATTAGGTAGAGAAATGTCATTCCCCACCCAAGGCTACATGCAAAGTCCCTGTCTCTGGTAGCATTGGAACACAAGCCCCCCTCAGAGTATTAACAGTCACACTTCCTATTCATCATACTCTTTACTCACCTAAAACAGTCCTTTTTCATATTTAAATAATACATATATTTTAAAGGGTAAAAGCTACTATTGTATCATCTCATTTTCCATGTCTTATAAGCCGGACTGCTCCCCACCATCTCAGAAATGATAAGAAAAATTCTTCAGATCATGATACTGTGAATTTAATGCATTCTTTAAAAGAAGGATTCTTCGTGCTAAAAGCAGGTGTGCCAGTGCGACTACGTGGCCATCCCATATTGAGAAGCCATATATTTCACAGTTAAGCTCTACACACAGAAATAAACAGCCATATGGCAAACAAACTTACTTTTTACTGCTTCATTTTATTTGTTTCAAAATAGTGCAATGCCACAAATCCAGAATATTAACAACGCTCTATCTGGAGAAATGTAAGTTTTGGAGCCCCAAACCAGCATGTTAGCATTCCCACAAAACTTCAGAACTTCAGTTGACTCCAAACTTGGAACAGGCTTTATGTCAACCCAGCATGTCTTCCTAATGTTACGCTAGTGACTCAATTAAAAATGTTTATAAAATGGGAAAATTCATAATTCTGGAAATATTTTTAAAAGTTGGTCCCCTTGCATACAGTTCTAATAGGTTACATTACAATGTTTATTAATAAATAGCATTATAACTTTAGTTAGCTTTATTTACCCCTATTTTGCAAGAGAAAAAATAAAGTGTAGAGGATTCTGTGAATATGTCTGATCTGCACTTAGAATCCTAGCTGTTTAGACTAGAAATAAGTGACTTATGATTCCTTTGCTAGTTCAACAGCAACTTTATTTATATTTATTTGTATTTTCTAGGCAGAGTACAAGAGAAGAAATGAACAGAAGATGAGTCCTGAATTCAAGACACTTTACTTAATATAAATATCTATAATAAACTGCAATGGAACTGAAGGTCTGTTAGATATCTGCTTCATTTGATGAGAAGTTAAAGGCCCTAATTGGAAGTGATGCCTTTCCTGACCATTAGGAAGCTGCAGAATTTGGATGGTGAAATCAGAAGTATAAATAACAATCAAATGAAATTCAGGGTTATATGTTTATGAAAAGTCCTAGCATATCATTATTTTTTTTGTTTGTTTGTTTTTGATTTGTTTGTTTTCCTTTAAACCATATTAAAGATATTTAATTGTAAAGTGTCATCAAAACATGCATAAATGCATACACACAGTTTAATAAACATTTGTAAAGGGAATGTACATGAAATAAACACAACATAGATAAAAACTAAGTAAATAAAACATTGGCAGCAGTGCAGAAGCCCCTCGTATGTTATTTCATGATCACAACCTCTTTCTCCCTAACTCAGAAGGAAAAATTAAACTTACTTATTATTTTCTTGTTCCTGGTTTTTTTTTTCTTAAAAAAAGAGCTTTTTTCTCACTTATATATCTATCACTAAATGAGGAGTTTAATTAAGGGATCAGAAAACATTTTTCTATGTAGGCCAGATAGTATTTTAGTCTTTGCAGGTCATAGGGGTCTCTGTAGCAACTACTCAACACTGTGATTATAGCACAAAAAGAACGATATATAATGTGTAAAAGAAGGAGCATGTCTGTGTTACAATAAAACAATTTACAAAAACAGATGCTCTGGAATTTGAAACATTCTGAAATATAAACCTAGAATTTTAATAAAATGAAAAAAATTTTAAATAATAGATAAAAGAAATAAATTTAATGGATCCAATTTACTCAATGAAAAAAATAAAAATTTCCTCATCACAAAATGAACAAAGATTTTCTGAAATAAAAATTCTATTGGATATACCCATTTAATCTCCATTACTTTGCCAATTTTTCACCTTCTGTCACAACCATGTGCATAGAAAATTGTGAAAGAAATAAAGACATTTATAAGTACAGGATGCATTCATCCTGTATAAGGAAAGAAACTATTAAAAACCTATAATTTAAAGCAATTTCAGACAAATTCACCACAGATGGGGCTAGATTAAAGAGGGACATCCATTATAGGTGCACAAATGATCTTGCTCTTTTTAGAAAAAAATCAAATATACCTAAACCCCACTAATTCCCTGGGTTTAAAGAGCTAGTAAACTGTGCATGGATGTGTCAGGACTGGATCATACATGTCAAAATTTCTTTGGCAGAATGGGAGAAGTAAAAAGTAAGAAATTATAGATAATTGAATGAATGAAGATAGCTATTAAAGCATCCAAGCTACAAAATTATAAAACCAGTCTTGAAATATGAATGAATAATTTAAAAATTACCATATAAATTTTATTAATGGGTGGATGAATTGCCATTAGATATATAACTCTCGAAAAAGCATTGAATGATTTAGGTAAAAGTTGGAAAAGTTTAAGTTATCCTTAGAAGACAGCAAAATAAGGTGGCCTCTATATAACAGGATTAGTAAAATAGAATGAGCTGAAAAGAAAGCAAAAGTTTAAAATTTTAAAACTGTAGTTACAAAATATGAGAAACATATTTGGCTTTTGCTGCTGCTACATTTGTTCTGGCCCCTTAAAGACATCAATTAGCACATATAGTTACTATGTTCTCTTTCCTCTATAGCCATTTACTCCCATTTACATTTACTCCCATTTTTCTTTTTCCTGGTCATTTTCACCTGTGACCTTGGATGAGATCTCAAGTTCATCCTTTATATTACCTATCTTATTAATATTATAAAGTTTTAATTTTTCTTTTTACAACTCCTAATATAGATTTCAGTTCTACTGTATCTTTACTCTCTTTGCAATCTTGCTGCATCTTATTTAAATCCCTTTTCATCTCATGCAATTGCCTAATTTTTCTTTATGAATTATGTTGCTGTAGCAGAGTCTATGTCTTCTACACACTTTCCGGGTGTCAAACATTTTTGTGAAATTTTCTTCTATATCACACAGCAGCTATATTTCAAAGCAGTATTAGTCCTCCCATTCTTCTAGATGCTGAAAACTGTGGCAAGGCTTTACTTGGCCTTCATTTTTTTGTTTTTGATGGGAAGTTCTTCTCTTGTCCAGCAATAGTCAACATGCATGATGCATGGTTTGCCTTATCTACTGACCTTCTGTGCAGATCTAATCATCTTCTCAGATCATCCTCTGGAGAGCAGGTCGATATGCACAGATCTCAGACCACTTCCAGTCTTGCAGAAGACTTCCACTTAGAAAACCTCTTCTATAATCAGGGGGTTCTTTTTTCAATCTTTGATGTCTGTTTCTGTTTTAAACTGATTTGACTGAATATACGAAAAGCTAAAACTTCCTTTAGACTCTTGTCTTTCTCTCTGCTTCAATGAACCTACAACTTCCAGAATATATCATGCTGCAATATCACTTCTTTTAAAGACATGTTTTACAATTTGTAGTCTCTGTTGGAATAGGAAAAATTGGTGGCATGGGCCACTCTTCTGACCACCCCTCAGACTGACATTTTAATAGCAGAAATAAGTTTTAAACTAGATAGACATAGAAGAATTTCAATAAAAGTTAGTTTTTACTTTCCCTCCAAATTATATATATAAGCCAACTCCAGATCCACTAAATCAGAATCAAAACTGTCAGGGGTGGAGTGATATGTATATCACTGACATATATTACTGTGATATTGATCTCAGCTTTTGGTAAAGGACCATATGATAACTATCTGGTTTTCCAGTTGATATAAGCCTTGATTTTCTGTAAAAAAAAAAAAAAAAAAATGGAGAAAACAAGAGATGTATACTCTTTCCCTAGTTTACTAAGAAAAAGAAAAAAGAAAAAACAGTGGGAGAGTACACTTTTCCACAGAGGATTTTGTGTTCCATGAGAAGAAACTAATAAATGATGACTTGTCAGTGTCAAAGTTCATTTTTCTCTGTTTGGCTCCATTTTTCTTGATTAGTTGTGATTCTTAACTATATTTTTTTTTCTTTTTTTTTTTTTTTTTTGCGGTACGCGGGCCTCTCACCGCCGTGGCCTCTCCCGCCGCGGAGCACAGGCTCCGGACGTGCAGGCTCAGCGGCCATGGCTCACAGGCCCAGCCGCTCCGTGGCATGTGGGATCTTCCCGGACCGGGACACGAACCCACGTCCCCTGCATCGGCAGGTGGACTCTCAACCACTGCGCCACCACGGAAGCCCCAACTATATTTTGATGCTACATTTCCTATAAATCTTAGTATGAAGTATAATTTTGAGTTCTGTCCCTCTTTTGATTAGAATTAGTTTTAGTAAAAGTTGGAAGACTGTATCAAGATCTTCTAGATATATGACAGTGAACCAGAATTTCTGAAAATTATTTTTAATGGCACTTAGAGTTATATTGCAGTTGTTTGGAAAATTCACTTAAAGCAACATATATTTTTATTTATGTAATAAAACGGAATTTATTTCCATTTAAATTTTATTTCACCTTTCCCAAATTGCACATTTATATGAGCTTAAACATTTTAAAATTATTCTGATAGATACATGTTTTTCACGTAAGGGTATGCTGCTTCTTTAATGTTAATGGCATTACAAGATAATCTCAGATTCATTCTTTCCTTATTTCTCATTAAAGCACTAAAAAATATTGGTTTGCTACAAATTATTTGAGTCTCCAGCATATACCTAGGGCTGTCTCACTTTATATTTTCAGGTAAGAAGCACAAATGTTAACCAAAATGCAAAATTTCTTTCATTTCCTGCCAAAATTTAGGTTCTATTTTTGCCAAAGTAGAAGAAAACACATTATATAGGATATGCCTCTCTGGGTGTTAGCTCTCCTGCCAGTTTCACTTTAGCATCATAGAGCTGAGACAGCAGATGGAACCCTCACGTTCACATTTGGAATCAAAAGGTGTTTAGAGGACTGTGGCAATAAGTGCAATTCCTTAATGAGAAATTATAAAGAAAGGAAAAAGGAAAGTAGTCTATTAAACTGCGCAACTTAACAGCAAATTTGAATCAGTCAGTAAGTATTTTCTTTTATATGTGTTTGTGATACTGGATTTGAGATTAAAAGTCTTCTTCTCAAATCCAATAATCAATTATCAGACCTCACCTTGTCAGCATTTAGCACAGCTGGGTACTCTTCCTTCTAAAAAACTTTCTTCACATTTATATACACTACGCATGAAGTTTTTCTAATTTTTTCTTCCTACCTCAGTAGTTGCTACTTTGCAGTATCTGGAACTTTCTCATCTTTATAAGTTCCAAATTTTGGAATGCCTTAAGTCTCAGGTTTCAGACTTCTTTGTTTTCCCAGGTGATATCATTTGTCCCCATGACTTTAAGAGCCACTTCTATACTGAGGACCCCAAAATTTATATGTTTAGTTCAAACATCTTATATGAACAACGGATTTGAATTTTTAAAAAAATGTTTAAAGACTGTTGAATCTTTCAAAAGTATAACTTCAAAATTTCTACTTTCTATAACCCGATCTATCGCTTTGTTCTTTATATCAATAAGTGGCACCAAGTTACATTTCCACTCATGAAGGAATAAATCCTTCCTACCCCTTTGTAAACAAGTAGAAAACTTGACAAATTATATGAAGTGACTGTTTCTAGACACTGAACAAGAGGTAGTTAATTCAATGGGGGTAAGGCTTCAAAATGTGTACATATATCAAATCATCACATTGTATACTTTAAATATCTTAGAATTGTATTTGTCAATTATACCTCAAAAAACTGGGGGAAAAAGAGAGTGAGATAGTATAGCAGTGTGTAGAAGCTAGCATCAAACATGGTCCTCAATGATTCTTTTCTTCTTTTACTCACACTCTGATATATTTGCCTCTCACACTGAATAGAACTGACTTAGGCAACCAATGAGATTTTGTAGAAATTATGGTGTGTGACTTCTAAGACTAAGTCAAAAAGATGTTGTGATTCCTACCTTGCTCCCTTTTGGAAAATTTTATCTGGGAGAAGTCAGGTAAAAACACATGAAGATATTCCAGGATCCCAAGTAGGTGCATGTGGTGACAATCTGAAATCTCCTGATAGCCATATGCATGATCCAAGTTGGAATCAGACTCTCCACTCCCAATTTACCTTCCAGATAACCAGTCTAAAACAACATATTGACTACCACCTCATGAGCGACCCTGAGCTAAATCCACCTAGAGGGGTGATTGCTTTATTCCTGACTGACCTAAAAATGTGCAAAATAATAAATTTTTTATTGTTTTCAGTTGCTACATTTGAGGATAATATCTTAGCAATAAATAACTAATACAGATCTAGAAAATCTGTATGTGGAGAGTTGTTCTAACAAATAACTAAGATGGGGAGGAGTTTAAGTTCAGGCGATGATCCGAAGATGAAAGAACTCTTCTGAGAGAGTTAGTACCTTGACCAGAAGGCTGATGGACTTTGAAGAGGCTGTCAGAGGGGGCTTAAAGGAAAGTGATGAAAATTCTTTAGAAACTAGAGGAATGGGAAAACATTACTCTACTTGAAGAAAGTTTACCAACATAGTCATTTGCAGTAATGTGTAAAATAGAAAATGTACCTAATTAACCGGCTGATTAAATTAAGAAAATTTCCACACAAAGCGTTGATGATGTCATCTGGTTTCTCCTTGCTGCTTATAGTAAATGAAAGGTGAAGTTTTCTATACACAGTTACCAAACTACTTCCCAGTATACACACAAGCTTGATCTAGTGTAGCTCTGCTGATCTCTATTCTCACAATTCACTGTTTAGTACTTTTTTCCTTTTTGATATTATAAGGGATGGAGGGAGAGTGAGTGGTATAGTATTATATGAATGGAATTATATAGTTGTAAATATATATTTCAATTCTTATGGCAACCAATAATTTTTAAATAGATATAACATTGATATGCTAAAAAATAAGAGGAAACGAAATCATATAAAATGCTCAATTAAACTGGAAATGAAGTACAGGGGAATATAAAAAAGAAGCACAGAACAAAAGCAACAAATAGAAAACTGTAACACCAAAGAAATGAAGTACTTAGGTTTAAATCTAACAAAACATGTGCAAATCTATACAAGGAAAACTACAAAACTCTGATGAAAGAAATCATAGAATATCTAAATAGATACATATTGTGTTCATGTATAAGAAGACTCAAAATTGTCAAAATGCCACTTCTTTCCAAATAGATCTATACATTCAGCATAATAATAATAAAAATCCCAGTGTATCATTTTGTGCATATCCACAAACTGATTTTAAAGTTTGTGCGGGAAGGTTAAAGACCCAGAATAGCCAACACAACCTGAAGAAAAAAAAATAATTTCAGAGTAATGACACTTCCTGACATCAAGAATAACTATAAAGATATGGTAATCAATACAGTATAAAATGGCAAAAGAGTAGAACAGTAGATTAATGGAACAGAATAAAGAGCATAGAAATATAGGCGACTCACACAATATTCAATAGACTCTAACAAATACAGGCAACTGGTCTTTGAAAAAGGAGAAAAGGAAATTGAATACAGAAAGCCTAGTCTTCTGAACAAATGGCTCTGGAGCAACTGGACACTCACATGCAAATAAGAATGAATCTAGACAGAGACAACACCTTTCACAAAAATTAATTCAAATGTGTCATAGTTCAAACGTTAAAACATGTGACTCTAAAGATTCTAGAAAATAACATAGGGGAAAAACTAGGTGACCTTCGGTTTAGGGATGACTTTTTAGATACAACATCAGAAGCATGATCCATGTAAGACAAAATTGGTAAGTTGGACTCATTAAAATTAAAAAAAAAAGAAAAGCAAACTTCTCTTCTGCAAAAGCCTCTATTAAGATAATGAAAAGACAAGCCATATCCTGAGAGAAGATATTAGAAAAACACATATATGATATAGGATTGGCATTCAAAATATACAAAGAACTCTTAAACTCAACAATCTGAAAAAAAGCAACCCAATGAAAAAATAGGCAAAAGATCTGAACAGACACCTCCTCAAAACAGATATACAATTGTCAAATAAGCATAGGAAAAGATACCATATATCATTAGAGAGTTGCAAATTAATACAACAATGAGATACCATTACACACCTATTCAAATGGTGAAAATCCAAAACACTGACAATACCAAATACTGGTAAGGGTGTGGAAAAATCAGAACTCTGATTCATTGCTAGTGGTAATACAAAAAGGGACAACCTCTTTACAATACAATTTTGCAGTTTTTACAAAGTTAAACATAATCTGACCCTACCAACCTATAATCTCTTCTCTAGGTGTTTACCCCAAAGAGTTGAAAACTATATTATATTTACACAAATACCTGCACATGAATATTTATAATTGCTCAAACTAGAAGCAATCATATGTCCCTTAATAGGTGAATGAATAAACAAAGAGTGGTATATCCATACAGTGGAATATTATTTATCAATAACCAGAAAATAAACTATCAAGCTAGGGAAAGATACGGAGGAAACTCAGATGCATATTGCTAAGTGAAAGAAGTCAATCCGAAAGGTCAAAACTATATAAATATGAAAATGATCAGTGGTTACTAGCTGTTTGGGAAACTGGAGAGTGAAGGAGAGGATGAATAGGTAAAGCACAGGAAACATTTACATGCTGTTTATAGTGCTGAAACTAATCTGTAGAATACTATAATGGTGGGTACATGACATTATTCATTTGCCAGAATTCATAGAACTGTGTAACACTAAGAGTGAACTCTAGTGTAAACTATGGACTTCAACTAATAATAATATAACAATTTTAGCTCACCACTTGGAACAAGTGCAATGTGTTAATGATAGGGGGAATTGTGAACAGGGAAGGGAGATGTATGGGAACTTATTGTATTATCTGCTCAATTTTTCTGTAAACTTAAAACTACTCTGAAAAATAATCTATAAATTTTTTTTAGAAATCATATGATAGTATACGTCTTATCCTCAGAAGGTTGATAGTTTGGTTGAGAAAATACCTCAGAGAGCAGGATAACATAAACCTATGGAAGCAGAAGAACTTTAATTTATACACAATGATAGAGATTCACTTGTAGCAACAAAGTATCTTTTTAAAATTTATTTATTTATTTATTTATTTTTGGCTGCGTTCGGTCTTCATTGCTGCACTCAGGCTTTCTCTAGTTGTGGGAAGCAGGGGCTACTCTGTTGTGGCTCGTGGACTTCTCATTGCGGTGGCTTCTCTTTGTTGTGGAGCACGGACTCCAGGGCCCACGGGCTTCATTAGTTGTGGCGTGGGGGTCAGAAGTTGTGGCACGTGGGCTCTAGAGCGCAGGCTCAGTAGTTGTGACACAAGGGCTTAGCTGCTCCATGGCATATAGGATATTCCTCGACCAGGGCTTGAACCATGTCCCCTGCATTGGCAGGCGGATTCTTAACCACTGCGCCACAAGGGAAGTCCCGCAACAAACTATCTTTAATCTGCTTGATTTAATCATTTATCTTTAAAAAGCCAATAACATTTAAATATTTAAGGTACAAATTTCATCTGTGAGGATCTTCACAATTAGAGGACAGGAAAAATAATCTTTGTTAAATATCTGATGTTATAAGAAGCCTATCTACTTGACTTTCTCCCTAACTCCTTTCACAGTATTTGATAGAGTGGGAATCATTTAATCCTCTACTTAGCATTGGAAAATAAAAGGAAATAGAAGTTCATTATAAAAACTTAGTCAACTAAAAAAAGGAAAAAAATTTAGTCAACTAAATGAAAGTTATAATTTAAAATTCACTGTAAAGGCCTAAAAGATAAAAAGGCTTACTTTATCATTTAACTAAAATATTTTTACTTTGGTAGAAACAATGAAATTTAAGCATATCCTTCTATGAGGGACCTTGATAGGTCTTATTGTCATTGATAGTCACAGCATAGTATTATTATGGCATTTTATTTTGATTTAACTTTTGAAAATGCTTTTTCTTAATTCCTTGAATAATCTACACAATCCTTTGTAAACTGTATCGTAAATATCCTCTACCACAACATATTCATAATAAGGTAATTATTAGGCATACTCTACAATATTACATGTTACTTGCAAAATACAACAATGGATCAAAGCAAGAAAAGAGTTATATATTCTGAATTTGATTGTGTATTCAGCTGATTTCTAATGGGAATTTCTACAGAAGATATAATTCAACCTAGAAAAGATGGAGCTAATGAATGCTAGAGAAACAAATTAAAATTCTGCCAGACATTGATGGGTTGCAAATGTGTTTTAATTTCTAAGGAAAGATATCCAGGTGTCATTGTGAACAGCTCAATAAAGATGTCAACCTAATATTCAACAGTAGCTAAACAAGATGTTTATTTGAAATATGAAAGGTACAAAATACATGGAACATAAGAAAATAAAATTATATAAAGAGAACAACCAATGGTAATGTTTTAGCAATTGTGTTTATTGTTGGATATTTCCTGTTCATCAGAATATATAAACAATTCTATATTCATTACATGTATATATTGAGAACCTACTTATATAATTGGGGGAAATGGTCAGCAATGTTCCATAGGAGGGTAATTTTTGAACTTCTTTTGAATAGTTATCAGCAGATGCCAAACAGACAACGGTATTAAAAGGATCCAGGAAAAGAGAACAGCACCAGCAAAACCTTGGAGATTTAAAACTAATTTGTGTTTGGAAGACAACATGTAGCTCAATAGAATTTTTCTTTGTGTTACCTAAAAAGTAGACACAGTCAGATCACAGAATTCTCAAATATCATGGAAGAGAGGGTTTGGAATTACATAATGATACACATAAAAATAATGCATTTTATCAGACTATTGTACCCCAGGTAATGTGTTAAGTATATCACATATCCTCATGAGAATTCTATGAAGGAGATACTTATTAGTCTCACTATACAAATGAGAAAACTAAGAAATAGATATGTTAATTTGCCCAATATCCAAAATAGTTGATAATAATTAGTATGGCAGGAATTGAATCCAGCATGTTTAACTCTTAAGCATTACCTATAATTGAAAATAAATATCAACAAGGGAACTAGTGTCATGCATTGAGGAAGAACTCACAGTGCATCAGCTATGAACAGTCTTGTTTTAATAGCCTACAGGAAAATACCCATGATTCAGCAGTAGATCACTTCCAAGGGATTTTCCTTCACTTTAACAGAGTTAATGTGTTGGTGTTTGCATGATATATCATCTTCCTTCTTTTACTTCAACTCTTATGTTTACATGTGTCTATTATAAAAAGCATATAGTGCAATTTAGTTGTTTGTTATTTTGAAATCATTACCTTTTAACTAGGGAATTTATCAATTTCTATATAAGATACTGATATATTTGGGTTTAAATAGACCATCTTACTATTGTTTACTATCTGTCCAGCCTATTCTATCTTCCTATTTCCTTTGCCACCTTTCTTATAGTGATTATTTTCAGTGTTCCAGAGGATTGCTAGTAGTCAGTTATCCAGAAGCAAAGTAGTGCCCAGACATTACAAATATACATGATGTTTTGGAGGAAATTAAATATGTAATAAAGCAAGTCAAAGTAATACGAAAGGGAACGTAACAAGAAAAATAAAAGCAAGGTGTGAGAGAGTGTGCTGAACCTGACAAATAAAAAAGTCATAGAATACTCCTTACCTCTACAAAAATATCCGTATGCCACTCTGAATGATGTAAACACTGTTTAATGATTTTAGACTTACAGGATCGATCTAGAGAAAGTACATATCTAATTATGTGTACAGAACAGAGGTAGGTATCATTAACCTTGACAACATTTGAGAAAAACTAGCAGTGACAGGAGGTGAGAAGATGAAGTGGGAAGTCAGGAGGCAATTTGTTTGATTAAGAATAATATTCAGAGTAGTATTCTGAAATCTCCAAAATACACCTATACTGTTAACTCACTGAAGCTACCCACTGTTGGATACTATCTCTTTCTAAATCCTGGCTACTCCAGGCCTGGCCTGGCAGCCCAAGAGCTGATGGGATCAAGATCTCAGAAAAACTACAAATCATCATAGTGCACTGGTTGTGAAGTTCTACTTAAGATTATAGGTATAACAAAGAGAGGCATTTTAAATGGTTAAATATGTCTAAAACTGGGACACAAGAGAATGAAAGGGTGATTGATCTTAGTCCTCATCTATCATAATAAGAAATCAAAGCTTGACATAAAAATAGTATAGGTATATAAGCATATCTAAATATGGATATAGAAAGATTGAAAAGGACTCAAAAAGAAAAACAGATGTTTTTGCTTTTAAGAAGCAGTAACAAAGGAGAAGGATAAAGAGAGACCTGTAAGTTCTATTAAATATCTTTCTAGGCCTTTTAAACTTTTTAATCCTATAGGCACATAACTTTGTATATGACTTAGGATCTGTTAGATAAAAGAGTATTTATGAGGCATGTAGTAATATTGTCACGAGCAAAATGGCGATTCCTTAGGTTCTTGTCCTCTTGAAGAGAAAGAATTCAGTTGAGAGACATAGAGCAGTTTTAAATTGCAAGAGTTTTATTAAGCAAAGCAAAAGTACACTCCCTAGAAAGGATGAGAGTGGGCTGTCTGGAAACCAAAAGCAGCCCTGCGATGGGGGTAGGGTCGATTTTTCAGAGTGGTGGAAAGTCCCTCCCTGTGTCCCGCATCATTTGGCTGACAAGTTGATTGACAGCTTTATGTTATATAACTTTTCTCCTTGTGCACAGGCACTTACCCACAAGCACCTAAGTGAAACCCATTGCAGGGGGGTGGAGTAGGGCAAAAACCACAATGCTAATTTATTACAAATCTAGCATAATGAACCCCAGGTTACTTTGAGTCACATTTTAGGTCTCGGTGCACCTGTGCCAACCTGTGCTGGTGGGTTTTATCTTGTTTGGTCCTGATAAGGCTGGAAACTCCACCAAAGGAGGATCTCTGAGCATGTTCTTGTCACCAGTGCCCAGGTGGGGGAAGGAAAGATGACTTTGTCCAGGAGGGAGAGGAACCTGCTCATGTCTGACTAGCTCTCTAACAATGTGATAAAGTCAAACAATAATAAGAGCTCTAAAAAAAGGTATAAATAAAATATGGAAAAACAGATGTAATTAATATAGTCATTGAAATAAAAATGTAGGATCAAGAGCAACTCTTCATTCATGTTTTCCTGGAAACTAAGAGAAAATGCTGTAGAAAGTGTATAGACAGTGTAAACTGATCATTTAAGTTAGTTTATTTCTTAAAGCAGAATAAAACTCTGACCTCCAGATGTCGGGAGAGAAGCAAATAATTGGCTGCCCTTAGTCCAGCTATATTGCTTACCCAAGGAAATACTGAAGAGAAGGGAAGCTCCCAAGTCATGATCTTTCACTTTCCATCTCCCAAACAAGAAATAGTCTCTCAAAAGGCACCGATCGTAGTCCTCACCAAGTTAGGAACTCAGTAACTGACATTTTAAACATCTTTCATCTATACCTTTTTTGTAGGAGAGGTCTATCTTCTAAAGAAGACAGAAAACAATATAATATATTAAACAATATAATAAAGAGAAAAAACATTTAATAGGTTATAAAAATAGAGGTGTTTATGGACAATAGAGTACAAGTTCTGGTATTTTCACCTGAGTTCAGCTTCTTTCTTTTTTATCCTTGCATAGCACAAGGTTTGACTTATTGCTAAAGCACTTACTATCTCTTACAGGAAATACTGACATATGTCTATCTCATTCAACAATTTCCTAAGAAAAATAAATGATGTTTTATTTCTTTACCTCTTTTATTGTCCATCTTAATCATCCTTGTTGTGCTAGTCATTTTTGTATATATTGTCTTTAATAAATTTGCTTTGACTGGACTGAGCTTACCTGATAATTATTGGTTAGGTTAAAAAAATAGTGAATGTTTCTGGTACAAGGGCTAATAACAAAAGTAAGGGGCTAGATTAAATTTAAATTTTCTCCCTAATTGTCGAAGTAGTTTTCTACTTTAAACTGATTTTCATTTTCCATTAAATAATCGAACCTAGATTAGGCTTAATAGTTCTAAAACAATGCTGTTACTAAATATTGTCGATAACATGTTCAAGTTTAAAGCCATGTTATTTGGCTCTAGAGAGCTGCAGGTTGCAGGCTGGAGTTTTAACTAGAGATTACAGATTGACTTATTATTTATCATTGTTTTGGGACCATAAATCTAAGATGTGCACCTATCTGCAAAAGAATATAAAACATCACTATTCTCATAACACAGATTTTTAAAGTGCTTATAGAGACGGCGAGGGAGGCGAGCGAGCACGGCGCCGCGAGCGGGATGCAGGCAGCAGGGGACGGCAAACTTTGCTGTTCGCCGCGCTTCCCCGGCCCGGCCCCATCTCCCATCGCCAACGTCGCCACCCCACTTTCCTCCAACCCCGCACACCTCTCCCCACCCACTCCACCTCCCGTCGCTCCTCCTCGCCGCCTCGACTCTGCTCTGGGGAAAACTTCAAAGCACCGGATCGCAGGCTCCCTGCTTACTCCCCAGCTGGGGATTTCAGTTTCCTGAGTTTCTGGGAAGGCATGGTTTCCCCAAAGGAAAGATTTCTGGTAGAAGTCTGAAGGTCTGACCCAAGAAAAAAATCCAGTATAGCCAATGAATTGAGGACAAGAAGTTTTCCAATCAGTTCATGAAATTCAAGAGAAGCCTGAGAAAATTTTCCACATTAAAAAACTAAAGAGGAGGAGCCCGGAGGAAGATGGCGGAAGAGTAAGACGCGGAGATCACCTTCCTCCCCACAGATACATCAGAAATTCATCTACACGTGGAACAACTCCTACAGAACACTTACTGAACGCTGACAGAAGACCTCAGACCCCCCAAAAGGCAAGAAACTCCCCATATACCTGGGTAGGACAAAAGAAAAAAGAATAAACAGAGACAAAAGGATAGGGACAGGACCTGCACCAGTGGGAGGGAGCCGTGAAGGAGGAAAGGTTTCCACACACTAGGAAGCCCCTTCGCGGGCGGAGACTGCAGGTGGCAGAGGGGGAAGCTTCGGAGTAGCGGAGGAGAGCACAGCAACAGGGGTGTGGAGGGCAAAGCGGAGAGATTCCGGCACAGAGGATCGGTGCCCTCAGGCACACACCAGCCCGAGAGGCTTGTCTGCTCGGCCGCCGGGGTGGGCGGGGCTGGGAGCTGAGGCTCGGGTATCGGCTTTCAGTCGGAGCGCAGGGAGAGGACTGGGGCTGGCGGCAGGAAGAGAGCCTGAAGGGGTTAGTGCACCACGGCTAGCCCGGAGGGAGTCCGGGGAAAGGGTCTGGAGCTGCCAAAGAGGCAAGAGACTTTTTCTTCCCTTTTGTTTCCTGGTGCGCGAGGAGAGGGGATTAAGAGCGCTGCTTAAAGAAGCACCAGAGACGGGCGCGAGCCGCGGCTAAAGGCGCGGATCCCGGAGACGGGTGAGGGACACTGGGGCTGCTGCTGCCGCCGCCACAAGGTCTGTGTGCGAGCGCAGGTCACTGTCCACCACGCCTTCCGGGGAGCCTGTGCACCCCGCCACTGCCGGGGTCCCGGGACCCAGGGACGGCTTTCCCGGGAAAGCGCACGGAGCGCCTCGGGCTGGTGCAATGTCACGACGGCCTCTGCCGCCGAAGGCCCGTCCCACACTGCGTGCCGCCGCCCCCCCCCCCCACCTCGCCTGAGTGAGCCAGAGCCCCCGAATCAGCTGCACCTTTAAACCCGTCCTGTCTGAGCGAAGAACGGACGCCCTCCTGCGACCTACGCGCAGAGGCGGGGCCAGGTCCAAGGCTGAGACCCGGGAGCTGTGAGAGCAGAGACAGGGAAATCTCTCTGTGCAGCCTCGGAGGCAGCGGATTAAAGCTCCACGGTCCACTTGATGTGCCCTGCGTCTGTGGAGTGCATGAATGGACAGCGAATCATCCCAAATTGAGGAGGTGGACTTTGAGGACAAGATTTAAGACTTTTCCCCCTTTTCCTCTTTTTACAACGAATTATCCCAAATTAAGGAGGTGGCCTTTGAGAGTAAGATTTTCGATTTTCCCCCCTGCTCTCTTTTTGTGAATGTGTATGTGTATGCTTCTGTGTGAGATTTTCTCTGTATAGCTTTGCTTCCACCATATGTCCCAGGGTTCTATCTGTCTGTTTTCTTTTCAATAATTACTTTTTAATTTTAATAACGCTACTATATTTTATACTTCATTCTATTTTACTTTACCTGCTCTTTCTTTTTTTCCTACCTTCCCTTCCTCCCTCCCTCCCTCCTTCCTTTCACTCTTTCTTTTTCTTTCCTTCCTCCCTCCCTCCCTCCTGTCTTTCTTTCCTTCCTCACTCCCTCCCTCCCTTCTTCCTTTCACTCTTTCTTTTTCTTTCCTTCCTCCCTCCCTCCCTCCCTCCTGTCTTTCTCTCTTTCTTTCCTTCCTCCCTCCCTCCCTCCTTCCTTTCACTCTTTCTTTTTCTTTCCTTCCACCCTGCCTCCCTCCTGTCTTTCTTTCTTTCTTTCCGTCCTTCCTTCCTCCCTCCCTCCTTTCTTTCTTTCTTCCTTCCTTCCTTTCTTTCCTTCTTCCTTTCTTTCTCTCTCTTTCTTTCTTCTACTAATTCTTTCTTTCTACTTTTTCTCCCTTTTATTCTGAGCCGGGTAGATGAAAGGCTCTTGGTGCTGCAGCCAGGAGTCAGTGCTGTGCCTCTGAAGTGGGAGAGCCAACTTCAGGACACGGGTCTACAAGAGACCTCCCAGCTCCACATAATATCAAGCAGCGAAAATCTCCCAGAGATCTCCATCTCAACACCAGCACCCAGCTTCAGTCAACGACCAGCAAGCTACAGTGCTGGTCACCCTATGCCAAGCAACTAGCAAGGCAGGAACACAACCCCACCCATTAGCAAAGAGGCTGCCTAAAAACATAATAAGGCCACAGGCACCCCAAAACACACCACCAGACGTGGACCTCTCCACCAGAAAGACAAGATCGAGCCTCAGCCACCAGAACACAGGCACTAGTCCCCCCCACCAGGAAGCCTACACAACCTACTGAAACAACCTTAGCCACTGGGGACAGACACCAAAAACAACGGGAACTACGAACCTGCAGCCTGCAAAAAGGAGACCCCAAACACAGTAACATAAGCAAAATGAGAAGACAGAAAAACACACAGCAGGTGAAGGAGCAAGATAAAAACCCATCAGACCTAACAAATGAAGAGGAAATAGGCAGTCTACCTGAAAAAGGATTCAGAATAATGATAGTAAAGATGATCCAAAACCTTGGAAATAGAATAGACAAAATGCAAGAAACAGTTAACAAGAACCTAGAAGAACTAAAGATGAATCAAGCATCGATTAAAAACAATAAATGAAATGAAAAATACTCTAGATGGGATCAATAGCAGAATAACTGAGGCAGAAGAACGGATAAGTGAGGTGGAAGATAAAATGCTGGAAATAACTACTGCAGAGCAGAATAAAGAAAAAAGAATGAAAAGAACCGAGGACAGTCTCAGAGACCTCTGGGACAACATTAAATGCACCAACATTCGAATTATAGGGGTTCCAGAAGAAGAAGAGAAAAAGAAAGGGACTGAGAAAATGTTTGAAGAGATTACAGTTGAAAACTTCCCTAATATGGGAAAGGAAATAGTTAATCAAGTCCAGGAGGCACAGAGAGTCCCATACAGAATAAATCCAAGGAGAAATACGCCAAGGCACATATTAATCAAACTGTCAAAAATTAAACACAAAGAAATCATATTAAAAGCAGCAAGGGAAAAACAACAAATAACACACAAGGGAATCCCCATCAGGTTAACAGCTGAGCTCTCAGCAGAAACTCTACAAGCCAGAAGGGAGTGGCAGGACATATTTAAAGTGATGAAGGAGAAAAACCTGCAACCAAGATTACTCTACCCAGCAAGGATCTCATTCAGATTTGATGGAGAAATTAAAACGTTTACAGACAAGCAAAAGCTGAGAGACTTCAGCACCACCAAACCAGCTTTACAACAAATGCTAAAGGAACTTCTATAGGCAAGAAACACAACAGAAGGAAAAGACCTACAATAATGAACCCAAAACAATTAAGGAAATGGGAATAGGAATATACATATCAAAAAATACCTTAAATGTAAATGGACTAAATGCTCCCACCAAAAGACACAGATTGGCTGAATGGATACAAAAACAAGACCCATATATATGCTGTCTACAAGAGACCCACTTCAGACCTAGAGACACATAGAGATTGAAAGTAAGGGGATGGAAAAAGATATTCCATGCAAATGGAAATCAAAAGAAAGCTGGAGTAGCAATTCTTATATCAGACAAAATAGACTTTAAAATAAAGACTATTAGAAGAGACAAAGAAGGACACTACATAATGATCAAGGGATCGATCCAAGAAGAAGATATAACAATTGTAAATATTTATGCACCCAACATAGGAGCACCTCAATACATAAGGCAAATACTAACAGCCATAAAAGGGGAAATCGACAGTAACACACTCATAGTAGGGGACTTTAACACCCCACTTTCACCAATGGACAGATCATCCAAAATGAAAATAAATAAGGAAACACAAGCTTTAAATGATACATTAAACAAGATGGACTTAATTGATATTTATAGGACATTCCATCCAAAAACAACAGAATACACATTTTTCTCAAGTGCTCATGGAACATTCTCCAAGATAGATCATATCTTGGGTCACAAATCAAGCCTTGGTAAATTTAAGAAAATTGAAATTGTATCAAGTATCTTTTCCGATGACAATGCTATGAGACTAGACATCAATTACAGGAAAAGAGCTGTAAAAAATACAAACCCATGGAGGCTAAACAATACACTACTCAATAACGAAGTGATCACTGAAGAAATCAAAGAGGAAATTAAAAAATACCTAGAAACAAATGACAATGGAGACACGAAGACTCAAAACCTATGGGATGCAGCAAAAGCAGTTCTAAGGGGGAAGTTTATAGCAATACAATCCCACCTTAAGAAACAGGAAACATCTCGAGTAAACAACCTGACCCTGCACCTAAAGCAATTAGAGAAAGAAGAACAAAAAAACCCCAAACTTAGCAGAAGGAAAGAAATCATAAAGATCACATAAGAAATAAATGAAAAAGAAATGAAGGAAATGATAGCAAAGATCATTAAAACTAAAAGCTGGTTCTTTGAGAAGATAAACAAAATTGACAAACCATTAGCCAGACTCATCAAGAAAAAAAGGGAGAAGACAAATCAATAGAATTAGAAATGAAAAAGGAGAAGTAACAACTGACACTGCAGAAATACAAAAGATCATGAGAGATTACTACAAGCAACTCTATGCCAATAAAATGGACAAACTGGAAGAAATGGACAAATTCTTAGAAATGCACAACCTGCCAAGACTGAATCAGGAAGAAATAGAAAATATGAACAGACCAATCACAAGTACTGAAATTGAAACTGTGATTAAAAATCTTCCAACAAACAAAAGCCCAGGACCAGATGGCTTCACAGGCGAATTCTATCAAACATTTAGAGAAGAGCTAACACTCATCCTTCTCAAACTCTTCTAAACAATTTCAGAGGAAGGAACACTCCCAAACTCATTCTACGAGGCCACCATCACCTTGATACCAAAACCAGGCAAGGATGTCACAAAGAAAGAAAACTACAGGCCAATATCACTGATGAACATAGATGCAAAAATCCTCAACAAAATACTAGCAACCAGAATCCAACAGCACATTAAAAGGATCATACACCATGATCAAGTGGGGTTTATTCCAGGAATGCAAGGATTCTTCAATATATGCAAATCAATCAACGTGATACACCATATTAACAAATTGAAGGAGAAAAACCATATGATCATCTCAATAGATGCAGAGAAAGCTTTTGACAAAATTCAACACCCATTTATGATAAAAACCCTGCAGAAAGTAGGCATAGAGGGAACTTTCCTCAACATAATAAAGGCCATATATGACAAACCCACAGCCAACATCGTCCTCAATGGTGAAAAACTGAAAGCATTTCCACTAAGATCAGGAACAAGACAAGGCTGACCACTCTCACCACTCTTATTCAACCTAGTTTTGGAAGTTTTAGCCACAGCAATCAGAGAAGATAAGGAAATAAAAGGAATCCAAATTGGAAAAGAAGAACTAAAGCTGTCACTGTTTGCAGATGACATGATACTCTACATAGAGAATCCTAAAGATGCTATCAGAAAACTACTAGAGCTAATCAATGAATTTGGTAAAGTAGCAGGATACAAAATTAATGCACAGGAATCTCTGGCATTCCTGTACACTAATGATGAAAAGTCTCAAAATGAAATCAAGAAAACATTCCCATTTACCATTGCAACAAAAAGAATAAAATATCTAGGAATAAACCTACCTAAGGAGACAAAAGACCTGTATGCAGAAAATTATAAGACACTGATGAAAGAAATTAAAGATGATACAAATAGATGGAGAGATATACCATGTTCTTGGATTGGAAGAATCAATATTGTCAAAATGACTCTACTACCCAAAGCAATCTACAGATTCAATGCAATCCCTATCAAACTACCACTGGCATTTTTCACAGAACTAGAACAAAAAATTTCAAAATTTGTTTGGAAAAACAAAAGACCCCAAATAGCCAAAGCAATCTTGAGAATGAAAAACGGAGCTGGAGGAATCAAGATCCCTGACTTCAGACTATACTACAAAGCTACAGTAATCAAGACAGTGTGGTACTGGCACAAAAACAGAAAGATTGATCAATGGAACAGGATAGAAAGCCCAGAGATAAATCCACACACATATGGTCAACTTATCTTTGATAAAGGAGGCAGGAATGTACAGTGGAGAAAGGACAGCCTCTTCAATAAGTGATGCTGGGAAAACTGGACAGGTATATGTAAAAGTATGAAATTAGATCATTCCCTAACACCATACACAAAAATAAGCTCAAAATGGATTAAAGACCTAAATGTAAGGCCAGACACTATCAAACTCTTAGAGGAAAACATAGGCAGAACACTCTATGACATAAATCACAGCAAGATCCTTTTTGACCCACCTCCTAGAGAAATGGAAATAAAGACAAAAATAAACAAATGGGACCTAATGAAACTTCAAAGCTTTTACACAGCAAAGGAAACCATAAACAAGACCAAAAGACAACCTTCAGAATGGGAGAAAATATTTGCCAATGAAGCAACCGACAAAGGATTAATCTCCAAAATTTATAAGCAGCTCATGCAGCTCAATAGCAAAAATACAAACAACCCAATCCAAAAATGGGCAGAAGACTTAAATAGACATTTCTCCAAAGAAGATATACAGACTGCCAACAAACACATGAAAGGATGCTCAACATCATTAATCATTAGAGAAATGCAAATCAAAACTACAATGAGATATCATCTCACACCAGTCAGAATGGCCATCATCAAGAAATCTAGAAACAATAAATGCTGGAGAGGGTGTGGAGGAAAGGGAACACTCTTGCACTGCTGGTGGGAATGTGAATTGGTACAGCCACTATGGAGAACAGTATGGAGGTTCCTTAAAAAACTAAAAATAGAACTACCATATGACCCAGCAATCCCACTACTAGGCATATACCCTGAGAAAACCTAATTCAAAAAGAGACATGTACCAAAATGTTCATTGCACCTCTATTCACAGTAGCCCAGAGATGGAAACAACATAAGTGCCCATCATTGGAAGAATGGATAAAGAAGATATGGCACATATATACAATGGAATATTACTCAGCCATAGAAAGAAACGAAACTGAGCTATTTGTAATGAGGTGGATAGACCTAGAGTCTGTCATACAGAGTGAAGTAAGTCAGAAAGAGAAAGACAAATACCGTATGCTAACACATATATATGGAATTTAAAAAATAAATGTCATGAAGAACCTTGGGGTAAAACGGGAATAAAGACACAGACCTACTTGAGAATGGACTTGTGGATATGGGGAGGGGGTAGGGTAAGCTGTGACAAAGCGAAAGAGAGGCATGGACATATATACGGTACCAAACGTAAGGTAGATAGATAGTGGGAAGCAGCCGCAGAGCACAGGGAGATCAGCTCGTTGCTTTGTGACCACCTGGAGGGGTGGGATGGGGAGGGTGGGAGGAAGGGAGATGCATGAGGGAAGGGATGTGGGAACAGATGTATATGTATGACTGATTCACTTTGTTATAAAGCAGAAACTAATAAAAAAATAAATAAAAGTGCTTATAACTTGCTATATTCCTTTTCATTTCTTACATATGCATATGAATAGATGTACGTACATATCTTAAATACATACATAAATATATATACATATGTTTTACATGTGTCTTTACAATTGTGGTAATGTTGAAAATAGTGCACCTGTGTTCACAGTAACTCTATGATCACCTCTAATTAGAAAACTTACACCTAATTGCAAGGAACAAGTTTCTCACCTGGCTAAAGTTCTGCAATGTCTTTTCACTCTCTTATCTTGTTTTGTATGTATCCAGAGACTACAACCCCCACATGTACCAACGCAGATTGTCTGATGCAAAATATCGTGGAATAACAAGTCTTAAAGTATCATCAATAATGGAGGCAGAGGTAAAGATTATAAAATAAGTCAATGACCTGTAAGAACTTGAGAAAAGTTGTTCACTAGAAAATGCTGCACTTCTGTCTCTTGTCTTTACTTTATGGTGCTGTTGTTTTCATTTGTTTCAGGGATTTTCAGTGGGTATTTTAATTGGAGGTTAAAGCAAGATAAATAATACACTGCACGACAGCTAACATAACTTACAGAATCTTCTTCTGAGTCAGTTGTATTTGTTTAAATTATTTTTTCCAATTTTGAAAATAATGTACTATAAACAATTTAAAAATTATAAATGTAAATGTATAACACTTATGCCAGATATTATAATAAGAGCTTTACATATATTACCCCATCTAATCTTCAGAAAGTTTCAGTTAGATGTAATATTAGTATCCCTATTATACAGCTGTAGAAATATGAATCTGATTTGTGTACTAAGAATTTTGCATTTCATTAATTGTTTAACTTTTCCATGCTCAGTAAATTAGAATTTTTGTTCATAAGGAAGAGAAACAATCCCAAAACCCCTAAGTCCCAAAAATGTCATTTGCTCAAATAAGAACTGTAGGCTTTAATGCCAGAAAAAAATAAATGGATGGGAACTCATGATGAATTTGTTAGCACTATATCTAGAAAATGAAATAAAGAGGCAGTGTGAGATAGACTCTAGGGGAAGTTAGAAGTTTCCCAACAAAATGGATAAAGACAGTCAAAAATTTCCCTGTTGTCTAGTATAAGGACTTTGTGCATCCAATTTTTTAAAAAAAACTTCTTGTAGTTCTATTTCAAGGAGGCTTCCAGATTTTTTAACTGTGATACCAGGGAAATAGATTACAGTAAACTAAGGACTAACTATACTTTTCTTAATCAGGGGTAGAGAGAGAAGACATGATTTTTTTCTTATTTAAATAATAGCCTAAGATGAGTAGTTTATTTATTTAGTCTTTCTTTCTAAAATGTTTCCTAAAGGTTTCAATTTGCTTTGAAAATAATTGTAATTCAAAGGATAAATGTGGATGTGGCAGGTTGGAAATAAGTATGCCAACGTAAAAACAACTATTTGTTAAAATCAGTGCTTTTTTTCTAATTTTTAATGTTGTCAGGTAAAATTTGGAAGTTGTTTTTCCTATAAAAGTTATAACTACCTTGTTCTTTGGCCTTTCACTCTAATCAGTCAGAATGGTTCTTGTCCTCAAGAATCCTTTTTCCCACGCAGCATAGGAATATTCAGTATAATAGCTTGTCAGAATTGCCCCTTCTAATGGAACAGTTTACTCAAACCACTATCTGGGAAAGATACAGCCAAACTCTCACGTTATTCCAATTAATATTCCATATGGAAAATACTTCCGGTCTTTTCAGGTCTGTGAATGAGTAGAGGGCAAGGAAATAAAACTTGGTCCCCAGAGTATGAATAATCAGCTAAATATGCCCACAGAAAATTATTGGAAGGTCAAAGGTTATAAGTGAAGAACGTTCAGGTACAAATCTTCATGTATTCACGTGTTAGAAATAAACATAATTATACACCACAAGATGGAAAAAATATCTCATTTTGTGAAATTATTTCTGAAATTGGGTTTAGTGGTCTTTATATCAAAGGGGACCCTGTTTGATTTTAGATTAAATTCATAAAATTTAAGATTGTCCTAAAAATCTCTTTCCCTCTCTTTTTTTCTCCTATTCTTTTTTCTATCTCTTTCCTTTCATTATTTTCTTGCTTCATTTTCTTCTTGTTTCTTCCTCTTCTCTCTTCTTATTTTTTTCTCTCCTGCTTCTTTATTCTCTCTTCTGTCACTCATTTCTTTCTCCCTTTTCCTGCCTCTCTCTTATCTCAAAATTGGGTTTTCAAGCATGGCAGTAATCTAAATGTCCCTTCTGAGAAAATAGGAGTGTGCAAATATGCCTTTCAGATAAAAAAAAACTGTAGAACAATTAACGTTCATACACATATTCTATTCACTTAGTAGCATCATTAAGCAACTAAAACATCCATTGTATTTCTGATAGAAAAAATATATATACTAGCATACTGCTTTTACTGACAAATGAACTGTATTACAAACTGTGTTGTCTTAAGTACTAATCAGAGTGCTAATATCTCACTCTGACTTTCAGGCATAAGGTAGAACTGTCGCTTTTGAAGTTAGTTGTGGCCAAATGACTTGCTTTGGTCTACAAAATGTGAGTGTGAAATGTGTCACTTTCGAACAAAGGCTTGAAAACATAGGAGTGATTGCCCCATTCTCTTCTCTCTGCTGTGGTGATCAGAGAATCATGTTTCCAGATGGAGCAGTTCTCAGTCTGGGATCCTGACCTCCTACAATGAGCACAAACCTCCTTGTTAACCTGAAATGGGCATGGAGTGAAGATTGAGAAATAAAATTTTGTTGTGTTAAGCCTCTGAGATTTCTGAGTAGTTTTCTAACTCTTATACAAACCAGATCTATTTTTTGAAATATTTCTGAAGCTAAAAATGCATGTACATTGCAAAACCCTAGGGGTGTTCTAGAAGGAATAATTCCAAGTAACATATACAAATATTAGATATGACCAATAACCAAAACAAAAAGATACAGAAATACCATTTATTTGAAAACAATCTTTTTTTCTGCTTGAATTATCTTCTATACAAGTAATTTAATAGACAGTTCCATTATTTCTGGTGAAACTGAACTTTTTTATTTTAAACATATTGATTTTCATTCTAAACTAAATATCAAAATAAAAGGTAATCAATGAATTGCAATGGAAAGGTATAAAATTTTATAATGAATAATTTATACTAAAAGTTTTATTTTTGAAATTTGATGAATACAAATCTCAGTACCAATCAAAAAGTACTTTAGAGAAGAAAGCATTTGCAGAAATTTGAAAAGAGCCACTATGTTTCAAAGAAAAAGTGAAAAGAAAGTCCTTTAAAATGTTTAGTGAAATAAATTTATATACATGTTCTACTTATTAAATATCTTTGAAGTGTTTGGGTTTTTGAATATGCTAAAAATAATTCATTGTCATCAGTTAAATGAAAATAAATGGCTTTACTTTTCTCAAAATGCATTGGCCATTTGTGTTGGTAAATTGTTTATGAAAACTCTCCAGGTCATTTCATTTTGCAACTGTTAAGAACAACATGGTGTCTGAAGAAAATTTAATATTACAATGTATATTTTAAATTAATAGACTTTATTTTTTAGAACATTTTTAGATTTATAGAAAAATTAAGCATCCAAGTACGATGAATCCCCATACACCGCCTCAGTCCCCACATGCGTACAGTTTTCCCTGTAATCAATATCTGGCATTCGTTACAATTGATAAGCCAATATTTAAACCTTATTATTAATGAAAGTCCATAGTTTACATTAGAATTCATTCTTTGTATTGTATGTTCTATGGATTTTGACAAATATAAATATATATCATTACATTGGATGTAATATGCATCCACCATTACCGTATCACACAGAATAATTTCACTGCCCTAAAATCATTTATGCTCCACCTATTCACCCTTTCTTCCCTGCAAAACCCTAGCAGCTGCTGAACTTTTTACTGTCTCCATAGTCTTGCTTTTTCCAGAATGTCATATAGTTGGAATAATATGGTATGAAGCCTTTTCAGATTGGCTTCTTTCACTTAATAATACAAACATACCTCGTTTTATTGTGCTTCACAGATATTGCATTTTTTACAAATTGAAGGTTTGTGGCAACCCTGCATGAAGCAAATTTATTGGCACCATTTTTCCAACAGCAATTGCTCAAATCATGTCTCTGTGTCACATTTTGATAATTCTTGCAATATTTCAAATTTTTTCATTATTATATTTTTTATGGTCATCTGTGATCAGTGATCTTTGATGTTATTATTGGCATTGTTTTGGGGCATCACCAGCTGTTCTAAGGACTCTAATAAATTATTATCAGAAGGATACTTTATCTGTTGAAGATATTTTAATTATTCTAGTTATATGATTAGTTTTCTTTAATAAAGTATAAATCTGTCTGGGTGGCCACAGAAATAACAAAAACAATGAATAAGCAACTACATACTGATGTAAATAGCTCTGGAGTACATTAGGTAAGCAATTTATGGAATGGAAAATATATTTGCAAGCCATGTGTCTGATAAAGGATCAATATTCAAGATACTTGAGAAACACATACAACTCAATAGGGAAAAAAATGACTAAAGAATGAATAACGAATCTGAATAGACATTTTTCCAAAGAAGACATTCAGTGAGAATGAGGATGGACAAGCTCTTCTATGCAGGGGATATGTGTCACTCCTTTCAACCTTAAATTTTACCATTTATTAATATGGAGCTCTGAGTAAAATTGTGTACACTATATTATTTCATATTTTTATGTTTTTTCTTATTGTTCCTTTTGCCCAAATTACTTCTTTTAAAAATGAATGTTTATCAACTAATATATTTTAAGAAATATATTAGATAATTGAGCAAGAAATAAGCAAAAGCTTCTCCTTTGAAGTTTGTTCCATTTAACTTTATTAACTTAACTATTTCTCATTGTTCAAATGTTGGGTCAATGTCACTTCTACAAATCCTTATTGGAACCAAGAGAATTTTCCATGTGTGTTTACTTTCAGTACCCATATACTCATATTTACACTTAACATTTTTTCTTCTTTTTTCCTTTTGTTAAACAACAACAACAATAAAAATGTTCATTCATTTCTCCCACCCCCAAATCCCGCTTCCCTCTGGCAACACTTAACAGTAAATACTCATAAAATTCAACTGACAGTCACTGTAGCATTTGAAATGAAACTTACTCCTTTGACTAACTAATATATTCAACACCAATTGTGCTAAAATGTTTCAATTATATATTTTTTTCACTCAAACTCAGGGAATTTCGCTCCATCAAATTTTCTCAGGAAATTTAACCAAATCTCTGTATGCTACTTAATTGCCTTATGATTAGACTGATATGTGTGTTGAATAGAATAATGTGCAGTGACATTTATAGGATTAATATAAATTAAAATCTAAGAAGGAAACACAGAGTTAATCTATGGCAATAAGTTCAAGAAGTAGTTTCAGAGTTTAGTTTCCTATAAGAAACAAGAACATCTATTATTTTCATGTTTATATAGAAAGTTTTCTGTATAATTCTTACACATCCATTTTATAGAGAACATTTTCATTTAGTTGTATTTTCTATGAGACAAATTCTTATCAAACTACAGCACTAAATCATGGTTAATATTGTAATAGCAAATTATATAGCACAGATAATACTTCCTGAAATTTATATAGATATTATAATTTCCTGGCATGTGTATAGAAATTATGATCATTTTCTCTATTAAATACAATTACTTTATTCAGTTTTCAAGCACTTCACTTCTATAGAGAAAACTTGAAATAGCCATGTTGTCAGCAACTACAGAAATAAAAATTAAATTTTTATCAGGTATTTTCAATACCAACATTTCTGAAAAAATACTCAAAACATATACTCACACATGTATAAAAATATTAAGCTCCTGAAACTAGTAAGATATTATAGCAAGATATTGCAAGACAAAAGTCAATTTCTTTCCTATATACCAACAAAAAACAAGTGGAATTTGAAATTTAAAACATAATACCATTTACATTAGCAATCCCCAAAGTGAAATACTTAGTTATAAATCTAACAAAATATCTACAAGATCTATGTGAGGAAACTATAAAACTCTGATGAACAAAATCAAAGAACAACTAAATAAGTGGATAGATATTCTATGTTTATGGACAGGAAGACTCAATATTATCAAAATGTCAATTCTTCCCAACCTGAATTATAGATTCAATGCAATCCCAATCAGAATACCAAGTTATTTTGTGAACATCCACAAACTGACTCTAAAGTATATATGAAGAAACAAAAGATCTAGAATAATTAACATAATCAGGAAAGAAAAGAACAAAGTTGTAGACTGACATTACCCCACTTCAAGACTTACGGTAAAGCTGTTTAGCTAAAGCTAATAATCAAAACAATATTGGTGAAGGAAGAGAGAATAGAGAGCCCAGAAATAGACTCACATAAATACAGTCACCTGATCATTGACAAAAGAGCAAGAGCAATACAATGTAGCATAGCCTTTTCAACAAATAATGCTGGAATAACTTGACATGCAAAAAAATTAGTCTAGACATGGACCTTACACTCTTGACAAATATCAATGCCAAATGGATGAGAAACCTAAATGTAAAACACAGAGCTATAAAACTCCCAGAAGATAACATAGGAGAAAATCTAGATGTCTTTGGGTATGGCAATGACTTTTATATACAACACCAAAGGCATGATACATAAATAAAAAACAATTGATAAACTGGATTTCATTAAAATCAAAAACTTCTGCTCTGCAAAAGACAACAAAAAAGAGAATAAGAAGACAAGCCATAGACTGAGAGAAAATATTTGCAAAAGACATGTCTGATAAAGGACCGTTATCCAGATATACAAATATCTCTTAAAACTCAACAATAAGAACAGAAACAACTTGATTGAAAAATGGATCAAATATCTTAACAGACACCGGGCTTCTCTGGTGGTGCAGTGGTTAAGAATCCACCTGCCAATGCAGGGGACACGGGTTCAAGCCCTGGTACGGGAGGATCCCACATGCCGCAGAGCAGCTAAGCCGGAGCACCACAACTACTGAGCTTGTGCTCTAGAGACTGTGAGTCACAACTACTGAAGCCCACACACCTAGAGCCCGTGCTCTGCAACAAGAGAAGCCACTGCAATGAAGCCTGCACACCGCAACGAAGAGTAGCTCCTGCTCTCTGCAACTAGAGAAAGCCCGCGCACAGCAGGGAAGACCCAACACAGCCAAAAATAAATAAAAATAAAATAAATTAATTTAAAAAAATCTTAACAGACACATCACCAAAGAAGACATATAGACAGCAAATGATCATGGGAAAAGATGCTCCACATCATAGGTCTTCAGGGAAATGCAATTTAAAATGAGATTGTACTACGCACTTAATAGAGTGGACAAAACTCAGAACACAGAGAACACCAAATGCTGATAAGGATGTGCAACAACAGGAACTCTCGTTCATTGCTGGTAGGAATGAAAAATATTACAGATATTTTGGAAGACATTTTGGCAGTTTCTTATGAAACTAAATATATTCTTATCATATGATCCAGTGATTGTACTCCTTCGTATTTACCCGAAGGAGTTATACACTGCAGTCCACACAAAAACCTGAACACAAATATTTATAGTAGCTTTATTCATAATTTTGAAAAGTTGGAAACAATCAAGAAGATCTTCAGTAAGTAAATGGATAAACTGTGGTACATGCACACAATGGAATATTATCCAGCACCAAAAATAAATGAGCTATCAAACCGTGAAAAGACATGGAGGGAACTTAAATGCATGTTAATAAGTGAAAGAAGTCGATCTGAAAAGTCTACATACTATATGATTCCGACTATATGACATCCTGAAAAAAACAAAACTATGGAGAAAATAAAAATATCAGTGGTTGCCAAAGATGGCATGGGGAGATGAATCAGCAGAGGACAGAGGGTTTTTAGGGCAATGAAATTACTCTGTATGATATTATAAAGATGGATACATGACACTATATGTTTGTCCAAAACCACAGAATATACAACACCAAATTGAACTCTAAGGTAAACTATGAACTGTGGGTGATTATGTATCAGAGTAGGTTCATCCTTGGTAAAAAAAAAATATGTACCATCCTGGTGAGTGATGATGAAAATGAGGGAAATTACTCATGTGTCGGGGCAGGGGGTATGTTTGAAATCTCTGTGCCTTCTAAATTTTGTTATAAACCTAAAACTGCTCTTGAAAAATTAGACTTAAACACACACACACACACAACTTGAACCTCTTGACCAAGTTGACCAAGTCTCAGGATTTTTCGTTATACCTAACTTTAAATCATGTCCCCTGTGAAATATACATATTTAATTTTAATTTTTATTTGTTTCAAAGTTCACCAAAAGAAAAGGATAGTTACATCTTCCCAAGCAACTTGATAATGTTAAAGAAAATTAAGACAGTATTTTGTATGACTACGTAAAATTACTTCTTTTCCTTCTCCTATTACTATAAACATGACGTGAGTTACATATTAGCTTATGTAAAAACTGAATTTTGGTGCCAAGTATCATATAAGTCTGATTAATTGAATATTCCACCACTATGTTTTGGCAATTATAAACTAAGTTAAAATTTTAAGTTGCTTAAGAAATATTTTAAGAAAATCACTGGCTTAATTTCTATCTAGTTTAATGTATGTCTTCACAAAAGAAGCATAGTGTAATGAATAAGTTCCTAAATTCCCAGCCTGACATAGAAGTCTGGTTTTGTTTCTATGATTCTACTTACCTCTGTAACTGATTGGAATTATACTTTTTAAGGTTGTAAATACTATGCAATTAGATTAATCATATTAGCTTTTTTACTTACAATGTCTTTTTTTCTACTTTTGTACTTTATCTTCACTTTTTCCAATTTACTATAAGTGACATAGTACATTCAGGTCCTGAAATAATTTACACTAGACAGATAAGTCAACTTGATTTAAAATAGTTCACATAAAACATACTAAGATCATCTATCTCCAGACAAAGTTTTAAATGAGGGTTTCATTATCACAAAAATAATGCAGTATAGAACATAAAATCCTACAAAGTATGAGGGAGTATTCACCCCAAATGGAACAGAATATTCAACAACTTTAATTCCACTAACTAGTAAATACTCCATTTTTCCTTAATGAAGTATTTCAGGTAATACAAAATTACTCTTAGAAACCTTTTTTTTTCTATAAATGTGATGCACTCTATAATAGAGCCCATATGCATCTCTATTTAAATTACCAAGAAAAGTCCTTAGATTTTTGCCAAAAGAATAATCTTTATCATTAAAATGGGTTTTATAGTGTCATTTAAATCTTTGGTGGCTTGCCTAGAAATGTGCGTGTTTCATGAATATTTCAAATTAGTGAAGATGTCAGTTGCTGATGTTGCATCACCTTCAGCCACTCAATGTTAAACAGAGAAAGGACAGCCCACTCGATGTTACATTCACCTTTCAAAAGGTGATTCAATTTCTTCACATCGATATGGAAAAAGATCATCGTTTGTTTGGTTCATAGGGTATTGCAATATATTGCTAAAATTACTGTGCTATTTTAACAAACTCTTGAATTCGCTTGAATAGCAGCAACTAAAGAATAGTGAATTACAATGACCTTATGAAAAGATAACAGTATGGGTATGTAATTCTTGATCTTCTGGAGCAAAATATTTCCTTTGCTATTTGTTTATATGTATTGGCCTACTATCTATTCTACTGTATCTATATTTATGGTAGTCTTGCATTGTGTCCAAAAAAAATTGTGCATGGTTTAATTAATAAAAAAAGAGTTGTTCTATTTTTCCTAATATGTCCAGCATATACCATTTTATTGCCTATGTAATATTCTCCAATATTACACAACAGTATATAGCAGTAAAGTTGAAAGAATTATAGGTATACCTGTTGTACCAGTTGAAGTCCAATCAGGAAAGAGAAATTACACAGTGTTTCAACATTGAAAGTTAAAAGAATTATTTATTATAGCAGGGAATTGGAAAAAGCTAAGGATTGGCTAGAAGTAAAGGGAACTCTGAAAAATATAGAAATCGCAGATATAAGGAGAAGCCAGAACTCCTCAGGCTGAGATTGAGTGCCCAAGGAAGAGCTGCTACACACACACACACACACACACACACACAAGGCCACCTTGAAGTAAGAGCCAGACCTTGTTGGAGAGGGCATGACCAGTGCTCACTGAATGCAGAGGAGTGATGCTATCAGAAATTAACCCTCTAGGGGCCTGGAGTAATGGTTTATGGAGAGGAATCTCATCAGAGGTATTCTGCTGCAAAACCTCCAGAGTGGTGTGCTGAGGGAAGGTCCTGGTGCTGCATACTGTCAGACTGTGTACTAGGGAAGCTGCTGCTGCTAGGAAAGACCCCTTCCTCCTCTAGTGTGCTTTACAAAGCTAAACATAGGGCCAGCTGGCATAGAAAACTATTTAAAGGGCTCAGGTCCATTTTTGTTCACCTTCTGAAATAAAGAAAAGGACAAGGTAAAGGAGAAGCATGGTATACTTCTTGGTTGTTGTTAGTGTTTTTGCTTTTAAGCAGAGAGGTGGATACATGAAAAATGGCATTTTTTCCTTCTCTATACCCTTTATATGTGTCCTAATATTTTGTGTACTGAATTAAAATAATTTTAAAGGCCTAAATCCAATATATATTTATAGAAAAACACAGTCTGAAGAGTGGAGTACGTGTACTATGTATATCATTCAAATATTTCAGTGCATAGTAAAATATGTATACTTAGAAATCCATTTTATAAACATAGCATAACCCTGATATCAAAATCTGAACAACTTGTACATAACTAACCAACAAAATGTCCCAAATTTTTAATGAATATATTTAAAAAGATGCTACATATACTCCTAGAAAAATATGATATGAACAGTAAAATTTATTAAAAGAATGCTAGGATGTGTCAAATTTGGAATTCTAGCAACAACTCAAAGTAGAAAATATATAAATGCATAGATCTGCTTTACATTTTGTTGTTAAAACATTAAACAAATATTAAGGAACACTCCAAAAATTTTAAATATGATAAAAATATATGAAACCAACAGAAAGCATCATAATTAATTGAAGTAAAAGAAGTATTTTAATTAACCCTAAACAAACATCAAAAAAGGATGATTAATGAAACTATTAATTCTCAACACTATTCTCAAAGTTGTTGTTAATTCTGCAGTATAAAAAGTATTGCATATAATAAATATTAAGTGGAATAATGAGTTTATCATTATTGACAGATTTTATACTTTACAATTAAAATTCTTGAGAATATTATGGAAGTCTACTAAGGTGTCTGGATAATATATAATATAAAAATTAAATAGATTTTCTTAATATCATAATAATCAGTTTAAATCATAATGGGAAAAATAATCTTATTAGCATTAGGAACTGCTACAGAGTAACAAGGAATTAATCAAAAGTAACGTAAAATAAAGATGATACAATAATTTGTATATACTGGACTTTTCTATAGTATATATGTATGTACAACATGTAAATATATCATATATAAAACATAAACTTATATATTATAAATAAATCTTTTAATGAATAGACTGTGCAATTTGTTCTTCAAATTGAGATAATCTTATCAGAATTACAATGGAATTTATTCTGGAACTTATGCAGCGGTCCTAAAATTTTTATGCTACAAATCAGAATAATTAAAACCATGCTGTATGAATTCACAAGCAGGAAATTAGATTAATACAACAGAATAATGAACATGGAAAGAGTTATATATATTGTACTGATCTAATTTAGCTTAAAATTGAATATGTTGAAAATATTACAGGGTAATTGACAGTAGAAAATGTGGGAAAATGTGTATTATCATATACATATATTTAAAAGAATTTAGATTGGATCAAACATTGAAATATAAGTAAATAAAACCATAAGCAATTTAGAATATGATATTTATCATGTTACAAAGACTAAGATCTTTCTCCACAAGACACAAATGATTTAAATTATAGAGAAAGACTGATAATTTACTTTTAGATTCAATTGCATTTTCTCAAAGTTGTCTTCTATATTTTACCTTCTAAGAAAATTTTAGCAAAAAATTTAAAATCACCTCCTTCTTCCCTGCTTAAGAATTTCAATGTTGCTGTGGCACCCTTCCATCTCCTACATGCTTCAAGGAAGCATGACTTTATCTCCAATCTAGGATCCCTCTGGATTTGTGCAAACTTCTGGTCACAATTCACTGATAAATGAAACACACAAATAGAGACACTTGGATGTGCAGTAGTCATCTTCAGTTTTTTAGTAGAGACAATCTAAAGATGTTAGAGGACAAAAATGAGAAGACTCAAGGATTCTTGATAATTATTGATCTGTTGAATCAGGCATTTCCTCAAGTGACATAATACTTTTTCCTTACTCTAGATGCAGTTGAAGCACACATTTCTGTCAAATAAATAAAAACAATCTCTTTACAATGAAATATATAAATTTTTGATGATCAGCTTGGCAAATATATGTAAGGTTCAAAATATCACCTAAGGATATAGGCACACTCAGATACTGTTGGTAAAAATTCTTTGGAGGCAATTTTGGAAATATATTTATCAACATTGACCCATTTTGGACCTCTAAAATATTTCACTTCTAGAAATTTATCTTTAGGAAATAATCAACAAAATAAACAAAAATATATGATTGTTTAATGCTTTTGTGAGAATGTTAAAATACTTAAAACTTAGAAGCATCCTAAATACCCAAAAAACATAGAATTGGTAGAAAATTATGGAATACTAGGCAATCTTTTAAAAATAAACCACGTGCATTTTATTGATATTAAACTATGCTCAGAATATATACCTAATGTGAAAATATAAAATACAGTACAGTCTTCTTCTATTAAAACATCACTAATTGATTATATATCAAAAAGCCAGAAAGTGTATATATACATCCGTAAGTTTTAACTGTTTTGCTCTTAGAGAAGTGACGGGTAAGAGGCTAAAATTGGGCAACAAAATAAAACTAAATTAATTTTTTAAAAAACCAACTACGTACTGTTGAAGTATTAAAGAGTTCATTCAGAAGTGTGATCAGGAAAAAAAAAGGTTCCAGATGGATGGAAAATAAGGACAATTAGGAAAATATATAAGTCCTAAATGGTTTATGATTTTAGAAAAATTACTCAAGCTTTATTAAAATTGGCTCAGTCTATATAAGTAGTATCTTATACTCATCTCATGTATTTACCTCTGAAACTCATACTTAAATTGTTGTATAAATCCTAAAATATTTTTTCATAGAAAAGAAAAAAATTTAATTACCAGTTTTACATTCTTTATCAATACATAGAATAAAACATGTCTTTCTTTACATTACATAGACTTGAATTGGATGTGAAAAATCACTGATTCACTGATCTATAAAGGTAATTAATCTAATATGTATCTTCTCTTTTGTGTATAAACTGTATCTTAGGTACAAATGCTGATGGAGAAAATTCTTTAGTAAGAAATTTCAGCTACCAAATTAAAAAAGAATGACACAGTTAAAATATCACCATTGTAATAATAGTGATAATGGAGCTAACCAATAGTAATCTATGATTGTTATTATTATTAAATGAAAAGCTAACAGGAAAATTTATGGATGGATGGATCAGATTGTCAACAATTTAACACACTCATTAATTTCATTATTATAAAAAGAAGAAACAATTAGATATTTTGTGCTTCCTGGTGTGTCACAATTTGGAAGTACAAAATACCATATTTCAAAAAAATTTACCATAATGTAGAACCTGGATTTAATCAAGTCTTTTCCTCACTTCCAGTTTATAGTAACTATAGGCCAAAGAAACATACTAAAAGACACTGTGAAGGTGTAGTTAGAAAAATCCTGAATGTGGGTAACTTCACAGGAAAAATGATCTGTGTTTTTTTTTAAATAATAAATGTAAGGATAAATAAGATGGGATAAGAATCCTCAATATTAAAAGGGCTTTGAGAGATATAGAGAAAAAATGCAATTTGGACCTTGACTGGATTCCAGTTTAAGCAAACCAATAAAAGGAAAAAGTTGAGAGACTGATGAGTACCAACACAGACTGGATAATCTTATTTAAAGTTTGTTATGATAATAGTGTTGTGGTTATATTTTAAAAAGAGTATTCATCTTTTAGAAATACATTTTCAAAGATTTTACGGTGAGATCATTTGAAGCTTGGGGTTCTAATTAATTTGAGGGAGAGAAAGAAGGCTACAATATAGATGAAATTTGACTGGCCACATGTTAAAAATTATGGAATCTGGGTGATGAGGACATGTGAGTGCATTTTACTATTCTCTGTTTCGGTTCATGTATAGAATTCTCCATAAAGTGTTAGTTACTAAGATTTTGAAACATTTCAGCAAGCAGATGATGACAAATGGAAATGATTACTATAATATCAAGTATTAATAATTGACAATGTGTAAAATACCAATAATGTTCTGTTAAATAAAAAAAATTAAGTATCTGATCTGTTGTTTTGGTGATATATATGATCAGATCAACTCTTCTCGATGTAGTTTGTGCATTGTTAGAAAGGTGGGATGTTATCAACACTGACAAATAGATATTTAGCATATCCCCAGAAGAAAACAGAATTACAACAGTTTTCCTCCTAATTTTCAGTTATCACTTTGCACCAAATGTAAGAATCTTTCAGTTGTTGCAAATAGGATGTAAAGGGGCAATGGAGCAGGAAATAATTTATATCATGACCTTTCTTCACTAATGTACTCTCTGATGACAATAGTGACATCAAAGAGTTTAGTTATAGTTTTAAAGTTTCCTGCAAAAAACAAATTCAGCAGCAACAATTTTTTGCTCTTTCCTTATACATCCTGATATGTATAGATGTATGAATACATGACATTTGTATGCAAAATAAAGATAGTATGTGCAACGTTTTATTTAAAATGAAATAATATATTCTCTCTCCATATTCATTCACATAAGCACATTCTTATGTGCACATGTAGGTATGTGTGTGTATGTATGCATGTCTTCACTTGTGAACATTGTTTGCAAAATTTGAAATTACTTTTTTTACCTCAAAAAAGGAAGAATTTAAACTAGACGTGATTGCCTTTCTCATTGATTAAATAATATTCCAACATTCTTCCAACTAATTTCTCCCATACAAGATTATTTATTGCAAGAAGTAATAATAATACTTTTACAAAAGTGTACTAGTAATTTCTCTGATAACATAGCTTAATGCAATCTTCTTGCTCAGCTAAATATATTGTCTATAAACAATTTTGTTATATAATAAAAATAGTCAAACAATTTCTGTTGACCTTTAAAAGCCAGTGCTTGGGGATATTTTGGCAATCAGACATAATATAAAAGGTCTGTTGTGGATATTAGGAGTCATTCAAACCAACTACAAAATATTACAAATGAAAACAATTAAGATCCAAAAGGATTAAGTAATCTGATTAAGGTTAAACAACTTTAGGATTCTTTGAAGATGGATTGGATTGAGTATACTCTCTTGATTTTTTTGGAATTTCAGAGTTGTTCTGTCACTACACACAATACAAACCAGGAAGAACAGTGAAATAAAAACAACCATATTATTTTGCACTTCCTTCAGTTTCAAAGCACTGCTTCTTTTTTCCCATAACAGGATCGTTGCCAAATTCATTTGATTACACCAATGATTATGACAGTTCTCCTGGACCTGTATTGTTTGTGTCTTTAAAAATGATTAATTTGAAAATACACTAAGTAACCATAAATAGTCACTGCTGTGGGACTGAGACACCAACAGAGATTTAGGTGAATTGGGTAAGGTATTCAAATAAAAGTCTTGTTTCCCCACTTGATACTTGTGAAATACTAGTTTTCACAGCATACAGGCTTGAAAACCTTATCCAAGAGTCTCTACAATAACAGAAGAGACTGTTATTGTAGAAGAGACTTGTTTCACTGTCTTGTGCTCAAGTTTGTGTTCAAACTTGTGATCAAGTTTGTGATCAAGTTTGAGTGTGATCAAGTTTGAGTAGAAGAGACTGTTATTGTAGAAGAGACTTGTTTCACTGTCTTGTGATCAAGTTTGAGTTTGGGACCTAGAAGAGTGTAAACCAGAGGCTCTCTGAATGAAAAAGCCTTGATTTGGTGTAGAAGCTAATTAGATGTAGGTGTTCATCCATAAATCTATTGTAATGGTTTGAAGAAGAGTAAATTATCTCACTAGAGTAAGATGCTGTCTAGTGTTGCCATATACATATATATTTACATAGAAGGATCAGCATTTAGGAAAAATGACTATGTTTACCAAATAATAGAACCACATGACTGAAAAGCAACTTAAAAAATTCAGATAATAGATGCTGACACAGTTGATTCAAATATTGGAGCAAGTTGAAAAGAACTTTAAAATAATCATGTTTAGTACATTTAAGGGAATAAAGAAAAAGATGATAAAGATTGCAAACAGATGAATAAATTTGCCAGAGAATTATTATCTATAAAAACAAACAAGTACATCAAAAACTACAAGACACATATCTGAAATTAATAAACAAATTAAATTATATTAATTATAGAGACAATAGAAGTCAGAATTTGTGAGTGGAAAAACTAGGAAATATTGATAGAATATACATCATCTAAATTAAAGGGGGAAACATTAAAAATAAAAGAAATGCAAATATTAGTGGCTCCATACAAAACTATAATATACATGAAATTGGGGTTCAAAAAGAAATCAGAGAATCAAGAAAAAATTGAAGATATAACAAGTACGAATTTTCCAGAAATCATGACAAACAGGTGTCTATTGAAAATACATACAGAATAAATAACCAGAAAAGTAATATTAGAGTAAGGCTGCTGAGACTTAAAACGAAAAGAAAAGTTTGAGTGTAACAAGAGGAAAAAAGAAACATTATCTTCAAAGGAATAATAATAGGATGTTTTGTTTTGTTTGACATTAATATAGCCACTCCAGCTTTAACTTGTAGTATGTTTTCCTTTAAGCCCATATAATTTTTTTTTAGATTTCTACTTTTCCTTTTCTACTCATTTCAACATCTGGATCATCTTAGTCTCTGTTCCAATTGATCATTTTTCTCCCTTTGTAGGTCACATTTCTGCTTCTCTGCATACCTAGTGATTTTGTTTTATGATAAATATTATATATCTAACATTTTCAATGGTCTGTAATATTTATTTGTTGTTTGTTTGTTTAGAGTGATGTTTTTTGTTCTGATGAGCAGTTAATTTACTGGTGGGTTATTGTGTTTCTTTTAAAGATTGCTTTTAATTTCTGATAGATGAATCTCCTAAAGCATGAGTTGTCAAAGATGTCAGCTCAGTGCCTAGGCAGAGACTCTGCTCAGTTGTGGGGCTAATCTCATCTGTTTCTCTTGTTTCAATAATCAGAGTCCTATGCTGCCTGTTAGTCAACCTCTGACAACAGTTGCATACATTTTGTCCAGCTTTATAGTTGTTTACAATTGGAGGAAGATTATAGTACCAATTACTCTCTATGATTAAGAACAGAAGTCAATGCTTTTTTTATTATTTTTGAGACAGATAATATTTTTGAAAAACATATTTTGGAAAAAAATAACTTCCCTAAACTTTTTTAAAGCTTTTTAAAAAATCTCTCTAGAAAGTTCCTCCCCCTACTTATAGTATTTATATCTACTGATTCTTTTTTTAAAATTTTTTTGACATTTTCAGAAATGCATTACATAAAATAATATGACACTGACTTATGTATCTTTGATCATTGTTTTTGTTTTGTTTTGTCTTTTGCTCTTGACATTATGAATAATGAATTTCTCTAGGATGGTGATTTTAAGGTATTAAGCTATTTTCTTGAGATGAATTTATAATTTCTGCAGTTACAAATCAAACTTGATACCTTACCAGGGGAAATTAGTGTCACAGGGAACAAACTATTAAAGTCACTTTAATAACAATAATTTAAAACTTTTGGAATATTTCATTAACCTGAGGGTTAGTGTGGGAAAACATAAACAAGTTTTAATTTAGCCTGAATGGATTAGGATAATAGCTGTTTCAGCCTGATATAAGGATAAAAGCAATTCTGTTAATTTACTTTTAAAGTAATTGATTAAAAACATAAGTGACTCTATTAATAAAGCAAAATGTAAAGGATCTTTAGATTAAAATATGCATTTTAAAATCATTTTGATTAATTTCTCAGTTTGCCCCTTAAGAAGCCACAAACTGAGGAGGAAATTAATATAATTTCTTGGATCTACTAATGGAGAAACATTTTACTTTTCATAGTGTAAGCTCAAGACTGTGTCTCAGTTGGAACTCTATTTGCTTTACAAAGGGTGGTTGGTGAATAATGGGGACTGTTTGTCGTATATGTTGAGTATTCACAGAGTCCACCTAGGCTATTTTCTCTCTTGGATACTACACAGATTGTAGTCACTTATAATTACTTGTATTGTATGCCAAAGGAACCTGGGTATGCTTTCTTATATAGCCCAAATAAAATAATTTCCTGAAACTACATTGCTCTATTTACTTGACCTTGATTCTCCTTTACAATTGCTTCCAACATTAGATAACGTATTTGTAGGCTTTTTCCCCCGCCAGCATTTTAGTATCTATGCATTTGTACATTTTCATAACACCTTCTTTTTTCAAATGGCATTATGGGTTTGCACATAAATTCTCTTTTCCCTTGTTATGTCTGTTAATCTTTTTGCTGTTGTTGCTGCATTTACTACTGCAAGTTCAATTTAACTTATGAAAATCAAGCTGTCTATTCTGCTTCATTCATCATCATCAACCAAAATCATTCTGGAATCAAAACTTGTTTTCTACTATCTTGTTATTTTTTGGTGATGATATGTGGAAGGGAAAGTAGACAGTGGCAGGACATTGAATTGAACTGCAGTTTTAGCAAACATCTGCCTTGCATAGTAACCTTGTGGGATTTGTGCAGACTCTTGTCTACAAAAATCAAAATTCTGAGAGAAGCTTTTTCTGCCAAATGTTGTTAGATGCAGAACTCAATATGTGTGTCAACAAAAGAAAATTCAAGTGTCAACTACACATAGATTACTCATATTATATGTAATTATAAGAAAAACTCAAACACCAAGTATGTCCTAAGTATAAAGAATAAATTGAATTTAGAAAATTCTATCTTTATATTTTGAAATAACAGAAACAATTTAATAGATCACAGTATATTTTTCATAAATATTTGTGGGGACAGTTAAAAAGAGAGTGGTTTAGTTTTGCTAGTAACTTGGAAGAGGTGTAAACTCAGGTCACTCTTCTAGTACAAGTAGGCAGAAGGATATTCTTAATCACATTAGGATCCAATAATTAATGCAAAGGAGATAATATATTTTCCTATTGTGATTGTAAAAAGAAATACGTAGTTGATCATTTTCTTCTATAGACTTCAAAGCTTGTAAGTGGAAAATCACTCAGAATTACAACCCTTTTATCATGCAGTTTGGCCTCCATATTAAAATGTAGTAATCTTAACTATTGTACATTATATCAGTCACATGAATGCTAGGTTTTAAAGCAAGCATATAAAGCCTAGGTATTATAATTAATTTATTATCTGGTCAGGTTTATGAAAGTAATTGAATTTGGCCATTCAATTATTTAGTTTTTTCAGCCTTTAAAGCTCTTTAAAATCACCTGACAAAATTGAGATACCTATATTTGGAAGGAAGACATCAATTAAATGGTGACAATTGTGAGCAAAAAATACATTAGGGATTACATGAAATGAATTAATAGCGCAGAAAGATTTCTTATAATTTTAATTTTGATGATAGTTCATTCTCGTTATTTTTGGGTTTTTAAATTTTGTTTTGGTTTTTTGGCCACACCATGCGGCATGCAGGATCCTAGTTCCCTGACGAGGCATCAAACCTGCACTCCCTGCAGCGGAATCTCGGGGTCTTAACCACTGGACCACCAAGGAAGTCCCCTTGTTATTGTTTTAACCACCAAGTTTTTCTGATTATTATCATTTTATTTTTACCATACACAGTCTGCATGTAGATAGCCTTTAATTTATGATTCACCAATCCTGCTATTTGGATAACATCTCAATTTAGATGTCTTTTTATTCCACTATAAAAGTCCAAACACTTGATATTGCAATGCTCCTAAAATGTCCTATAGTCCAACTTCTAACTTTATGCAGAAAAACTCTCTAAAACATCCCAGAGATGTGGTCAATCAATTTGGAACCTCTCATGAAAGAGAAAGTCATTTCATCATAAGCAATGTGTTCTGGTTGGGGAGTTCTTACTCATATTGAACCAAAATTCTACTACACATTCATCTAGATTTTTCTTTTGGAGTCAAACTCAGAAAGAAATTTAATCCTATAATCATACTAAAACTCTTCACATATTTGGGAATATCCATCATGTCCTAGAGCTTCAACATAGCAGATGAAAAAGTCCTATTTCCTTCAACTGTTCTCCCATCAACATGGTTTGCAGACCCCTATAAACCATGCACTACCATTTCTATCACACTATAATTATGTTTCTTAATATATCTACTAAAATGTAATTTTCAGAAATATGTACAATTTTCAAGATGTGATTGGACCTATACCAAATTTTACCTTTTTTTTTTTTTACAAATATCTTATTTTCTTTAACTCAACTTCAGATTTCAATAACATTTTTGCAGCTATATTGTACTGCTGGCTCATGTTGAACACATACTTATAAAAGACATGGTTTATTTTATTCATTTATCCAATTTGATAAATATTTAAAAATACACACTACTACTTCTGGTTAAAAGCTGCGTGAGGTGCTGGGAAGATACAAATAAGATAAGGATTTCAATATAGTTGGTGAAACTGTTGAATTCATATAAAGTTCAATAAAATGCAAACAGTATGTAATTGGATCACAGGGAAAGATTACTCAATACATACTGAGAATCAAAGGTTTCCTGGGAGGTGCTATACAAGCTACATCTTGAAAAATAAGAAGGAGGAAACTGAATCAGAAAGCACAAAGATGCAAAATAGCATGATTCTTTGGAAAATTGAATCAGAAAGCTCAAAGATGCAAAATAGTATGATTCTTTGGAAAAGAGGAAGGGTTTATAAAGTGTACTAGGAAGTCAAGCTAACTCAAATAAAAGACAATGCTTAGTCGATAAACTCTCCAAAGTTCTAGATTAAATTGTCCTTTCTCATGTTTAACCTTTGTTTAAAAATGTTGAACACATCCCCACTCCACTTCTTGATTATAAAGGAAACTTCTTTTTAAAAGTGCATAAAGGACTTCTAATAAAAGATGGTAGATTGACTACAGATGTAGCTTTTGTATCCCTCCAGAAAAACTACTCTAATGAAAGTAAAGAAATAAAAAGCCCATAAATCAAAATCAATCAAAATCATGAGAGTTTTAAGCACTCAGGAAAATAAATGGGAAAAAACAAAAAAATACAAAGAACATCATCGTGAAATTTTAGAATACAAATTGATGGAAAATCTTAAATGTTTCTCTATATGTCATCTGAAGAGCAATAAGAATCATACTAACTTTGAACTTCTCAACATAGATTGTCAACCTAGAACTCCGTGCCCTGACAAACTATCTATCAATTATATGAGGTAGATTATAGATATTATCAGTCATGTAAGAACTCAGAAAAGCTAACTCCCACCCATCTTTTCTTAGCGAGTCATTTAAAAATGAAATACTGGGCTTCGATGGTGGTGCAGTGGTTGAGAGTCCGCCTGCCGATGTAGGGGACACGGGTTCGTGCCCCGGTCCAGGAAGATCCCACATGCCGCAGAGTGGCTGGGCCTGTGAGCCATGGCCGCTGTGCCTGCGCGTCCGGAGCCTGTGCTCCGCAACGGGAGAGGCCACAACAGTGAGAGGCCCGTGCACCGCAAAACAATAAATAAATAAATAAATAAATAAATAAATAAATAAATAAATAAATAAAAATGCACTACTGGAAAATAAGAGGGTGAACCATTAGATATAGATAGTTGATCAAACCTAATAGAGCAACAAAAATAAAGCCTGGGATGACAGCGTTGAGATAACTTACAGAAAAATTTAGTCCCATTTGGAGCAAGAGAACGTTGAATTTTTAGAGGGAAGATCTTGGAGTACAGAAATAACAATAGATAATGTAGCAAGATGTTTGAAAAGAGGTGAGGATGAAGAATCAGGCAATTAATTCAGGAGGGACAGAAAGGTAAACACAATTTCAAAGAGAAACATAAACCTGCACCGTAAACAAATGTCATCATATTATACCCTCTAACTTACCCTGAGACAACATTTACGTGATCACAATTAGGTCATCACTGATTAGTGATTTAACTGAAAGTAGGTATATTGATGTTTATGAAGAATGAGGAGGGAGAGAAGAGATGGTATAGAGGAATAAAATTGTCTCATTACTGGAAGCCAAAAAACAATGTTCAAACCTGACAGATCAAGGGAAGGAATAATTAAGGAGTGTGGGATTGACATGTATACACTTCTATATTTAAAATGTATATCCAACAATGACCTACTGTATAACACAGGGAACTCCACTCAATATTATGGAACAACCTAAATGAGAAAAGAATTTGAAAAGGAATAGATACATGTATATGTATAACTGAATCACTTTGCTGGACATCTGAAACTCTCACATTGTTAATCAACCATACTCCAACATAAAATTAAAAGTTAAAAAAAAAACCACCCCTGACAGATCAAGATTTAGCAGTAAAAGCATATGTTTCTAACAAGTGATGGTGACTCCTGAATGTTTCTGTTAAGGGAACTGGGAACAATTCAGTGAAACATTCCTCTTTCATCTTGATTTGTTTTCAGCATTACCTCCTACACTGTCTTCAACTCAGTACCAGTTCTGTGTTGCCTTATTCTTGTCCAGAAAAAAACGGTGGATACAATGGAAAGAACTCAAGTTAAGAGAAAGGTGGACAGGAAAATTTCAAGGTTAACCTGTTTATCAACAGAATGGAAGCTTCCAACATGTAATAAATTTTAATGTAGCCACATGGACTTGAATTCAGCTGCCTATTTGCTTCCATGCTTTTGGCATTCTAGTATATCATCGTCCATACGATGTCAATTATGATGCTCTGGAGACTGTCATTTTCCATCAAGTCAGAAGAGACAGCATATGTCTTCTCTATTACTCTTCCTGAAATGAAATTATTTTACAACCAGATCATTTAAGAAATGAAAAATATAATTTTGTACATTTATGGATTTTTGTTACTTTCATTTTATTATATGTTTGAGGGTGTTTTTTTTTTGGACCAACAATGTAGGAAGTAATTATGACAGATTTAGCCACATATTTTATTTTCCTTTTAGCGATTTCTCAGGTCCATTTAAATCCAAACATACACACTACTCTCACAATGGTCTCTATTGACTTCAACGAAGCACACTCTCTACTGATGTCCCCTGTGAGATAGAAAAGAAAGAAGCTTGTTCATAGATTCCCTGTAGCACATCTCCACCATTGATCCATGGTTTTAAGGGCTTTAGCCACTAATTTCCTCTCACCAATGGAGAGACCCATTGCTCGGTGTGTTTAGACTCTTACGGCTGCCCACTGTGACTTCAGTTCTTAATCTGCCTGAAAGTGTCAAAAGTCACGGTGCTGTTTGGAGAGAGAGTGATTTTTTTTTAATATACCTGCTACTGGGAGTGATGCTTTTCTTAGTACTAAGATGCCCATGATACTGGAGACAGCTCTGAAATATATCTGTTCTGTTCTCAGTTGAATAAATAACCACAATAGTTCATCGACATATGTCAGAGAATTTTTTAGCAACATATTTTCACTCAAGAAAATCCTGCATAAGTAGTATGTTAAGAAAAATTGCATGATGATTCTGTCACCAATGTCTAAATATAGATCAAAAATGTTAGTGTAATTAACAAAAGAAATCAGTTTGGTATTTGTAACATTCAAGCCTTAAAGCTCTAGGTGACTACTGTTCAGTATTATTCACACAAAGTGAGTATACAAGCAGTTTTTCTCATTAACGACGTATTTGATTTTAGACAAATAGGCCCAAAGTATTAAACAGCATAACATATATAAAGATGTTTAACCTCACTGCTAATTAAATAAACACAAATTGAAACATCAATGAATTATTACTTTTTTACCTTCTAAATTAGGAATATTGAAAAAGTAATACTACTTAATGATGAAAATATTTCTGGTTGGAGAAGAAATCACTTCATTGTTTTGGAAAGCAATTTGTCCATAGGAATTTAAAACCACTAAAATATTTATCCTCACTGACACTTTAATCCCACTTTTGGGAATCTATCTTATGATACTAACCTGAAATACAGACATAAAAGTATGAATAAATGTCTAGTCCAGCATTATTTCTAATTGATAAAAATCATCCCACAATATGGAGATGAATTCAACTATGATACAACTATAGGATGTAATATTACACAGCCATTAATTTATTTTAATAAAAAGGGAAATACTTGTGATTTTGTGTTATGCTAAGACCACAGTCCAATCCTGAACATGACTGATATCAATTGAACTTAGAAGCTAAGAATGATTGGACATTGTTGGTACTTGGAACACCAAGTATCAACTTGAAATAGAATACTGTTTGCGTATGTGATATTTTTATTGGTCAGAACTTAATCAGGTGCAAGTGAGAGATTCAAATCAGCTGGTTTATGGTACGATTGATAAAGTTTAGTGTTGTTCTCAGAGCTAAATAAAATGTTAAAAACAATATCACCGCCACCAGCAACAATAACAACAAAACTTAAGAAGGACAGAATCAAAGACAGCATGAGGGAACACAAAGATTATAACCAAGGATGCCAGAGCTTCCAATTTTTGCATCTCTTACCTTGTCTTCTCTTTGAATGTTGGCCTCACACTCTCCTTACCCAGGCACAATTCTATACACAGAAGGAACCATGACCCCTTTTGTTAGTATATGAATATGTCTATATCCACAAAGGAAAGACTTCCCTAGGGAAAGTCTCTCCATAATTTTATTCATGAATAAGGTATAAGAAGAGGAACAGTAAAACAACATATGAATAATCATGCCCAGATAACTCTCTTCCCCTTGCAGGATTTATCTCCCACTTTAAGAGACTAAGGAGTGGATCTGAGTGTAGCAATGCTAACTCCTTTCCTCCTCAAAGTATATAAAAGGGAGTAGACACATGTCCATTGAGGAAATCAGTATCACAGACGCCATCTCAGTATGTGTCTCCTGGAATACAAGCAACATGATGTAAAGAATATAAATAAGAAAAAAAAAAAGAGGGCGGGGGGAGAAACTGTATGGTCTGGTTACTCACGGTGGCTGTCTTCTTGCTCTCTGTCCATCCCCTGCTAGACCACTGCCTGCTTTGCCTACACACTATCACGACTGACCTTCCTGCATACTTGCCCTAGGCCCCAGCATGCAGTAAGGGACTTATACCTCTGCTGGTTTCCATGGTAACTAATGAGCCCACCTGAAGTCAATTCCTCCTATAACTGGTAATCTCTGCTTCCCTCCCAGGAGCAAAGACTGTCACCATGTCCTGCCCTCCATCTGCCTCACTGGGTGGGGTGTTGTTCCAAGACCTTGCTTCAGAAGTGTAAGCTCCTCCATCCATTACACAATTGATGTATCTATCACTGACTCTGAGCTCTTTCTTCAGTTTTGAAGCTGGGCAAGTGCAGGCCTTGTAGGCCCGCAGGGTGCAGCCCAACAGAAATATACCAAAATTTTTATCGTGGTAGCATTGTTGCTTTTACAAAATAAACACAAAGCAAACAAATTTTTAAAAAGACAAAATCTTAATGAGCTGTTTTGCATATTTTCTATTATGAACATATTTTTATTTTTAAATTGTTCCATAAACATTTCACAGAGTATGGAGGGAAGGGACTTAAAATAAATATATAATAATATTAATATGTTAATGCATCACAGAAATGGCAAAAGGAGGTTGAGTGCTAAAATATGAGTTGCTTGGTAGCATATGGGCATTTCTTGGCATACCTAAGCAACTAAAAAGCAATAAAGGGTTTTTGATCGATTGAATTAATGATGCAGCTGGAAGTGAAGGTAGGCAGAAATATACAACATAAATTTAAAAGAAACAAAAATTTTGTTCCACATTTCTACAAATGTAGAAAATATGTATTGTTTGCTGAGTAATGTTGGTATAAATTTCCTTTATTTTTTTTGGAAAATAATTAAACAGGTGACATAAATCAGAGTTATATTCCAATTTATGTGAAACAGCAGCCCTGAAAATTATCCTGTCTCTGCAAAAATAATTATAAAGACTCACCTTTGGACTTGATTGGTCAAATCCAGGATATTACAGTATGAGGAGCAAGGGATCCAAAGTCTATCCTGTAGAGTAAAGTTTATGATAACTTGCTTTTTAGATCTGGGAGCTTAGCAGAGTGTGCCCATTCTCTTGAAACAGGGCCATCCAGTGTATTAAAGGTTAAGATTTTGATAAGTTGTCTTTTCTGATGGTTTCTTAAAGTTTATGGCTATAAATCTATATTATAGATCACTTACCTCCTTGTATTAAAATAGTAAGACCTTTTACCTAAATGTCAGGAAGAATCGATGAAAATGATAAGTTGGCACACTTTTCTCAGTGAGTTTTAAAACTTCAGTTTTAAGCTTCAGTTAAGCTTCCTAAATAATACAGGAGTAATTTTTTTATTAATTCATTTAGCTCTGGCATTACAAATTAAATCCCCATGAAATGCAAACATGTTTTTCTTAACACTTCTCTATTAAGACCTATGCTGTTTGCTTGAACATGGAGAGAGTTTGTGGTGACATAGTCATTAATTTATTTCCTTTGCATACCCCAGGGCTGGTGGCAGTTCTAATGGTATTCTTTCTACTGAAAATAGGAGAATCACTGCTCAATGGGGAATTTGGGGGTCCATGAGATGGAGACAAATGTATTTTCTTTCTTACATGAAAAATTATCCCCCCCCAATGTATATACTAGAACAACCTTGTCTTCACTAGATGGTAAAATACAGAAATATTTGGTAGAAAATTTATCCATGTCTCTACCCTGTTGTTAGTATCAGGCAGAGAACATAGCCCCATGGAGTCATTGTGATGGTCTAATAGAGAAGAAATGAAACTAGAAGCTAACTTTAAGAATGTGCCTAAGAGCCCAGGAGGGTTCACAGAAAACTTCTGTGCCTTATTCCATAATTTTATTCATGAATAAGGTATAAGAAGAGGAAGAGTAAAACAACATATGAATAATCATGCCCAGATAACTCTCTTCCCCTTTCAGGATTTATCTCCTGCTTTAAGAGACTAAGGAGCCAGAAATCAGTATCTTCGAATCACACAGTGGGCAAACTCAAGGTATCTACTTAAGCAACTCTTCTGATTAAGCCTTGATACTGCTGTTAGTTTCCCATTGTGTAGTTTCTGCGACGTTGATATAAATTGAACATAGGGTTATTCCAAAATTAGAAGTCTCTTATGACTCAATCCCTGGACTTCAGAGGAGCGATTTGGTCAGGAGCAGCCTCAGTCATCTGGATCAGACAACAGAGTCCTGTGCTGCAGAGGACAGCAGCCAATGAGGCCAAGCCATGGCAAAGATGCTCCTCACATACTGGGATGATATACAGCTTGAATCAATTTAAAGAGTTTAGATCTGCTCTGCTTATCTCTGGATAAAATATGTCCAGTGAGTAGGTTGGACAGAATTATTTAATCAAATTACATAAATCCACAATAGGTTCTTATATAACACACTCTCCACTCCTTCATGGATGTACTAAATCTTTTCATATATTTACATCACTGTGAAAACATCCCTTTATAGGCACTTGAAAGCACAGGGTTAAAGACCTCTCCAAATGCAACAAGACTCTGTTCGTTTGACAGAATAACATAGTAAACTCCCATTGGAATTTTGTGATTATTTAGACAGGGCTGCTGGTATTGTTTTGGCTTTTCCTCTGGTAATCTTGTCATTAATTCAGATAACATTTACTTTGGCAGTACACATCATGCCATGTTCAGTTGTCCCTTACTTCTTTGTTTATTCCTTTCTTAGCTAATAAAAATTATTACCCCTACAAAACTTTAACAGTTTAACTTTTATTATTCTGATGATGTGACTAATTTGTGTCAACTAAAAGATGATTGATTTTATCCTCTATTTAACTCCTTGGGGTCCCAATCACTAATCAGTGTTGAGTGAGAGAAGAGCAAAAAATGGATCAGGGAGTGTTTCAATTCTAATCATAGCTTTTGTAGACATTGTATTAGTTAACATTTGATACTTGGAAAAATACACATAAAATGTGTTCTGATGACTATTTGCTGAAAACTTCAAATTAATATTCCCAAACCAGACACTTCTCTGGAACTTTAGACTCCTATACAACTGTCTTCTTGATATCTCCTCTTAGATGTCTCATGGGCATCTTGAATTTAAAAAACCCAAAGTGAGAGTCCAAACCTCCTCTTTGAAAAATCTGTTATCTTCTCTATCTCTATCTTCATTTAGTTATTCAGGTCCAAAGCACTGAGGTTATCTTTGATTTCTCTCTCTCTTACATCATTTGTAATCTTCAAGTAAATTCAGTTGACTCCACCTTCAAAATGTGTCCAGAACCTGTCACCACTATCACCACTATCACTGTCACCATCTTGGTGCAACTATCATAATTTCTCTCCTGAATTTGTATGATAACCTCCTCACTGATCTTTCCATTTTGCTTTTGCTCAATAGAGTCTGTTTTTTACCACAAAATCCAAAGAACCGTTTAAAAACCAAAGACAGATATTCATAACCATCATATGGTGTCTCTTCCCTTTCAAAGTAAAAAGCAAAGTTATTACAGTGGCCTATGAGAACCAGTATTGCCGCCCCCTACCCTGTCATTCTCACCTCTCTTTGATTTCATGTCCTACTATTCTCTCCTTCTTTTACTCTACTCCTGAGTCCATGGTTACCCCCTTATTTAAAAAACATGCCAGAAATGTTCCAGTCTCATAATTTTTGCTGTATCCCCTGCCTAGGATATTCTTCCTTCAGACATTGTCCCATTCCCTCACCTCCTTCAGATTTTTGCTTAAATATCAGCATCTCAATTAGGCTTCCCCTAAGAAAATTATTTAAAATTACAATGCTCCAAAATACCTCCAGCACTTCTTCTTACTCAATCCTGATATCTTTTTCTCAATGCTGTTGTGACGTACTATAGGTATCAGGTTAAATTTCTCCCATTGCAGGCATTGAGACAAGAATTTTATTGCAAGTAGTAGTTTATTAGGAAAGTAATCCCAGAAAGTACCAGTAGAGTAATAGAGAAGTGAAACAGGAAATGGAAGTCTACCAATACAGAATGTATTAAAGAGCAGGTTACAGCTGTGGTTAACTAGGGCTCAATTGTCATGGGAACATATGGGACACTGTAGAGAAAAATATCTGCATTGTCTTACACAATCTGTGAGAAAACTGGAGTATTTAACTGTCAGTTCACTTATGGCAGTTCCTCCTTTCTGCAAGCATATGCAGAATATGTTCAGGCAGCCATGGAAAGCCCTCAGGCAATTTGATGAAAGTGCAGTAAGAAGCCATTAGATCTAAACACACAGGAAAAGCACCTGCTACAGACATTGTCTGCTACAGTATACCTTTTGCACAATTCAGATCTACTCATTGCCCATATTAAGTTCACTCATTTTATCTATCATTGATTCTTTAAGGTGATGGTTAGTCATAATTCATAAATAAATAAATAAAATGTGAAAACAGGAGTGTTACTGGGAAAAGTTATGGATCCCTGCTATTGCAGTTGGCTCACTGGGCAGTAATTTGATTGCTTGCCCAAGTGGGTTAAGTCAGACCTTCATTTCTGAAGGGATTGAGCTCTTATTACCATGCCCTTGTCTGGCTTTGACTGCTTCAATTGCCCTTTCAAGGCTATTGCTAGGGCAAGAACACCAAGAGACATCACAGTGAATTCAGTGAGTTCAACACAAACTGTTTCCTGCATTATTACGTAGCAGCAATCTTATATTCTTATGATAATAAATATCAATTATGGCTTCCAGCATACCTATGTCTCTTCTTTTCCCATTAGTCTTCTGACAGGAGAACCCCGAACAGCAGCCATAGGTTTAATTTGCCTTGTACTATTAAAGAAATGTCCCCTAACCCCCAAGAACCAAAACATTTAATCACTTGGATCTTGAAGATGCATGGGATGGAAGCACATATTCTGTAAGTGGGACACAGGGAAAGGTTGTGAGAGTGGTCACTCCTGCCTCCAACACTTGGTTTCTGGACCTATGTAGTCTAGCTATCAGAAACACAGAACCAACTGGTGGTCTTTTTTTTTTTTTTAATATATACTGTATCTTGAAGGACAGTAGAATGTCATCCTCAAGCTGATGCCTTAACTGTGCCTTTAAAAGTTTGTTTCAGAGTTCTATCAGATTGTCAACTTGTGACTTTGTATAGTCAACTACACAAATATTTTCTAAATTATTTTATGTGTAAATTTTCTTGGTTTAGTAGTATTAACATGATAGAGTCTTGCTTTCAATAAATAAAATATTTTTTTTATATCTGGGCCTCATTTTCCTCCCATACAACAGAAGATTGAGTCGGGTGATTTACAAGAACTTTTCCAGTTCTCATTTATTCTGTATCTTATCCAGATAGGCAGAAAGCTATTTCTGCATCATTTTGGTATTTGTACTACAGAGAAAATACATATTCATTGAACTTGACCTTGTGATGGTAACTGTGTACTAATGGTATGTACCCAGATGTTATTTTCTCATCACAAAGTATCTCCTTAATTTATATCTACTTGAAGTGTCATAGTAGGCACTTTAAAAACAAAACTTTAAAATTATAAGAGCATTAGATCTCTCATAAAGGAATTGGTAAAGCTAATAAAATCCAACATCATGAGTAAATTAATTCTGTAAATAAGATAAAATACCAAGAACTGGTAATTGCCATATTTGGATATTATTCCCTATAGTTTACTAAAAAGTCAACTTATGAAAAGAACAAGTTATAGAATTCATGCCACTGTATAAATGTTGAATCAGATAATTTTCTAAACCACTATGAAAACTAAAAACAACTTCGTGTAATTTTATAATTTCAGTCTTGACTGGGGAGCTGGAAAACCTTTTTTTTCTAAATAAGTTTTACCCTGCTATTCCAAGATATCCAATTGCATTTCTGAAGATATAAATACCATCAATGGTAGACATATTCTTATACTTGTAGGCAGATGAAACACCCTTACTTATGAATACTGGAACCCAAAATTGATACTACATTAACAGAATTAGTGACAGATCTAACTCTTCCCAATAGGTGAGTCCAGCCTTTTACTATTAATTAGTGGTAAGAATTACAAGGCCTATGACCTTGGAGCTATGATAACCTTATCAGCCTAAGAATTACAAGATTGTTACCAGCACCTTCAAAAGACAGCATTATTTCATAAGGTGGAATTAAAAGTTAGGATATAGAAAACATACTGGGAATCAAAAAGCAAATGGTTTAGAACTAAACAGGAAAAGCTGAGGTTATTGTTTATTATTAGAATTTTTATAGCTGATGTTCTATATCAATTTATTCATTCAACAAATATTTATTAAGTTTCTGATATATACCAAGTATCCTTCTAGACATTGGGAATAGGATAATAATAAAACACTAACCCCTGATACCATGGATCTTATAGTCTGAGAGAGTCTTACAGGGAGAAACAGTTTTTTTAAAAGTATAGTGTTGGTAAATTATATACATGCATATATATATATATATATATATATATATATAGTATGCAAGATGGTGTGATAAAAACTATGAAAAATAAAGGTAAAATAGGAAAAAGTACAGTACATGAAGAAGACAAAGAATGTTGCAGTTTTTTGAAAGGATGGTCAGCAGAAGGCACATTGAGGTAACATGAATAAAAGTCTGAGGGTGTGAAACAACAAACCGTAAAGCCATGTGGATATTCAGAGGAAGAGCCATCCTGGATGCAGGAAGAGGATGTGTGAAGGTTTTACCACAGAAACATGCCTGACAAGCTCTGGAATATCAAGGAAGGCAGTGTGGTGGAGGTGAATTAGCAAGGGGATGAATCATAAGAACTAAAATCAAAAAACTCACAAGAGAACAGATCATGTGAGACCTTCAAGTTCATCATCCACTCAAAATGAGATGGGAAGCCACTGGAGGGCTCTGAGCAAAAAAAGTGGCATGATCTAACTTAAATGCAGCACATTACTGCATTTTCTGTGTTTAGAATAGATAGAAGAAGGCTCGGGTGAGAGTAGGAGGACCAGTCAAGAAGCTGTAGTGAAAAATCTAGAAAAAGAGACTGGTCCAAGGGTATGTTACATCAAAGGTAAGGAGAAGAGGTTTTATTCTTTAGGTATTTTGAAAATAGAGGGAAATGAATTTTTTTGTAGAAAGATGTAGTTCTCATTTAATGATATCAGAAATAACATGCTTTGGAGTAATATAAGGAGTGATACTCTGATATTCAAGGTCTGAGATACTTACCTGTCATTCAGGTGGAAATATTGAGTAGGCAGTTGGCTGCATTGATCTGGAGTCCAAGAGAGTGGTAAGCTTAGAAATAGAATTTAAAGCATTAGAATAGTGAAATAGCCAATGGAGTGGAGGGGGAAAAAAGCTGCAGTAACATTAGAGTTAGAGTTATCACGAAATAGCCCTTTTCTTTTAAATTATAGCCTTTACATTAAAAACATCACTTGATCTCACAGTCGATAGTTAAGCCAATAAAGTAGTCATTCATCTCCTAGCTATTAGTTAATAATTTAGTCATGTTCAGTTATCACAATAATTCAACTCTAATTTAATAATTCAGTGAAAATCCGAGATGGTTTTTTTTAATGCTTTCAGCTCGCCCTTAGGGTAAATAATCTATATAACATGCATAGCATGATCAGGAAGAAGCAAACACACTTTTGACTCTCTGATGAAAGCCACCAAGGATATATGTTCCACACAATATTTCATCACTGGACTCAGGAATCATTACATGCAATGTTAATTTGTGAAAATATGTAAATTCGTGGCTTCTACAATATGCTTTTCCTAACTCACAGGTGTAATGGACAAAAGAGCAGTATTTAGTATTTTTCTAGGAATAAGAGTGACATTTTGCAGATTTTTAAAATGTATTATAGTCACATAGGGAAAAAGTCAGGTCCCCAGAGGGAAATAGATGTCGTACTCAAAGTGGGTAATTTGAAGTCAGGTTTAATAAAGGGGAAAAAGTGACAGCAATATTCAGAAGGGTAACTTGGTCCACTCCGCAGTATGTGGGTATGTGGGATCTTCCTGGACCAGGGCACGAACCCATGTCCCCTGCATCGGCAGGCGGACTCTCAACCACTGCACCACCAGGGAAGCCCTGATACCACACTTTTGAGATCTACCTTCACTGTTTGGAATGGACAAGTCAGGGGGAAAAAACCCAAATCTCAAAATATTTCAACAGATCAGTTCACATACATGAAACTTTGTAGGTTAACGTTTTAGAGCAGAAAATGTAGTATTGCTTCTATTAGAAGAGAATAATAAAGGTCAGGGTCTTCAGAGAATTTAATACAATTAGAATTACTAATAAGAAAATGCTCTAAAATACTTCAAATATTCTTTATTTATGTGGGAAAAAACTTACTAAATATTATGTAAGCATTTAATTATGGGGATCAATAATTAATTATAAACACTGGGATATTTTGAGAGCATAATAGGGTATTGTATACTTGAGTGCTCATGGTCATTCTGTTTAGTCTACTTTTTCAGTGTTTCATGCCTTTGTCCCATGCTTTCTCTTTCCATGATCCTAACTCAGCTTTATTTCTTGGTCAGACTCACACCACATCTCAGGGCTGGGAAAAAACAAAAAATATATATATATATGTATATATATAATCAGACTTTTACTCACACTATCCTCAGCATTTATAGATTAAGGGCGTCTTCCACATATGAAACTGCTGAAGTTAATTATTTTTCTAATCCTATGGCCAGTTAAATCTATCACGCCTTACATCAACATTATCATTCTTTATCATCCAGTATATAAGATCATCCACTGTTCTATCTTTTCCTATACTGTTATTTGTATAATGCTTTGAGATTCCTTTCCTTGACCAAACTTACAACTTCTCACCACCACCCAAACCACAACTGAGAAAACTTTAGAAAACTCGAGAATTGAAATGTGCATCTCCCTCCAGTACTTAGTAGTAATATTATTTTAAAATGGTCACGAGTGCTATGCCTAAATTAATACATGTTTATAAGACTGAATTTGTAAAGCATAGGTTTGAGTTTTCAGAGTGTTGGATTGGTTGGGATATACTCAGTGATGAATAGTTAAAATAACAGTGACATCCAATTAGCATCATAAAGTAAAAACATAGACTCCCTGTTAGAAGCAATGAAACTAAGCAGAAACATTCTATCTGTTTCTGCTGTCACTGCTAAGACCAGTTAGCAGAAGCACTGATTGTCCACTCACCAGGCATCTTAGGGAATCCCAAGTATGCTAAGATAAAATTCAGCATCCATTCCTAACAAAAACTCCAAAAGGCAGAGAATAAGATTAATTAAATATGACCAAAAGCCATAGAGATGAAAACAAAACAAATTTTGTTTAAATGGTAAACATTTTAAAACCATATCTTTACATCTAGTACAAGATAAGATTATTCACTATCACTATTATTGTGTAACATTGTTTTGGAGACTCCAGCAAATAAACTAAAAACAAACAATTTTTTAAAGATGCAAATATTAGAATAGAAAAATCTTCCTCAATTAAGTAATAGTTTATCAAAAAGAGCAAAGCTCTAGTTTTATATAAGATTAGAATTTAATTAACAGTGGAATTTGTTAATCTTGCTAAATACAAGAAAATATTCAGTCAGTAAATTTTTTGATATTAACTAACAAAAAATCGAAGTACAAATTTCTATCCACAAAGGTTTTAAGCAAAACTGCATTACTCAGAAATAAATAGAAAAATAAATGTATAAAAACCTATTTTAAAAGTAAAATGTCTTATTGCAGGACATAAGCAAGAGTTGGAAGATGGAAAAGTATACCAAGTCATTGGACAGGAATACTTACTATTATAAAATGCCAATTTTACTAAAATTAATATATGCATGTAGAGTTATTCCAACTAGAATTCCAAAGACAGTTTGATAATCAGATTTTTTAAAAATTCTTCAGTTTGCACCAAAGGACAGATAACAGAGAAGATCCAAAACAAGGACAAGAGTAACAAAAGAAAATGAAGAATAGTGGAAGTGGGGACTGATGCCTTACTGATTATTAACAGAAATGATGAATCCACTGTAAACTTAAGTGCACTATTAAAGAGAAATTAGACAATTAGAATCAAATAATCAGTCCAGGGCTTACTTTACTCAGGGGAAAAAATTTTAATTGCAACATACATGAAAATATACACACACACACACACATATATATATATACATATACACATATGTACATATACAGATATATATTCTGAACATTATATATCTGTGTGTATATATATTAAGTATATATATAGTAATTTACTTCATATATACCATAATGTTTTGGAATAGATATGTATATATATATACACATATAAAATGTGTTCCTGTGTGTGTGCATAATTGTTATAGACTCAAAAATAGACAAAACCTAAATATGTGAAGAACAGGAAACAGCAAACATGTTAGGCAAACATGTATTCATTGTTTATTTTATAATCACACACATACACATAAACACATATATGTACGCACATATCCACATAAGTGCACATGTATATTTTTGTCTACATATTTATATAAAATTCTTATGTATTAGATGTTCCATAACTCTTTGTATTTTAATAGACTTTATTTTTGGTGCACTTTTACGTTTACAGAAAAATTGAGCAGAAAGTACAGAGAGTTCCCACTTACTCTTCTGTACCCCTTCTCAGGCATTTTTTCCCCCATAATTAAATTTGTCATTAATGTGGTGCATTTGTTACAAGTTATGAACCAATATTTATACATTATTAACTGAAGTCTGTAGGTAGGATTCACTCTTTGTTCTATGGGTTTTGAAAAATGTGTGTCAAGTACGTACCATTACAGTGCCATATAGAATAGTTTCACCACCCTAAATGTCTCCTGTACTCCACCTATTTCTCCCTCTCCACAAACCACTGGAAACCACTAATCTTTTTATTGTATCTTTAGTTTTGCCTGTTCCAGAATGTCATATAATTGAAATCTATAGTATGAAGCTTTTTTGACTGCCTTCTTTGATTTAACAATATGTATTTGAGTTCTCCATGTCTTTTAGTGGCCTGTGTTAATTTCCTTTTATTGATTGATTGATTGATTGATTGATTAAATTTTTGGCTGCGTTGGGTCTTCGTTGCTGCACGCGGACTTTCTCTAGTTGTGGCAAGCAGGGGCTACTCTTCCTTGCGGTGCATGGGCTTCTCATTGTGGTGGCTTCTCTTGTTGCGGAGCATGGGCTCTAGGTGCGTGGGATTCATTAGTTGCAGCATGTGGGCTCAGTAGTTGTGGCTCCCGGCCTCTAGAGCACAGGCTCAGTAGTTGTGGCACACGGCTTAGTTGTTTCACAGCATGTGGGATCTTCCTGGACCAGGGATCCAACCGTGTCGCCTGCATTGTCACGTGGACTCTCAACCACTGAGCCACCAGGGAAGTCTTCTTTTTATTTTTGAATAATATTCCACTGTATGAATATATCACAACTTATTTATCCATTCATCTATTGAAGGACATCTGGACTGCTTCCAGTTTGGGGATATTATGCATAAGGCTGTTACATACATTCGTGTGCAGGTTATTGTATCAACATATGTTTTCAATCATTTGGGTAAATAGCAAGGAGTGTGATTGCTCTATCGTAAGCCACTGGTTAAATTTATAAGCAACTATCAAACTCTGTTTCAAAGAGGCTGTACCATTTTCACATTCCCTCCTGCAAGGAATACTAGTTCTTACTCCAGATTTTTTTCAGCATTTGATGTCTTTAGTATTTTAGGTTTTAGGTATTCTAATAGGTGCGTAGAGGTATCTCCTGGTTTTAGTTTGCAATCCTCTAATGAAATTATTATACGTATTTTCATATGCTTATTGGCCATCTGTTTATCTTCTTTGCAGAGATATCAGTTCATGTTTTGGGGTTGTGTGCTTTCTTATTGTTGAGTTTTAAGAATTTTTTGGATATTTTGAATAAAAACTATTATCACATATGTATTTTGCCTATATTGTCTTCTAGTTTATTGCTTGTCTTTACAGTCTTTTAACTGTGATGCTGCAGAGTAGAAGTTTTTAATTTTAATGAGTCCAACTTATTAATTTTTTCTTTCATGCATCATCCACTTAATGTGCATCCTAAAAATTCATCACTAAGTCCAAGGTCAGCTAAATTTTCTCATATATTATCTTCTAGAAATTTCATAATTTGTGCTATACATTCAATTTTGAGTCATTTTTTGTAAAAGGTGTAAAGTCTGTGTCTAATGTCATTTCTTTACATGTTGGTGCCCAGCTGTTCCAACACCTTTTGTTGAAAAGACAATCCTTTGAATTATCTTAGCTTTTTGGTCAAAGATGAGTTGACTATGATGGTATGGGTTTATTTCTGGGCTCTCTATTCTGTTTCATTGATCAGTCTGTCTGTTCTCTTTCCAATACCATAGTATAATTACTGTAGATTTATAATAAGTTTTCAATTCAGGTAGCATCAGTCCGTTGAGGTTTTTTTTTTTTTCTTCAGTATTGTGTTGGTTATTCTATGTCTTTTGCCTTTCCATATAAACTTTAGAATAGTAGTTGATATCCAAAAAAGAAAAAAAATTGCTGGGATTTTGATTTGGATTGTTTTGAATCTACACATCAAATTGGGAAGAATTGACATCTTCACAATATTGAGTCTTCCTATCAATGGACATAGAATATTTCCACATTTACTTATATTTTCTTTGATTTTTTGTAATCAGAGTTTTACAGTTTTCTTCATATAATTTTAATGCACATTTTGTTAGAATTAAACTTAAGTGTTTCATATTTGTTGTGCAAATATAAATGATGCTGTGTATATTTATTTCAAATTCCAGTTGTTTATTGACGGTATATAAGAAAGCAATTTCTGTACAATTGCTGTACACCTGAAATTAACACAAGAGTCTAAATCAACTATATTTTGATTTTTAAAAAATCCAGGTCATTTTCGATTTGAAAAATATTGAAGCATATTACAAAAGCAAAAGTTGTAGCTATTGTCAGCAACAAAGGATAAGTGATTAAATTCATGCAGAGCACATTTAAGACTGATGCAGAACTTGAATGTTTCTTTGTTTGTGTAAGAATCTGCATGCCTAATGGAGATGTCTATAAATGACATTCTGGAATGAAAAACTTAGAAAATGTTATTACAAAGGTAGAAATTAAAGCCATCAAAGAACACTTGAATGGGTTATTGACATTTGATCAGAAGCCCTTTTTCTTATAGTCTTTTAAAATTGAAGATTACAATGGCCTCCATGCCTACATAGTCTAAATTTTTTATTCATCTAAAAATTATAAAAGTATATCTCCAGATGTAAGTGCCACACAGGTGCACATTTGGCAACAAATACAAGAATATTTTTATCAATAAGTTAATTTGGTTAGTATTTGTGGTAATTATTTAGTAGTTTCTCACTGGATATCAAATCAGATTACTTGCACAAGAGCTAGCTAGGTTTCCTATTTTCTCTGGGAATCTAAGTAGGTATATAGAGTGTCCTCTATTTTAATTTTGTATTTGTGTTTAAATTCTATTCAGATGACTATACATTTTCTCTTGGAATTGCTGGCAATTTCCTCATTTCAATCAAGAGTTTCATTTGCTTAAAGACTAACATAAATGTCTGTGTTTGTTTGTTTATCCCAAGTATAAAGGGACTTTTCCATGTAAATATGTAAATGTATGTACCACCTTCTGAGTGTTTAGTACAATTGGTTGGTAAGCTGTTTATATTTTACTTTCTCTTGGATTTCTCAGACTACACTTTTGCTTCAAAGTATGTAAGTAACATATTATGCCAAACATATTGAAGACGTGTTCCTTTTGGAGTGTTCAGTTGCTAGGCACCTCTTTCATATCCCTATGTATCAGTTTTCAGTGGGGTAATTGTATCTACTTTTTAAGTTTGCTGTGAGAATCAGTGCATTCGTAGATGTCGAGTATTCCTGACCTATGATAAGCAAGTTAAATATTAGCTAATCGTTTTCCTTAGGTAACTAATGTCTTGCTATCTATCAGAAACACATGAAAACAAATGCTGTCCAACTAAAATGTTTAAACTAATTGATTTCTGAAGTTGGTTATACCTACAAAGTCTTTCTTTTTGTTCTTTTGAATATGTAAATAAAATTTAGATCAATGCCTTGATACTCTACGAAGATATCGTAAAGTTTCTTAAAACTTTATTACAGCCTTCAGTCATATGAATTGTTACTGCATCCTGCTTTTTATCACAAATCATTTTTAGTTTCTTAGATATCTTATTTAAATATTTAGCTGATACTTATGACAACTTCAAAGGCTTTCCACAATTAGTCTCTAACAAAGTCAAGAACGACCTTCAAGATATTCCATGAGTTTGACTCCAACTTATCTTTCCATTCAGTTTCTTAATAAGGCAAACTGAACTTCTTGCTGCTCTCAATTCACATAGCAATATATGTGATTCCTGCCCCCCCCACCTACGCAATCCTTCCTCTCATATTGATAGGCTGGAAATTCTCATGAAAGTGTTAACTCCACACCATATGCAATTAAGTCCTGATCTCAATTATGTCCAATATTTCTTCACTAATATACCATATACACATGGGAGATAAAGTTCTTATTCCTGACTTGTTGGTGTCTATGAATAGGCTTAGCTAAAAAGGCTCCAATTAGTGCATGAAGTGGGTGAAAGCTTATGTTTAAAAAGTTTTCAACCAAGCCCTGTTCCAGTGACAGTTTGGAAACATCTCATCTTGGGTGAAATAATTAGGTGGTAATGAAGAAAGCTACTATAAAATAAGCTAAAACAAAACAAATATAAAGTTACTCACAGCGAGGATATGAATGACAGGGAATGAATTAATAGCAAAATCAACATTAGATGTCATAGGAAAGGATTTTATCAGTTATATAAACATTTAATATCAAGTCTGGAATTTGAGTCTCAGAAACTTTTTTTATACCAAAATTTTCACACTCTCATTGGGTGTTTCCAATTTCACGTTAGGTGGAGTAAACACATGCTTTCCTTTCTCTCCCACTGAAAACTATTATAAAACCTGTACAGAATGTATAACCTAGCTATTTGAGGACTCTGAAACCAAAATAGCAACAAGCAGTTGAAAACAAAATAGCAACAAGCAGTTTGGGGAAGAACACCAGAATCCAATGTACTACAAAATCTGTGTTGAGTTTAACTTTTCCTTTTTTTTTTCTTTTATTTTCTCTGGTATGCCCCAACCTGAAGTCACCTCAGTTAAGAACCCAAAAGTAAGTAATGGCAGGGCAGACAAAGAGAGAGATAAGAGAGTATTCTATCTTGAGGAGTAGAAAAAGGAACTCCTTACATCTCAGAGTGAGGAAAAGTCCCATTTTTCTTTTATCCTTTCTCTCCATTCTTTTGTGCTCTAACTCCTAAGGAATTTCACACTGGCAACTGAAGCCTATAGGAAACAATTCTAAGGGATAAAAACTCTCCTCTCCATTCAGTAAAACTGGCGTCCCATGAGTAACTTTCCCTCTCTCTCCATTTCTATCTATCTCTATCTCTCTTACTCTTACTCTTGCTCTCTTTCTCTGTTTCTTGGCTGTGGGCTCAGTGCAATCACAGAAGTGAGCAGTGTCTGCTAGTACACCAAAATGTGAGCCTTTTAGAAAGAAAGAGTACTTGGTAGAGAGCAGGGAGGGAGAAGCTTGGGAAACCTACTCCAGGAAGTTAAATAGGAACTCCTGAGCTCACCACCGTACTGTGCACCTATGAATCTGACCCAGACTCTCATATCGAAGACTTTGAGAATAAAATAGTGGCGGATCTCCACCCAGATCCCAGAGTGACCACTGAGTGACTCACAAATAGGCAGATCTGAATAGCACTACGAAGTTTTGAAAACTGAACTGATTTTATAGTATCAGTTCAAAGAATGTAGGATGGAATTTTTAACCTAAATCTAACAAGGTCAACTGCCTGCCAGAACAAAAATATCAACATACTCCAGAGGATCTAAATAAGGCTCAGTTTCTCATAACATAATATTTAACATAATATTCGAAATGTCCAATATAACCCAAAGGATGCTGACTGAAGTTCAACAAAAAATATTTGAAGAAATAATGACATAAAATTTGCCAAATTTGGCAAAAGACAGAAACCTATAGATTCAAGAAGGTAAGGAAATCCCAAACAGAATAAAACCTAAGGAAATCCATGCCTAGATACTTCAAAGTCAAATTTTGAAGTCAAACTTTGCTAAAAAACAAAGACAAAGCAAAATAAATTAATAAATTAATAAAATCTTAAAGGCAACAAGAAAAAAAGAGTACAATACCTACAGGAGAACAACAATTTAAATGGCTGTAAATTTATCAGAACAACGGAACCCAGTAAAGCTAGCATAACACTTTCAAAGTGTTGAAACAAAATAATTATAAATTCAGAATTCTGTATCTGGTGAACATATCTTTCAGGAATGAAGGGGAAATCAAGACATTCTCAGAGGAAAGGAAACTAAGAGAATTCATAGCCAGCAGACTTGCTCTAAAAGAAAAAAAAATATTAAATGAAGTTCTTCAGGAAGAAGGAAAATGATATCAGAGAAATATGAAACACCAGGAATAAAGAAAGAGTAATAGAATTTGTAAATGTCTGGGTAAGTAAGGTTTTTCTTCTCATGTTGAGTTATCAAATTTTATGTGATGATTGAAAACAAAAAATATATTGTCACACTAGCTTTTCAATGTATGTAGATGTAATAAATAAGACAACTATAGCATTAGTAGGAGAACAAAGTAACCTATATGGTAGTAAGATTTCTACATTCAAATAAAGTGGTAAAATATTGTTTCTAAATAGTCTTTCAAAAGGGAACTATGTATTTTGTAATCCCTAAAGCAACCATTAAAACCATTATCAAAAGAGATTTTGTTAAAATCAAAGTGATAAAGTGAAAATGAAATATTAGAATGTTCAAATCACACAAAAGAAGCAGAAAACAAGAAAGTGAAGAATAAAAAAAGAGGGAACAAACAAAACAAATAGTGGTATAACTAATTCCAAACATATCAAAAATAGTAAGTATACATGGTTTAAACACACCTATTAAAAGACAGAGATTGTTAGAATGGATTAAAAATAAAATGACCCAAATATATACTGCTCAGAAGAAACTTACTTCAAATACAATGATATGAATAGATTAAAATAATGGAAAAAGATATACTATGTAAACACTAATCAAAGGAAAACTGGAATGGCTATGGCATTATCAAACAAAGTAGACCTCAAAGCAAATAAATTTACCAGAGATAGAGACAGAAATAGGGAGATTGCATACTGAAGAAAGTGTCAATTCACTAAAAAGACATAACATTTAATAGATACTGAATTAACAAGAGTTTCAAAATACTTGAAGCAAAAACTGACAAAACTGAGAGAAGAAATAGACAAATATACAATTATATTTGGATATTTCAAAACTCTGTTCTCAATAATAGATAGAACTAGTAGGAAAAAACTCAAGTATGTATTGATAGAAGAGCTGAGTGATACTATCAACTGACTGGATCTGATTGACATTGACTGAACACGCAACAACACCAGATTACACCTTCTTTTCAAGTGCACATGGAAACTTCAACCTAATAGACTATAGCTTCAGTCATAAAACAAACCTTAACATAATTAAAAGACTTAAAACCATACAAAATATGTTCCTTGAGTGTATTGGAATTAAGCTAAAAATCAGTAAGAGAAAAATAACAGGGAAAAAATCACCTATTATTTGGAAATTAATAACATAATCCTAAAAAAATCCATGGATAAAATTTAGAAGGTATTAGAGAAAATTTAAAAATCTTTTTGCTGAATGGAAATGAAGATAAAATACATCAAAATTTGTGTGATACTACTATAGTAGTACTTAGAGAAAAGTTACAGGATGCTATAATGTTTTATGCTATAAAAACAATTTCAAAACAATAATCTAACCTTTAAAACTAGAAAACAAAGGACAATTTAAAATCAACTGAGAAAAAATAATAATAAAGAGCAGAAATCAATAAAATCAAAAACAGAAAAAAAAGAAAATCATAAAACTTAAAATAAAGAGCAATGAAACTGATAAACTCTAGCAATGCTAAAAAGAAGTAAAAAATTATAAATATCAAGAATAAAAAAATATCATTATAGATCCTGACATGATGTTATTAAAAAGATAACAAGAATATTACTACAGACCACACAAAAAATGTTGTTGAAAAGATAATGAGAATACTACAAACAGCTCTATGCTCATAAATTTGAAAAATTAGACAAAATAAACTAATTCCTCAAAAATCACAAACTACTAAAACTCACTGAAGATAAAACAGATTATCTGAATAAGCTTGTAACTATTGAAGAAATTGACTCTGTAGGTAAAATCTGAAAAGAAATCTCTCTATGTACACTCTGTTTTACTGATAAATTCTACAAAATATTTAAAGAATAAATAACACCAATTCTTTGTCATCTCTTCCAGAAAGAGATAAAGAGGAAATCCTTCACAACTCATTTAACAAAGCTATGATCACTCTGATACCTAAGCCATACAAAGACAGTACAACGACAAAAAAAAAAAAAAAAGAAAGAAACAAAAAACTACAGGTCAATATCTCTCATAAACATAGAAACAAAAATCCTCAACAGAATATTATCAAATTAACTCCAGCAATATATAAAAAGAATATTATAGCATGAAAACATAGAATTCACTCACGAATGCAAGGCTGATTCACTATTCAAAAATCAATCAGTATTATGCACTATGTTCAGTCTAGAAGAAACACATGGTTATCTCAATAAAGGCAGAAAAGCATTTGACAAAATACAACTTCTGTTATTGATAAAAATTCTCAGCAAATCAGGAATAGAAGGGCATTCTCTCCACCTGATGGAAGGCACGTATACAAACTTACAGTTAACAGCACATTAAATAAAGACTGCTTTGCCTCTAAGATCTGGTACAAGGCAAGGATATCCAGTCTCACTGCTTTTACTCAGCACTCAATATTCACCAAGCTTATTAAACAGTGTATAATGATTTCTTTATAATTCCATTTCTCCAATATTAAATAAGTCCCTCTTTCCTCACACTTGTATGGAGGGCTAAGGAATTAACAAAGGTGACTGGAACCCCACCAGGAGGGCAGTGACAGATTGGGGAAATAATATGTCACCACCTGATCTCTCTATATCTAAGTTCTACCATCCTTAAGGCTCTCTCAATGCCACCACCATCTTGATCTCCTATGTTGAAGCAGTTTCACCATCCTAAGTATGACACTACAATTGTTTTGTGTTTTTCTTCTTCTTTACAATCAATTTGTTCCAATAAATATGGTTGTGGATATTTACAGATATTTACATTCTCTCAATGTCTTAATATTTTAAGTATTTCAAGGGCTAAGCCTACACTAATCATCTCTACTACCTAAAATAAACATAGGGACTAAAATTGGCAGGCTGTCAAATTTATTTAATAATCAGTAAATGAATACAACTAAAACATTTCTCTAACTCACTTCCACAAATACATTCCATTTACAGAATATGACCTCTTGTATTTCTCACCTCTATATTTTTATAATGCCTTTCATCTGCAATACTTATCAAAGATGTATTTCAAGCAATTAAAATAATTGTCCTATTCTTCAAGAACCATCTTTTCCATGACACCGCTGCATTTTGCGTATTATTTAGACATCACTTGGCAGTAAAATAAGTTTTTCTTTACTCCATATATCTTTCCTAACTTGAACATAAGCTCCTTGAAAACAGGGGCTATGGTGTATGGGGTGTGTGTGTGTGTGTGTGTGTGTGTGTGTGTATCTTTACAGGGAAGTTGTCAGTAAACATATGTTGGATATTTGTATGTTTTTTTTTTTTAATTGCAATTCTTTCATCTGGGTTATTTAGAATAAAAATGAGTATTTTCAACCTTCTACTTCTTGTTGTTCTATTTAGATTTAGCCATTGAACCTGAGACCACCTATTTGTTAGATTGAATATGATCACAGCATAAATTATTCATTTTCAGAGATACTGCCTTCTATTCTTTGTTCCTCAAATATGGTTTTTGCACTAAGCATATTTTTACTGGCATAAAAAAACAAAATGAGCCTTTCTCTCACACTTTCTAAAATTCCCCTTACTAATATAAAAGCATCTGTGTCAAGCATGTGAATAAGTAAAAGCGTACTTTTATCTATCTCCCCACCCCCAAAAAATATATTGTGATAAAATTATTATTTAAAGTTTTCCTAAATCTTTTCTTCTGCTGCCTCATGGTGGAGACAAATTCCTATCAATAAGCAATATAATCTTTAGTATTTTTGTCCCTTTTTCCTGACCTAAGCCAAGTTGAACTATTTTTGCAATTAAAATAAATGCATTGGTAGCACCTCATGTGGTTATTTGCTATGTAACAAAATAACTGCTTGTTCTGGGTAATGGGAATTTCAAAGAGATAATATTTTTAATACTTTCCTAAAATGTTTACGGATACTATACTGATGCTCATTTATATACTATATAATCCAAATTTTTAAAAATCATGCTGACTTTATTAAAAGGTATTCTCTCCTTTTTTTCACATATGAAAACTAAACTCAAATCCCATAGGCTTAAACTCTAACTGGAGTCTATAAGACTATTCAAAATTCAAAGTTGCTTTCTGAACAGATTGCACTAGCTAGTTGATGAAACTTGAGCTAATTACACTAATGTTGACAAATGCACTGGCACAAAAACAAATGTCACATTTTTCAAAAAATTACACCTCATCAAAAGATGCTAAATAGATTCAGTGATTTGTGGGTGTAACTGAGCTATTTGTGCAAAGACAGTTTTGAAAATTCTGATTTAAGATATAAAAAGTCTAAGTACAGTATGAGTGCTTATATGCCATTTTCAAATGTATTTTAATGAAATATTTGAATTTTTGGAACAATAAAGAAATTACTATATTTGACACTGGAACATTTTCTCTAAGTTGTTTATTTTAAATTTTGTACCATATACAAAAATAAAATCTTTCTATCTTAAGAAATGCCTTTATGTATTATAAATTGAGTTGGTACGGATATCTGAAATGAAAATGCAAATTTTGGAGATTTGAGTCTGTATGCTATTTCAGGAAGAGTATTTCTTTAAATTCAGCCACAAACACAGTTATATTTTCTATTACTTGGTAAAATAGCTACTTTGTGCTAAAAGTTTTATGCTAAGAACTTGCTAAAAGTTTTATGTAAATGATCTAATTTGATCTTTCTAATAGTCCTGCAAGGGAGAAATTTTCAAAATGAGATACCTGAGAATCAGAGAGGTGAGATAACTCATCCTAGTTAATGGGACTGGAATTGATCCAAGGTCTCCCAGACTCTCAAGCTTCTACTGTTCCTACTGCCCCACCAGGGACCTCACATGGAAAGTTTGATCAGCTTCCTTCTATTTCACATTTGAAAGAACGTCCCAACGATGTTTCCAGAATATGCCAATGATTCTTTTACAGTTGGGATTTGTCTTTTATTTGCTGTTTTGAACAATCCCAAATTGCTGTTGTGTCATCTTAGAAGCAACCTACGTGGACTGGATATGTTCACTGAATCTCAAGTAATCAATCTTGTCTGATTCTTTAACGATTTTTAATTTAAAAGATTAAAATGAATTAGAAATATTGATGACAGAAATCAAGCTAGTCATTAAAGAATAAAAAGTGAGTTTAAATTACAGAAGTTCTGTTAGTCATGTGGGGAGATAAGGACTCTTCTTGACAAAGACTATTCTTACTCAGCAACAGAAGGGTAAGATTCAACCACTCAGGATAACATCAGCCCTTGTGATCAGGGTTCAAAATGGTCCTTCCCATAGCCTCAGAAACAACCAAAGTCGTCATCACATCCTACTGGAGTCACTGATGCATATGACTGACCTTTAACTATCATCTACAAACCAATATTAAAGTTAGAAAGGAAAATCCAGTTTTTAGGGTAAACAAAAAGAGGTAGCAATACTTTTTATTATTCTATCACCTATTATGAGCCAATTAAAATTTCCTATTTATTAAAATTGATCTTCAGTAGATATTGCTCTTGTCTCTGATTCACTTGGGCAGTTTGGATTATTGATGCCTTATCTTTTACTACCTGACTCTCTGACCCCTAATTTAATCTAAAATTTGTTTACTGTTTCCTAGCCACATAAAGTTCTTGTCCTCCAGACTTTTGTTATTCTGGGACAACTGGTTTACCTTAGTTTGGGGGAGGTATTAGGCTTCTCAAATTTTCCTCTGCATGCTTACCTTCTGGGGGCTTCTGTAGGTTTTAGTCCTTTAGCAACTAGTTGCATTAAACTGAAACATCTTTCTGGTTACCAGGCACACAGGCCATCACTCATATCTGAAACAATATCATTGGGACTATAGAACTCTAATCTGAATCCATAAAATAAGTGAAATTTTTGTATTTATTTAAGATCAGGGTTAACCCTTTCAAAAATATATAAATTTGGCTCTTCCTTGAAATCTTTGGGGCTTTTAAAACTGATTAAAAATAACATTCAAAGAAGTTTTAAGTTCAGAAAACTGAGATTACTTCTATTTTTCCTTCATGTTATAAAACTTTCCTAAAGATCATTAATGTCCAGTTTTCAGCATACCTACTCGGTGCTTCCACTTTAGTACATGGTTTTACAAGAGGACAACTCTCTACATGCAGTGAGGCAGCTGGGTGGCACCTTTTGTTTTTCTATTGGTCTTTTTTATTCACATCCCATAGTAATAAAAATATTATCTTTGTTCATTGGATGCATGTTTCCAATTCTCAATTTTATTATCATTTTAAGTCTGAATTTTTGTAATATTAACATTCTCTTTTAAATGGTCTAATATTCAGCTATTTTTTATGACGACTTAATGTAGTACAAAGACCAAAGGCCTAAAGGTTAAAAAAAAAAACTGGGTTCAAATTTAGGAAAGTTACCTACTAGGTACTAGGTATTGAGTTAGTTATTTGACCTTCTTTGTGCTCTACTTTACTTGTCTAAAAATAGAATAGTATTCACTGCCTAAATTTTAAATACACAAAATCTTCTCAAACTATAACATGCAGCATATCAAGAACTAACATTCTTAATTAACAGTATACAGGTTTAATGGGATGCTAATGGAAAAACTACTCAAGTGAGGAATTTTGTTTTCAAATAACCAAAATATAGAAGGAAAGCTTATGACTGATATGAATTCAGGTGGATCTCTCTGGGATATCTTGCATTCACAGCTGTTTCATCATGTTAACATCAATCACATTCTTTGTCATTGTTCTTTATTATTTCCCTGAATTTGGTGTAAGTATTTTGAGTAAAGCTGAATTCTCACATTTTGTTTGCATGAAAATAAATATGAAGATATAGGGAGATTCTTTTCTAACTGATTATTTTAGAATTGACTATTTCTAATTAATTATTTCAAAAGTTTACCAGACAAATCATTTGAACCAAAGACAATGACTTTCTGTAAAAATAAATAATGACTTTCAAGAACACTTAGGATGTTCCACTATCTAATAAATGTATCCAGAACTTACTCAATTACAGACTGATTAATGCATCTAATTATAAATTTGATTTCATATTTATATGAAAAATGAAAGATATAGTCATCCAGATGTTTTTAAATATTTATTATCATGTAGGGAAAACATCTGGATGAGAAAAGTTTTCTTCTGGGTGTTGCCGTTGTTGCTTTTACTTTTCCTTCAAATAGTTCAGCATGTTATAGAGACATTCCAGATATCAATCAAAATAGGCACAGTACAGAAAGATCATTGTTATCTTTACTGGATATTAAAAATCTTTAGCCTGTTGATTTATTCAAATGAATATAAAGAATAAATATTTAGTTTCAACAGATTGATAAAAGCATCATAAATATTGCTATTACCGTATGAAATTTTATTATATAAGACACGGTATGTTTAAAAGAAAAAAAAAAACTCTAAAAGTTTGTTACCAAAGCCTCAGCAGAATGGGATCTGCTCTGCTCTCGTGCTGTATGCTTGTGATCATATCTAGGTTATGCCTATCATTAAGTGGAAAATTGCTTCTATCCTTAAATTTGAATTTTGATGACCTACATTGCTAAATATACATATTTTTTAAATAATATTCGAAATAACACCTTTGCATATTTCACCTTTGATAGCCCAGATAGAATAGATACAAGTTGTCTCTACCTCTACAGTTGTCCTTCCTCTAATTTTTTTGTTATTAAATTTGATTTTTTATCTTTTTTTTAAATTGCAGTGTAGTTGATTTACACTACTGTGTTAGTTTCAGTGTACAGCAAAGTGATTCTGTTATACATATATATATGTGTACATTATTTTTTCAGATTCTTTTCCATTATAGGTTATTATGAGATATTGAATATTGTTCCCTGTGCTATACAGTAAGTCCTTGTTGTTTATATATGTATTCATATAGCTGATTCACTTTGCTGTAAAGCAGAAACTAACACACCATTGTAAAGCAATTATACTCCAATAAAGATGTTAAAAAATAATAATAATAAATAAATTTGATTTTATGATTAGAGAATAGTCAAGATGTGTATTTGATTTTTGCTTATTGTGTTTTTTTATTTTAAAAACAAGCTGTCACTTCTGTTTCTCCATCTACTACTCTTTTATTAGTTTAAAATTGGACTAAAAGAGACTAATAAAATGCCTTAAGCCTTCTTCTGATGATTTTAATCCAACTAGTGTTTAGTAAGCCCATACACTGGCTGATAGAAAAAAATTACTTTTATTCCAGTAGACATTGTTATAAATTATACTGGAAAGGTGAGACTGGATCTTGTTCAAGAAGTGCCCCTGCCGTGAGGATATGGGAAACTTTTTTTTCCTAAGATATTTAAATTCAGTTTACAAAAGGTTAATTTGGATAAAATACCCAAGTTAAAAGTTACTTACTCCAAACTATTTATCTTAAATACAGACTCACTAAGTAAACCTTCAAAATCTGTCCAGTGTTTCAGGTAAGACTGCAGTGATAGTCAAAATAATAAAGCCAACCTTGAAACAGTTAAATTTTTGTCAATATCTGGTCAGAGAATGAAGGTGATTCATTAACCAGTCCAGTAACTGTTTATTTTCTTATATTTCAAAAATAATAAATACTACCCTAATTTTAAACTATCCAAGATATTAGGAAAATAAATGAGGAATTCAGAATTCAAGGGATATTTATTCAAATAGACAAGTCACATAGAAATAAACCAAAGAAAATTATTGGACCCATTTTTTATGTCCCTGAAATCTAAGGTAATATATAGATTCAGAGAAAATTCAGTTAAAACCCTTGACCCTTGTAAGGGTCGTCATATCAGTACAAATCTTTTAGTTTTCCATCCTTAATTAGCAGAGCTGTCCACACTGTTTTGATATAAATCTCTAGAGAAAAATGGAATGTAAACTCTTTCCCCTATTGTTAATGCTTGTTTTATAGATGATGAAGTATAAAATGATTGATCATGTAATATAATGATGGATAAGGACAATTTCTGGAAAGGTCAAACCTATTAAATAAATCTTAGAATATATTTAAAAACATCGTATCTGCCTCACTGGAGCATGGTAACTCTTTTCAATGACAGGCGGCCTTCACATCAGAGGAGCAACAGCAGTGGCAGACAATAGACATCCATACTTCACTAAAAGAGTGTTGGAAAAAGAGTGAGGACTGTGAAATTACCACTGTTAAAGTAAGAGCCTATCTTGAATAGAACAAAATAAATAAAGACCTTGACTACAGCTGCATAATCCTGGAACATCCTAATGAAAAGCAATGCACAACAAAAAAAAACAAAACAAATAAACAAAAAACAACAACAAATAATCCTTTCCAACACTCAGATATTTGTGGACATTGTAACGTAAAAATACTGGAAAAAATTCTCTTTTTCCATGCCATGCAAAAAAAAGAAAGAAAGAAAGAAACACTAATAACAGGTTCTTTAAAAATGAAAGAAAGCACAACCTTTCTAACAAACATGTATTTTTTTCTACAATGTACTCAAAAGCTTTATTTCTATCAGCTTAAGAACTGAGAAAAAAAATTTCACTTAGATTTAACAGAATTATGGAAACATATAGCTGGAAGGAACATCAATGTTCATCTTGAAAACACAATGCATATTTTTTTAAAATCTTGTTTTTATTCTCTCATACAACAAATTAACCTTTCCACCCACCTTCATTTATAACTTAATAGATATAATTTCCTTATCTTTAAATTATTTATGAGAGATAGTAGGTGGGTAGTATTCCACTGCATGCATTCATCAGCCTAATATTAATGTATTTAGCCATCCTCTTTGAAATCTATTCCCAAATTCCAATTTTTTTTGTAGTTGCTTGAATAGGCTAAAATTCTTCATGTTGCTATATTTTGTATTTGCCCTTTTCCTGCCTAGAATTTCCTATTTAAACTTAATATCCCTAGAAAGTTTCTTCTGATTCTTTGTAACTTAACCCAAGCATCATCTCTTCCATGAAGTCTTTCGAGCCTTTCCCAGAGAGCATTAGGTTCTCCATCAGGCTGTCACAAGGCTCCTTTATGCATGCCTCATTTATAGGATTGGGTTAGAAAACCCTAAGTCTTTCTCTTTCTCTGTGTGTCTCCTTTATTTTCACACTATTACCACACTCACAATACTTCTGACACAAGATGTATGGAGGAGGGGAGTGGGGTTTCTTACACCAAGCAATTCTCTGTTACATTAGCTGGATGTCCTACACTTTAACTCAATTCTGACACTATCTACCTGGAGAGAACATCAGACCCTAGGTTAAGGACTCAGTCCTACAAGACTGCTTCCACCCCACTTCAGATGCCATTCAATAATCCAGGTGGTCACCTGTGTTTCTGACCGATCCACTGTACATCTGAGGTTCCCATGACTCTCTCCTCGGGTTTAATTAATTCACTAGAGCAGCTCACAAAACTCAAAGAAACACTTAGTTTACCAGTTTATTAAAGGATATGATAAAGGATACAGATGAACAGCCAGATAAAGAGGTATATAGGGCAAGGTCTGAGAGGATCTCAAGTGCAGGAGCTTCTGTTCCTGTGGAGCTGGAGTGTGTCACCTATCAAGTACATCATGAGGTCACTGACCTGGACGCTCTCTGAAACCCATGCTATTGGGAATTTTACAGAGACTTTATCATATAGGCATGATATAGCATTAACTCTGTTTTTAGCTCTTGTCCCTTCTCAAGAGAATTAGAGGGGGCAGGGGTTGAAATTCCAAGCTTCTAATCACAGCTTGGTCTTTCTGGTGACCAACCCTCATCCAGGAACCATTCAGGAGTCCACAGAGAGTCTCCTCATTAGAACAAAAGATGCTCTCATCATTTAGGAATTTACAAGGGTTTTAAGAGCCCTGTGTCAAGGATTGGAAACAAAGGCCAAAATATATATTTCTTTTTATAAATCACAATATCACAAAGATTCAACACATTACTGTAATTACTTCTTAACTACTTTTCTTTTCAACCAGACTTCTATACTCTCAAGATCTGGGCCTATAGAACAATAATTTACTTATCTGTAATACCTAACACAGCCACTAGTACATGGTAAACATGTAGTTTACAAACGAATGTGTGAATGACTTAGAGAAAGAAGCTTCATATGATCTTGCATAGAGAATATGGTCGAATGAAGCTATAATGACATACACAGTGTACCTCAACCACAGATATGCAAATGTCTTACATACTGTATTAGTTTCCCAAAGCCACTATAACAAATTACCAAACACTTAGTGGGTTAAGTAAGACACATTCGTTCTCCTATAGTACTGAAAGTCATAAGACAATTTCGCTGGACTAAAACAAGGCTGGTTCCTTCTAGAGAATGAAGGGAAAATCCATTTCCTTTCCCTTTTCAGCTCCTAGTGGCGACCTGTATTCCTTGGCCTTTGGCACTTTTCTTTGTGTTCAAAGTACATCACTCTGCTATCTGCTTCTATAATCACACCTCCTTCCCCTCTGACTCTGATCCTCCTGGGTCCCTCTTATAAGAATGCTTATGACTTCATAGAATCTACCCTGATGATCCAGGATAATTTCCCTTCTCAACATCCTTAACTTAGTCACATCTGCAAGGTTCCTTTTCCCATTTGAGGTAACATTCATAGGTTCTGGGGACCAGAACATGGACATATCTGGGTGCCATTATTCAGCCTATCACTAATACTCAGTTGCAATCTGATAGGGAATTGTATAAACATAATTTAATCTTTTTTGATGACATAACATCTCCATTAATTTGAATCAACTACTCCAAAGTGCTATAACAGAGTAAAATACCCACTGCAGAAAAGAAATACCTTACTCTACAACAGAGTTTTTCAAGCTGTTTTTTGGAAGAAGTCACTATGGCAAGGGTCAGGGAGGAGAAAACATGACAACAGAAACCTTTTCTCAAAAGTAGATTTGGGGAAAAGCCTCTGTATATCAAACAAATGAAAAACTACTTAGATAGAAGCTGAGTGGAGGTTCCAGAGTTCTGTTGTATGGCTCGTCTCTACCCCTGCATGGACTTTAGGTGCATCTGAAGAATTCAGTTTGAAGGATGCTAACCCCCTCCTCCGTGTTTGTACCACTCGCTGTGGTAGAAATTGTTTCTACCACTTGTTGTTGATTTTATTTCCTTTTGGTTCAAATAATATCTGTTTCAAGCAGCTGATCTTTGTTTAGTATGTTAACCTAATATGGCTAGAAAACTTGTTAAACTGAAGCTAGAAAACTTGTTTGATTTTGTTTAAGTAACAGAAATGTAATTAATGGATATCAAATATGAGTTTACTGATGTAACTTTATAACATGGAATTTTTTTCACATGTTTTAGTCTATTTTGTCTATTACAAGGAGATTTGAACAAACTAAGACAATGAGAATCTTACTCAACAAACAGTGCAGAGATCCTATAGATGAGTGTTAGATATTAATCTAATTTTTCAGATATGAAAACTGACTCAGTGAGTTTAAGTATTATTTAAATATGTCTATCATCCCAGTTAGTAATTTCAGGAAAGATTCATATTCATATTCATATTTAATAGTAATCTTCCTTTGCATAAAAACAAGCCATTTCCTAGTGATTATATGTTTTAGATTTTGAAGTTACCGATATGGGATCTCTGTATAATATATTTGTATCTCAAAATCATCTACATTCTTAAATCTCTTTTGGCCCTCAAAACAATGCTGTCAAGTATGTAGGGCAAGTGCCATTATCCCCATTTACAGATGTAAAAATCTCATTTCCAGGAAGTCAAATGTTTTCTCTCTAAGAAATTATGATTAACTCCTTCATGTTTATAATCATACTATCTTAAAGAAGCTATTACTGTTAAGAAGCACTGAGAAAAATTTTGTCTGATGAAGCAGTACAGAATCAATATTTTCAAGTAGTTTTACCAATTTAACTGACTATATGGTCCATATGGCTTAATATCCATAGCTCTAATTACAGGTATATGTTATTGTCAAACATTATTTAGAAAATCTGTATTTCTTTTTTTTTTTTTTTTTTTTTTTTTTTTTTTGCTGTACGCGGGCCTCTCACTGGTTGTGGCCTCTCCCGTTGCGGAGCACAGGCTCCGGACGCACAGGCCCAGCGGCCATGGCCCACGGGCCCAGCCGCTCCGCGGCATATGGGATCCTCCCAGACCGGGGCACGAACCCGTATCCCCTGCATCGGCAGGCGGACTCTCAACCACTGCGCCACCAGGGAGGCCCGAAAATCTGTATTTCTGACTATAATTATTTTCATACTAACAGTTGATTAGATGGGTTTAACATAAAGACTTGACATGATTAGCAACTGAATTATGACAAATGTTTTTTTGGTTTCTTTTTTACTTCAGCTAATGGACAAATTGCATGATTTTTAAAGGAATTTTTAACCAATGTGAGTGAAAAGGAAAAAAAACACAAATTGAATAATAAAAAGATAGCAAATATGGATTAAAACTGGTTTGTGAAGAGTAATTTTGAAAATTTTGCATCAGGGAAATGACATAACCAATACTGTGTGTTGGAGACACTAACTTTACCTAATGTACTGGAATGAAAATTTAATCAGATCAGTTAGAAGGACATTGTAATTGCCCATCTGAGAAAATGGTGGCCTAAATTATAGTAGAGATGAGTCAAAGTATGTAGAAGAAAGATGGGATAGAGTTACAAAAAGTTAAATTTGACAAGATTTGTCTGATTGCATGTAATGATGAATCAATAAAGAGGAATAAATGAAAGATGATTCAAGATTTTAAGGATAAGAAATTTAGAGAATGATGGTACTATTCAAATAATACAGAATTTTTTTAAAAAAAAAAGATGGAAGTAGAATGAAAGAGAGATGAGTTCACTTAAAATATGTTGTTTCAGAAATTGGTGTTATATCTAGGTAGAAATATCCTGCAATTGCTAGTGTGAGACTGGATTTCAAAAAAAATAATAAGATTTTAATTGGAAGTATAGGCTGAGAATCAGCTACACTGACATAATTAAGGCATTTGTAATTATAAATAAGTTTAACTAGGAAAATATTGTAGGAAGGATGAGAGTGTTCCAAGGATAGAGTCTCATTAAATGCCTACAGTTAGAAGACACACATCTTCCTTTACTTAGTCCTCTCTCTTTTTCTCTCTCTTTCTCTCTCTCTGAGCTTAAACACTTGGAATGCTCTAAGAGTTTGCGTGGCTGATTATTTGAAGCCTAGATTCAATACGGGCTTCCTATCACTGAAGTTAAGATTCTGGAACTTGTCTTTCATACTGTGAAGAGTATGCAAATATTGGAGTGGATCTATTGTATGCAATTTTTTCTGCCATTTCTTAAATGTACACACGTGTAGGGCCCAAATATATTCCCTTTACAAAAGCTTTAAGGAAAAAACATTTATGGTGGAGTACCAGCATTTTGTATAAAGCTCTTTGGTTGCTTCCCACTGTAAGCTGAAGATGACCATGGTAGATTGAGCTATTTAATTGGGTTCCCCAATTTCAGTGTGAATAATGGGATCCCAAAGTTTTAGAAGCTGAGTGGTAGTGATACTAATGATTAAAGACAAGAGGCTGAAGGGCCAAATTCAAAGAATTTTAACCACAGAATCTGTAGCAATAGTTAATTGATTGTGAAATTGCTATGAATGAAAGAGATTGGTGGTCATTATGATGTTGATTGATCTATATATTCAGAAAAAAAATTCTGTGTCTGAAAATTGCAGTCTCAATGAGTTCCAGACTTAAGCCAGTTTGTACAACCAGAGTCTTTTATTTGTAGGGAAAGGCTAGCTCACTGTGAATAAACCACCTGCAATGGAGGTTCAAACGTATACTCTGAATCTTCCTTTAAATCATTACCAGAGAAACATGGCTATATAAGGTGGTGTTTATACACTGCTTAAATGGAAATACCAGAACTGTGTGGGAGTTATTAAATACTCACTCGGAAGTAACATTAATTCCTGTGGAACCAAAATATCACCGTGATTCAATCATCAGTAATCTTTGCTTACAGAAGTTAGGTGACAGATGAAATCATACCCCAAGTCTAAGTCACAGTGGATCCAACAGCTATTTCTCTAGTGTCTAAAAGTATAGCTAAAGTAAAAATATTTGGCAACGAGCAGAATCCTTACATTTGTTCCCTGAACTATATTTGTAAGATTCAAGACAAATGAAGAAAAATCCCCTGAAAGTTGACTCCGTTCCACCACTACAATAATAATCTAAAAATACATCAAATTGACATAGCCCCTGACATTCAATATACAGGTATTGCTTCAGCAGACTGTTTTTTTTTAATTCCAAGAAGTTACATCTTTACCTAGCAGGGACCTCTGTAGGTCTTTACTGTCTTAAATCATGGTTAAGTCAAATCTACTTCATTCTGTCATGATATGACCTATAAAGCATAATTCTTGAACAATACATTGGTATCATTATTCTACTTTATGAGACAGAAGTAGTAAGTACCACAGATGGTAGATGCCATAGTAACTAACATCTTAGTTAGAAGGTGAGGGGGAAAAAAACTATCCACACAAATCTGAGGTCTGCATATTACTGAAACTTTAGGGGTCCAATGGTCTTAGAAATGCCAAGATGATTCTCTAAAACGAGTGACAATTTGCAGCATTTTACACTACTCACCATGAAGAAAGAGGCACAACAGATGGTGAACCTATTTAGGTTTGATGTCGGGTATTCTGATCCACTTACTTAGTAATCAGTAAGTCTGTTAGCTTTAACTGGGTCCAATGCCAAATGTGGCTCATGCAGTTATGGGTCTTATGTCAACCACTGTGAGAAGAGCATGCTGTGGTTAGCTGCTGTTTATAGAAGAGACATGAAGTCGACTTGCATATAATATGCAGGATGAAGAATCATCAGTGAGAAAAAAGAATGTTTGTCTTAATCTACAGAGATTTTAGGGTTCTCTGTCATGCATGGTTATCACAGCAACAGCAGAATAATACAACAGGTTCCGAGGCCATGGTTAGAAAGGAGAAAAGCTTTACTGGGGAGCATATTCATGGAAAATGAGACTGATCATAGGCATTTTGGGTTTTACATGTCTTGGAATCAACAGGCATCAAGATGGTTATTATAGGGCTTCCCTGGTGGCGCAGTGGTTGAGAGTCCTCCTGCCAATGCAGGAGACAGGGGTTCGTGCCCCGGTCCGGGAAGATCCCACATGCCACGGAGCAGCTGGGCCCGTGAGTCATGGCCGCTGAGCCTGCGCGTCCGGAGCCTGTACTCCGCAACGGGAGAGGCCACAACAGTGAGAGGCCTGCGTACCACAAAAAAAAAAAAAAAAAAAAAAAAAGATGGTTATTGTAGAGGTTGTAGTAATGGTTTCCCTATTACCAGGGGAGAGTGGGGTTCTGGTTACACAGTTGGAAGCAAGATATATCGGGAACCTAGGGGATTCAGTCGGATGACACTTAGAGCTCTCAAGTTCATGAATAATATTAAATGGAAAAGCAGGACAACCAATAAAGATGGAATGACTTAAGACCCAGATTCCACTGGAATAGTCAATTAGCTAACCTATCAGATAGGGCAATCCTACCAGCTGGTAGAGGATAAGGAGAATACGAAGTAGATAATGGTGAAAGAAAGTTATGATTTTTAAATATTTGCCTCATGACCAGAAAGAGTCAGAGATTATAGAAATTTTACCTATCTTTTTTGATTATTTGTTTTCCTCCTTTTCCATGCCAATAGTATGAAAAATAATGACTATACGTATTATTATCATTTAGGTTCTAGGTAAGAATAAAGTGATCTGACATCATCCCATGATGCTGAGTCTGATGGTAGTTTATGTTTCCTCTTCATTGTAAATAAGAAATTCTTCATTTGAGTAAAGGGCAAAAGAAGTAGTCTATACAGGTTATACGCCATACTCCCTCACCCTAACTCATGCATTCTCTTCCCTGTTTAGCGCTCCAGGTGGTGGATACCATGAACTCCCTGCCAGTTTGCTTTTAGTTAAGTTTGGCAAAAGACAGGCACTAGTGGGAGACAGAAGGATAGGGAAATAGAGAGCTCAAGGTATTTCCTTTTCTTTCACAATTTTCCCCTTTTTTTCTTCAGTCCTGTGGGTGGTGATGACCCCTTTCTCTTTTTGGCCTCTGAATGCCTCTAAAATCTTTCTTTACCTTTGTATGCAGTCACCTCACTAATTCTCTTTAGTTTTAACCATCTGACTTGTTTTTATGTCATGCCAGTGCCTAAAATGACACACTTTTCTCTGATTACCTTCATCCCTCCAGAATAAGTTATGTATTTGCTCCATATACTCCCGAGTCTGGTCCTCTATAAAATCCCTACTGTAATCCTTAGCACACAGTTTTGTCATCATTTGTTTTCTTGTTTGTATCTTATAAAAAACAAACCTGAGATAAATCTGGGACTTTTTCTCTTATTTATACAGTTATATATCTTTAGGCTTGGATAGTGTGTGACTTATACCAAGTATTCAAATGATCTTGTTAAATGAATGAATTAGTGAATGAAGATTCACAGAATCTCAGGAAGTCCTTAAGGCATTAAGAGGTAAATTAAAATTTTGACATCCTAAGGAATCCAAGGAAGAATTACATTTCAAAGAAAAAGTGATAAATAGGGGGAAAAAAGTCAAAGGGAGAACAGAACAATGACTTATGACTATGTAGATATCTCAGTTAAGGAGAGATAAACAGAATAAGTGTAAAAAAAAGGGAGAGAAAGAGTATTGGGAAAAGCTGGTAAAATCAAATGGTATGGACTTCAATAGAAAAGATACAAAACTGACTTTTATCTCTACCACTAATAGGAATATATAAAAAATGAGCCACATTCACTGGGAATGCTGGCTTGGGAAGTGAACAAGGTTGAGGGAAAAATGAGTGTCTGTGAAAGAAAAGAAAATGTAAGGTAAATATTAAGGATTTGGTAATGAAATTTGGTTTTCAGTCTAAAAAATAATAGGCCTTGTAGAGGGGCTGGAATGGAAATGGAGTGAGAGTAAGAAAAAATAGAGGACGTGTAAGCATCATATTTAAGCAATATATAAGGGGTAAAATTGTCTTACTACAATGCAGTATGTGAATGTAAACATAATATATCATTAAAATGAAATGGGGGTTTCTGTTGATTAAACAGATGCATGTATTATTTCCCCTCCGAAAGCCCCATCCAATACTGGTAGGACATATTAAAAAGGACATAATAACCAAAGAACAAAGTGAATGAGACAGGAGGTATGAGTGACAAAATCTTAGACAAATAAATTCCAAAGTAGTCCAAAGTAATTGACTTAGCAGTGAAAGAAAGCCAAGAAACAATTTGATCCCTGAGTTGACAACATACCGGAAATGTGATCACATAGGATCAGTAATAGTTTAATAGAAAAAAAAAAAAAAGCAGCCAGGGGAGAATTGGAAGAATACTTATGTAAAGTTACTGAACTTCACTTGAAGTGGTGTAGTATTATTGAAGATAGACTGTGATATGTTAAAGATGTATACTATAATCTCTGAAGCAATCAACAATAAAACAAAAAATATAGCAAATAGCCAACAAAAATACAACAGAACACTCAAAAATGTTCCACTGGTACAAAAGATAGAAAAAGAAAAAAAAAGAAACAAAGAAGAGACAGAATAAATTAAAAACTAATGGCAAGTTGGTAGATATAGATCCAACTGTATGTCTAAAAACTTTAAATGTAAATAGAACAAACACAGGAATTAAAAAGCAAAGATTATCAGATTAGAGTTTTTTTCAAAAGCAGGACTGGACTATATGCTCCAAATATTAAATATATTTTAAATATAAAAATATGAGTAAAACAAAAATAAAGGGAAAAATATACTATCACTATTCAAAGAAAGGTGGAGAGAGCATATTAATATCAGACCAGTATAATTTAGAGCACAAAATATTACCAGGGTTACAGTGTCATTTCATAAAGTCTGAGGTCTATTTAAGAACGCATAAAATTTCTGGGTATTTATGTACCTAATAACAGTTCAAAACACAAGAAGCAAAAGCTCAGAGAACCAGAGAAGAAATAGACAAATCCACAATTATAACCAGAGATTTTTGCATTCCTATCCAATAATTGACGGACTAAGTAGACAGGAAGTCACTAAGTATGTAGAAAATTTGGACAGTAGTACTAATCAATTTGATCTACCATACATTTATAAAGCATCCCTGCCAACAGAAGCAGAAAACATGCTATCTTCAATTAAACACGGATTATTTGCCAAGACAGACTATATTCTGGGCCATAAAATAAGTAACAATCAATAAATAATTTCAAATCATACATTGTATATTCTCTACACATCATGGAATTAAATTATAAGGCAATGTCCAAAAGATATCTGGAAACACCCACAAATAATTGCAATCTAAATAACACATTTTTAAATAGCCCACCCATCAAAGAAATAATCAGGGGGATATGCAAAATTTTCAAGTGAAAAAAATGAAAACACAACATAAGAAAATTTCTAGGACCAAGCTACAGCAGTAGTTAGAGAAAATTTATAGCAATACACATTAGAAGAAGAAAGTTGTCAAATCAATAATATTAGCTTCTTTCACCAGTTGGGAACACCAGTGGATGGCCCCAGACTCCTTTGGCAGTTGCCTTGGGCATTGCTTAGTACACACAGGACATGCTATTACTGCATTAACCAAGTCACCGTATTTCGAGGGCAATCGGGCATCCTTGGCAATATGCCATTCCACCTGGGCGCTAGGGTGTACCCAATCTGCTGTACCTACCAAACTGTCGTTGCTACTCAAGCTAGGACATCAGCTTCCTGATTGCCAGGGGATGACAGGGGGTGACAATGCCTTATGATCCGGGATGTGGAAGACAGTGAGGACTGCCTCAGGCTTTTGCAGGCAAGCCCAAATGTCTTTTCACATATCCTGACCTGCAAGGGCTTATTAATGATCATTCACCCATCAGCTTCCCGTTGTCCAAGCCATTGGGTTAATCCCTTTAGAATAACCCAACTCTCAGTTCAAAGCATTAACAGCCAGAGCTCATGGGTGATTACCAGCCAAACCAATCATTGGCTGCTATGGTTCATTCCTGTTTCCATCCAGATGGGGTCAGTGTTGGGTTAAATAGTGGTTGCAGTTCACCTGGATAGATTTCCCCAACTAGATTTATTGTATCTCAGGCATCAGCGGAATTTCCCCCACTCCCTCCCTAAAACCCGCAGGAGCCACCACAGGTGTAGGGATCGGGGAATTTGGAGGTTCTACGTACTCACAAAACATAGTAGCACCCGAATTCCTAAGACTGGTGGGCAGGGTGTTCCCCTGCTGCAAGTAGGCACTCCACTTAGGCAAAGTGGGAGTTTGAGGCACGGTGGAGGTGGGTGGATGGAACATATCCTCATCTCATCTCTTGATAGAAAGGGAAGCCCTCACCCTTCCTACGTTGTTCCTTCCTGAGAGGCTCTATGTGCAGATGTGCTCTGCACGCTGGGAGGAGCTGCTGCTTTCCGGGGTAGAACAGGTTTCTGTTTCCTTCGAGAGCTGAGACCAATGTCCTAGGGTTTCTCTCTCCTTTTGTTGTCTCAGCCACAGTGTCCAAGCCATACCTTTCAGAGTCACAGACATAGCTAACTCAAACAGTAACCCTGCTTGGGAGATGCCCAGAGCTTTAATCTGCTTCACTAATATTTTCACCTTCTCAAAGGTGACCCCAGTCACCTTTGATCCCCAGTCTCACATGTGCCCTCTCTTTACCAGGTGGTATAAGGATGGAGGCAGTGTTCCAGGTGGGGAATAAAAATCCTCTAAAATCCCAGATCCCTACAAACTTGGACCTCTTTCACATTCTTGCACATTGGACAGGCTTACACCTTAGCAATCACAGCTTCTGGGAAAATACACATCTTACCCGACAAAACAGCCCCCAAAAACTCTAGGGCAGTGCCTCCACCTTGAAATTTCTGTGGTTTCACTGCCCATCCTCTCCCTTGCAGATGTTCCATCAAGTCTGCAGAGGGTCTTGCAGCAGAGGCAAGTCTTCACATGCTAACATTATATCATCAAGGCCATTTTGCTGATGTGGGGAAGGAGAACAGGCACAGGTCTTGGGCTACCATCCCACATGAAGACAAATTGATCTTGTGACTCAGTGGCTAGGGGTCTACTGTAAAAAACACTTGATAGTTCAGGGCAGCATGGTATCCTCCTAGAACCCTGGACAAGGAATCTAAGTTTGTAGCAATGTTGAGCTCAGTCACATGGATGGGGGGCACTACCTTGTTCAGTTCTCAGTAGTTCATGGTCATCTGCCACAAGGCTTTTTCACCAGGCATACTGGGCTATTGAAAGCACTACAGGCAGTGCATACGACAAACACTTGGTGTAGTTCTTGGATAGGTTCTCCTATTTCCTTACGCCCTCCAGTCTATCTGAACAAAACACATTTGCTTCCAGGTTACTCTCACTGGACTCTTTAGAGCCAACTGAGATATCCTTCAGCTTTCCAGCTCCTCCTCCTTCTTGGATCTTTCTCACAGCCCATACCCATTCCTGGGATTTGTCAATCTCCCCCAGATCAACAATTGATTGCCCAACTTTGTACATGGCTTACCCCAGGACTAGACTCAGCATGGATATCAGTGTCCCATACCTGGTGCTGGGGCAAACTGGAGTATCTTAGCTTTCATTCCTGCAGTAAATGTGGCCCCATTAGGGCCTTCAAAAACTGGCCATAGATGGCCTGTCTCATACTCAATTCCCAAAGAAGTTGATATACCTCCTTTGTATATTTCTAGGGCACCACATGCTCAGGGAGATCCTCCTCATTGGGTTAAGTCTCCCTATAGGCTAGAATAATCCTATCTATAAGAATGAGTACCTTGAACCCACCGAGCACCATGCAGGTGCTGCATGTGGCAGGATGGGTGGTGATGTGGCTCATTTTCTCTGCCTCTTGCCAGTCAGAGAAATGACATCACACCCGGTATCCCGTAGCTGCACTAACCATGCCTGGAATCCATCTCTGGCCTTTTGCTGGAACTTGGTAGCTATCTCAATAAGCTTAGCAGAAGTATATTCTCTCATCATGAATGTTTCCTGAGTCAGGGGCTACCCCGCTGGTTGGGGTTTCTGTTGCCGTGCCTTTGTTTTCCTTCATATTAGGGGTTGGACTGCACAGCCAATTTGTCCGTTTCACTGTCAGTCACCACAGCCTCCTCCTCTTCACTCTCCTCACTTTCCCAGGAATCCCACCTCTTGGTGTCCCAGTCAGGCTTTGTCACCAGAGCTCAGACCTGAGTCTGCAGCAGGCTGTGCCCTCCTAGCTTTACAAAACAGCAAGATAAGGTCTCCAATTTATCATCTCACTCTCCCACATGGTCTGCCAGCCTTGAAGCTAGCAGAGCAGTGGACAGACACACGTCCTTCTCAAACCTCCACATTTCTTCCAGCTTCTTAACTCAAGCTCCAGGCTCTAGTTGGGCATCGATGGTGAGGCCAACTGCCCACAATAGAGGTCAGCCCACTGCACAGCCATTCACTCCCTTCTCTGATGCAGCATACTCTGGGCAGTTCCTCAAACAAGCACATCAAGCCAGCCAGCGTTTGGGGGCATCCCCATCCTCACATGGTGGTCCACAAGTGTCTAATATATGGGCCATACCTCTCCACAGAGAGTCGACGGTCAGCTTAGGATTTCCCCCATGGATGCCTCTGTCCCAAGGCCCATTTCTTCCACCTTCCGGCTGGCTCACCAATTGTTGGTTCCAAAAATGGTCCTTGTACACAGAGGGCAAGGAGAGACTGAAGAAAGAGGCAGATCACTTCAGATGGGCAAGTGGCCGGTTTAATAAGCATGGGAACTTACATACAGGGCTTGTCTTGGGTGGTCCCAAGATGAGTAGATCTCCACACTCGTCCACCTGAATCTTATACAGAGATCTTAACTGGGTTCAGTCTTGTATACCATCCAGATGATCTCAACCCCACTTTATGATCTCAAGGTTGTGTCCTTGGGGCAGCTTCTAGTGTGGGAAAGGCAAGCAGAATGCACATTCCAAGGAGAGGAGAGTAGGTAAGGAGCCTCTGACTGAGCAGGTCAAACTCACAGGTCAACACCTCAGTTACATCCTCTGGATGACCTCTTCCAGCAAAAGAATGTGAACTTTCAGTGATGTAGAAAGAACATGTTCTGGAGGTCATGTAGAGCATGGTCACTATAGCTAATACTGTATTGTATACAAATAACATGTTTAAATACATGGAGAGGAAATTAACACTTCAGTAGGGTTTGGAGATAAATTATGAACTACCTAGAGTGAGAGGTATTCAGTGTTATGAAAACTGTAATAGACCATAATCATCTAGACCAAAATTGTCTAGGAAAAGTTGTACAGAAATTAAATGTAATCATAGTATACTGCACAGCTCAACTGTTAGATAATGCTCACATAATCATAATATTAACATTAGTTATGAATTTAACAAAAACTATGGCTATGACTATACTGGTAATATAAAGGACACATGTACAGAGGTGGATAAATAAAAAACCTGCAGTAGGAAGTCAAAAGATACATCTAACACTGGAAAATCAAGAAATAAGAGAATAATTATGTTGTTCCTTATGTTATATATGTAATATGATATTAACAAAATACAGGAATAAAACTTGTGTAAAGGGTTTATTCTGAGGAGCAGAGATTGAGTGTTGTTGGTGTGTAAAAATATTTTTTAAAAATTTTCCTATTATAAACCCTGTAGAACTATTTGACTTAAAAGAATGCACATATATAGATGTGATAAAAAATAAAATTAAAATGGGAAAATGCTAGCTCTGCATAATATACTGATCACAGTGAATAGCACTACAGTTCAATGTTAATGGTAACAAAAGTTTAATAGTGTCATAGTAAAAATAATTTTGAGGTTTACTCTGAAATTATAAAGTTACTAAATCATTGGCATGGAAATGATAGTAGTTGTCTCATTAGGTCATTCTCACAAGATAGGCAATTTCTCCAAAGTCGGCTTCTCTCTCTCTTTCTCTCTCTCCTTCTCCCTCTCTCCCTTCTCCCTTAACCTGTGACATCCTGATAAGGAGTGTTTAACCTACATTCTCAGAAATGTCTACATGTTACACAAAAAGAGACTACCAATCTCTTTGCCGCTAGGCAACTGTCAGTTTTCACTAAGTCCAATTATCATTGGGTCCCACTCTAAGTTAATTTGTTACCTGATTTGTTTCACTGCATTTTCAGACCTGTTTTACTTGCTCTTATGACAGATTTATTTCCGCCATTTTAGCAGTTGAATTGAACTGTGGAAGGCAATTGATTATTGAGGAATGATAACTCAGCTACACAGCAGCACCATCTTTCGGCCTTCGAAGGAAAATGATCCAAACTTGTCAATTTTGAAGTCTGTATTTCTGGTATGTTCACTATGTGAATCACATTTGCAGTGTAATTAAAGTAAGAAAGTGGCTTCAAAGGGAATGAAATCAACATTTTACATGAGATAGGATACCCACAAACACAGATCTTTTGAAAGGAAAAAAAATCTATATTTTATTCATTTTACACAGAGTAATATTTTAATAAGTATTACTTTAGAAACTGTATACCCTTGGGATACTTCATTTCTTTGTTTCTACTTATGAAGTGAGTATGCATTAATTTTGTATGATTCTTTAATATCGAACATTTAAAATTATTTACACTTTTGACTTATAAAAAGACTTTCCCCAATTTGCTTATTTGTTGAAATACAGGTCCCAAGATACTCTTTCTTCCACTTATGTTTAGAGTAGTAGCAATACATTCTTTTCCCAAATATTCATGATTTTAATATATATTTATCAAATATTTGTATCTTTCCACATCCTATTATCAAGTGTCTCCTGAAGAAAATTTGAAGGAAGTGCAAATCCTATGAAAACTAGATTTAAAGTCTGTGTAGAGAATAAAACACATTATGTCTGTGAATATCATTTTACTTTGCCGTTACTAATTTAGTTACAGAAACTAAATATATGAAATAAACAGAATGGAGCATAAGAAAATGTTTTATTCTGATCTTAAAAATGACTAGCTAGATACAGGAAAGAGGTGTTACCACCTTTGTTATACATAGAGAAATAGTTTCTAATTTTGATCTAAAAATTGCCTTTCTAACTCACATAAATGTTTCTGGAGTATTTTTTATACTGTTAAAATTTGTATCATGGTTTCTTTAATTTCACCAAATAAAACATTGTGACATTTAAAAACTTTTTATGATTACATTTTCCCACTATAACCTTTTAGTTTTTCTACAATTTTATTGTACCTATGTGGGTAAAGCCTTAAGAAATGCTTATTTCCACAGTCCTAAGGAAAAATACTTTTTCTACAAAAGTCTTTTTTATTAAAATCAATCTTATAGTATAAGCTTAACATATTTATTAATAACTTTTCCTCTCTTCCTTCAAGTCCAGTGTGTCATTTAGACCACTGGGTTGGATAATATTCAGAAATAAAAACATGAAACAGTTAAGTGTTTTGGGGTTTTTTTTGGGTTTTGTTTGTTTGTTTGTTTGTTTGTTTGTTTGGTCATGCTGCATGTCTTGAAGGATTTTAGTCCCCTGCCCAGGGATTGAACCTTCTCCCTAGGCAGTGAAAGTGCAGAGTCCTAACCACTGGACCACCAGGGAATTTTCAAAACAATTAAGTGTATTTTCAAGTTATCTAGATTTAGATCTAGATCTGTGCTGGTTAGTGTAATAGCCACTAGCCTTAAGTGACTGTTTAAATTAAAATCAAATAAATGTTAAGATTCAGTTTTTCAGTCACCTAGCCACATTTCAAGTGCTCAGTAGCTACAAGTGGCTAGTGGCTTGGACATTGAAGATAAAGAACATTTCTACCATCACAGAAATACTCTTAGACAGCACTGATGACTATTCATATATGAAACATTATTATCTAAAATGTTAGTAGAAATCTAATGGTATATCAGATTTTCAACAACAAGTTGAAATACTTAAGACCTATAACCTTTAAATAGCTATTTTTAAAATAATGATAAGCATTCAATAAACAATTGGGCATTAGGGTTTTAGCAATTGAAGAAATTAAGCTTAAATCTTATGCTACTTTTCTGTATTATAATTTCCAAAGATTTTTTCAAAAAAATCAAAGAACATGGATATTTCAGATAAATAAAGCACATTTTCCTTTATTAAATGACAATTGCTTGGTTTAAAACTTTGTGGCAAAAGTTAGTTATAAGAATTTCAAGTTAAATAGGTACTTTTTCAAAGAAACTTGCTAAGGACTGCCTGAAAAAAAATTCATTGTATAAAAAACCTCTTTATCTTCACAAAACATCTCACTCAAACCATAAGCAGAGGGGTAAAAAGTTAAACAGAACACTGTTGATTGTGTTAAGTGGGGAGGAACTCTAGGCATCTTTTTGATTCATTGTGCTTTTTTTTGTTACATAAATTTAATGAGAGGTTGAGGGTTGGTTATTCCTAAACCACACACAAATTCTAAATTACTGGTGTATAAATATATTTGAGGTCTTTGGCTTCCCTTGTTTTCCCTTCCCTTGATTTATATGATCAATTTCTACATGTGTGTTTAGATTCTGTGTTTTCCTATGTTATGCTTCTTCTTTGTACACATGGTATATGTGAGGTGCAGTGGGCAATATTTGGGTGCCCATCCAGTCTATAAATATCACCCCTTCCTATACACGGAGATGTATACTTGGCAGCCATGTTCTTGTTATATGGCACCATCACAGTCAATTTTACTAGGGTTATGCCAGCTATGTACACTGAACATAAATTATGTCCACCAAATAATCTCTCTTAGATTTGAAAACAAACTCAGAGATAGTTACTGTTTCCTGTGTCTGGCTAGGGCTCTGGAGCAAGAATTTTGGCATACTGAGACCTAAAATAATTCAGTTTCTGATACAAATAATAACATAGTCAAATAGGGATCAAGAAGACAATATACTAGGTTCTTAAAATAACTCATTATCTTAAACTGCATTAGTCAGTGTAATCTCAGCTATGCTACAGTAGCAAAGGGCCCTACAATCTTAGTGGCTTTTAGCAATATTTCATGCTCAAGACTGTATCCATTTCAGGTCAGCCATAGCTCTGCTTCACATTCTCTGCATTTTGGGACCTCAACTTAAGTAGCTAGCTGGAACATGACAATCTCACTGTATCAGGAAAAGTATTATCAGAATGAATGATTCCCCTTACTTCTTCTGCACAGAAGAGGCACATACAACTTCCACTCATATTTCAGGGGATAAACTATGTCATATTGCCAAGACTGATGAAAATGGAGTGCAAAAAAAAAAAAAAAGAAAACGATTCGCCTTCCAGATAAAAACCTGTAGGCAGAAGTGAAAGTATATTTAGAATCTACTTCAGGGCTCTTCCTAGAGACTTAATACATACTTACCTTGGATTCTTGAAGACTTCCGTAATACAGATATCAGAAAAGATTTCAATTTTTTAAAAAGTATGCATTTTTTCTTTTTTTCTTGCAGTTATATTTCTACAGCATAAAACTTATTATTTAACCTGTTTTAAGTGTTCTGTTCAGTGGCATTAGGTACATTCACATTGTTGTACAACACCTTCCACTGCTCATCTCCAGAACTTGTCATTTTCCCCAATTGAAACCATATACCTGTTAGTTACTAACTCTCCATTACCACCCCCTTCCCCTGGTATCCACCATTCTACTTTCTGTCTCTATGAATTGATTATTCTAGGTACCACATATAAGTGGAATCACACATATTTGTTATTTGTACCTGGCTTGTTTCACTTAGCATAATATCTTCAAGGTTTACATGTTGTAGTATGTGTCAGAATTACCTTCCCTTTTGTGGCTGAATAATATTCTATTGTATGTATATACCTCATTTTGTTTATCCATTCATCTGCCAATGGACACTTGGGTTACTTCCACTTTTGGACTATTGAGAATAATGTTGCTATGAACATTCTCATGCAATAGCTTTTGGAGTCCCTGTTTTCAATTCTTTGGGGAATATACATACAAGTGGAGTTGCTGAATTATATGGTGATTTTATTTTAATTTTTTGAATTCTATCTTAACACCATTTTCCACAGAAGCTGCACTCTTTTACTTTCCCACCCGCAGTGCACAATGGTTCCAGTTTCTTCACATTCTTTCCAACACTTGCTACTTTCTGTTTTTGTTTTTTTTTTAAATAACCATACTAATGGGTATGAAGTGGTATCTCATTGTAATTTTGGCTTGCATTTTCCTAATGTTTAATGAATGTTGAGCACATTTTCCTGTTCTTATTAGTTATTTGTATATCTTTTTTGGAGAAAAATCTATTCTAGTCCTTTGTCCATTATTCAATCAGATGGGGTTTTTTGTTGTTGATATTGAGTTGTAGGAGTTCTTTAGTTATTCTGAATATTAATCCCTTACCCCATATATGATATACAAATGTGTTCTTCCATTTCATGAGCTGCCTTTGCATTCTGTTGATAGCATCCTTTGATGCACAAAATTTTAAATTTTGATGTAGTCTAATTTATATATTTTTCTTTCGGTGCCTGTTCTTATGGTGTCATGTAAAAAAATTATTGCCAAATTCAATGTCATGAAGATCTTCCCCTATGTTTTCGCCAAGAGTTTTATACATTTAGCTCTGACATTTAGGTCTTTGATCCATTTTGAGTTAATTTTGTATATGGTGTAAGGGAAGGGCCCAATTTTATCTTTTGCTTATGAATATTGTTTTCCCAACACTATTTGCCAAAGACATTGTCCTTTCCCCATTAAATGGTCTTGGCAACCTTGTTGAAAATAACTTGACCATATGTGCAAAAGTTCAGTTCTGGCACTCTATTAACATTCCATCAGTCTATATGTCTGTCTTTTAACTAATATTACACTGTTTCAATTAGTCTGGATTTGTAGTAAGATTTAAATCAGAAAGTGTGGGATCTCTAACTTTGTTCTTCTTTTTCAAGATTGATGGCTATTTGGAGTCCCTGGAGATCCCATATGAATTGTAAGATGTACTTTTCTATTTCTGCATAGACACTGGGATTTTGATGATTAATTGCATTGGATCTGTAGATTGCTTTGTACAATATTAGTATCTTAAGAATATTTAAGTCTTTCAATCCATGAACATGGGATGTAGTTCTATTTATTTGTGTCCTCTTCCATTTATTTCAGCAAAGCTTTGTACTTTTTTTTTTTTTTTTTTTTTTTTGCAGTACACAGGGCTCTCACTGTTGTGGCTTCTCCCGTTGCGGAGCACAGGCTCTGGACGCGCAGGCTCAGCAGCCATGGCTCACAGGCACAGCTGCTCTGCGGCATGTGGGATCTTCCCTGACTGGGGCACAAACCCATGTCCCCTGCATCGGCAGGCGGGCTCTCAACCACTGCACCACCAGGGAAGCCCAAGCTTTGTACTTTTGAGTGTACGATCCTTTCACCTCCTTGGTTAGGGTTATTTAAGTATTTTATTCTTTTTGATTCTATTGTAAATGAAATTGTATTATTAATTTCCTTTTGGATTGCTCATTGTTAGTGTTCAGAAATGCAAGTGATTTGTGTGTTTTGATTTTGTATCCTGCAACTTTGTTGAATTGTTTTACTAGTTTTGACAGTGTTTTTGTTTGTTTCTGATGTTTGTATAGGTATGTGTGTAACTTTAAGGTTTTCTACATATAGGATTATATCTTCTGCAAACAGATCATTTTGTTTCTTCCTTTCCAGTTTGAATGTCTTTTATTTCTTTGTCTTGCCTAATTTCCTGGCTAGGACTTTCAGTACTATGTTGAAGAGAAAAATAAAAATCAAGAATTCCTGTCTTGTTTCTGATCTTAGAGGAAAAGTTTTCAGGTTTTCTGCAATGAGTATGATGTTAACTGCAGGTTTATCATATGTGGCCTTTATTATGTTGAAATAGTTTCCTTCTATTACTAATATGTTGAATGTTTTATCATGAAAGAATATTGAATTTTGTCAAAAGTTTTCTGCATCAATTGAAATTGGTTTTTGTCCTTCATTCTGTAATGTGGTGTATTATATTAATTGATTTTCACATGTTGCAACATCTTTGCATTCCAATAATAAATTCCACTTGGTCATAGTATATATTTTTTAAAATATGCTGTTGAATTCAGTTTGCTAACTTTTTTGAGAATACAATTATTTTTAATTCAACAACAACCACAAAAACCACATAAAATACGTAACTCTTTCCATATAGCAAATGTCTTTTAAGGAAAATATGAGGTCCTTAAATATTGATATTTGAGATAATAGATAATATTTTACTCTCTTTCATTCCGCTTTCCTCACTGCAGCCAGAACATTTTATCTAAAGTGTAAGCCTTATCATATCATTCTCTGTGGTATATCACTTATAAAAATGGTCTAGGGTTTCCCTGGTGGTGCAGTGGTTGAGAGTCCGCCTGCCGATGCAGGGGACACGGGTTCGTGCCCCGGTCCGGGAATCCCACATGCCGCGGAGCAGCTGGGCCCGTGAGCCATGGCCGCTGGGCCTGTGCGTCCGGAGCCTGTGCTCCACAACGGGAGCCACAAGAGTGAGAGACCCACGTACCGCAAAAAAAAAAAAAAAAAGGTCTAATTTCTTCACAGCTCCTGTATCTACACCTTTTAGAATGTGTCATTATAGCTCCTCCTATCAAAGAGGGAGTCTATTTCTTCACCCCTTGCATCTTAGCTGGCCTTGTGACTTGCTCCAGCCAACAGATTGTATAAGAAATGATAATGCACCAGTTCTGAATCCATGTCTCCATAGTCCTTGTGTGCTTCTGCTACTCCTCTTAGGGCCTCTGTCTCTGCCATGGGCTAGAGATAAAAGAGTATGGAGCATAGCTGAATCAGCTCAGTTACCCCAGCTGAGGCCCCAGACAGGTAAGGGAGCCTAGACAAGATAACAAAGCTGACTCTCAGACGATAGAAGGTGCATGAAGAATCTCAGTCAAGATCAAGAACAGCAACAAAAAAGGCATCATTTCATCTTAATTAACTTGTTGACCTGTAGAATCTTAAGAGAGTCATTTTTTTAAGCCACTAAGTTTTTGGGTGATTTCTTGGGTAGGATTAGTTAATTCATTTTTCTACTTAAACTACTTCAATACCTTTCCATTATTTTTAGGAGAAAATCAAATTAATTAAAATAGCCTAACACATAGTAGAGGCTTGATAAAATACATTTGGATTAATAATTAAATAATTATCTTAATATAAGCTCCTTTTGTTATCTTTAAAATATAAGACATTCAGAAAGATGAAACTGAAAAAGAAGAGACAAGCTATTTCTCTGATGTGCATAGATAATTCTAAAGCAAAATAATATGTAGCATTATCAAGTAATAAAAAAAATTATCCTTTACATTCAGTGACTGGAGAGAAAATAGTTTGCCTTAATTCCATGAGACCTAAAATTTTACCTTATTATTATAGAGAATGTATCACTGGAAACCAGAATAATCTCATCATTATAAATGGCCTCTGGGTCTTCAGTTACACCTACTCCCACACACATACAAGTTGTGCCTATGACTTTTTGAATTTTCACAAATAATCAAATTTTTGGCTGATAAAATATTCAGTTCCTATGAACCAGAAGTTGAAAACTTTCCTGAGTTAAATCACCATCTTCATGATTAAACCTTTCCCAAAAAATGTTGATGGACCTGCCTTTTGTACTTACAGTTAGATAGTGCTTAAAAATGAAAACAAAGTAAATAAGTAATAACTGTTTATTACTATGTTTACATAATTTACAAAGTAGTAGATAGAAATTATATTATCCTGTTAGTAACGTACTATTGACACTTAATTGGCCAATGAATGAATTCTGGTCAAATAGCTGAGTTAAATATTTAGGACAACTGATATGATATAATGTCAGTAAAGCTAAAAATGAAAAAATGATTAAAACCGAACTTTATTTTCTTCTTTCTGTGTTTGCTATTCTCAGTTAATAGTGTCATCATGTTAGAAATCCAGTTAGTTTTCTTAATTCCTCATTCTCATTCATTCACCATTTTCAATCACCAGGTAATATTAATTATGCCCTTTATATACTTCTAAAATCTACCTTTTCACCTCCATGGTCATTGTAATTTCCCTGAATTGAGCCACATTTTCCTACTTGCTTATTGAAAACTATAAGTTCAAACCACTAACACCAAGTTGGCTGTCAATTAAATTTCTGAGTTCTATTCCTACTCTCACTCTCACAGACATCTATTTTATACCCCCCCAACAATATCTCCATCTCCATCTTCACTCAACTTATGACATTGCTCCCTTTCTCCTTGAAAAAATAAAAAATAATTAGAAGACAACTTCTACTTCCTTCCTCCATTTCATCATCCCACCTATAAACTCTGGCCAGTGTATTCTACTTTCTCTTCTGTTGTTGTGTATATTAGTTTCCTAGGGCTGCTATAGCAAGATACCACAAACTGTGTGTCTTGAACAACAGAAATTTATTCTCTCATAGCTCTGGAGGCTAAAATGTGAGTCACAGTGTTTTGTCCTTGGGCTGGTTCCTTCAAATGATTGTGAGGGAAAATCTCTTCCATGCTTCTTTCCTGACTTCTGGTGGTTTGCTGCCAATCTTTGGTATTTTTTAGCTTATAGGTATATCAGTCCAATCTCTGCCTTCATCTTAGGATGGCATTCTCCCTGTGTATTTGTCTTTGTCTAAATTTCCCATTTTTATAAACACAGTTATATTGGATTAAGGCTCACCCTAATGACTTCATCTTAACTTGATCATCTTCAAAGACCCAATAGCTCTATGCATACATCATCTATACCTTTAGCCAAGGATAAAGTCTCTCCTTATGAACTTCATCCTAACTCGTCTCACTTATTCAAGGACCTCATTTTCTTATGCAAATTTCCTGTTCTTCACATCCAACTTTTCCTTCTCAAATAGGTTGCCATAATCATATAACCATGCTATATAACATTTAAGAAATAGCTCTTTAGACATCTGATTTTAGCCTTACTTGCTCTTGGAAGTTGTCATCCCTGTCATTACAGCAAGAAAAATTGGTGGGCAAACTGAAAATCAATGACTTAACACTTAATGGAACGCTTAAATGGTCCTTTTAATGAATTGCCTGAGACTAAGGATGAACAGCATAAGAGTGAGAAATTCTTGGGGATTTCAGTCTTAGGAGGCTCCCAGACTTTCATGAACTTTACACCAAGGAAACCCATCAGTCCCTCAGGGTAAATCTATAAGAATGTTCTCTCATGGATTTTGCAGGGAGAGAGAACGACTAATCCCATATTTAGAGAATTTCATCCCTTCACCCCAGGCACCTTTAGCTTTCCTGTCTCACCTGAGAAAGGAAAAAACAAAAACATCAAACATAGTCAAAATGGATTAGGACTTCATGGAAATAAATTGGGAACACTGCAGCCAGATAAGGGTGTAAAGGACAAGGGTTGAAAAAAGGTATATCACTGTGGAAACAGTGGTGAAAGTCACAGCCCTGAGACACAGACCCACTACAACAGAGATTCAATAGAAGAATTGTAGAATAATAACCCTTCCTCACACATTACACATCACCAATGAGGGTCTAGTATATTAACAGTGGATTACAGCTGAATGAGCTGCAAGACACAATCTCTCCCTCTCAAGAGGAATACAAAGGGAAACGCAGATGAAAGAGCCTGGGCTTCGAAAACAAAGCCACTAAAGTAATTTAAAGCTTCTGGTATCTACAGCTATAGCAAACATTAAACACAGTCTAGCTATTAACTAGATTAGAATAAACCCTCAGGCTAAGGGCTTATATACCTCAGTACCCATTGCCCAACATGTCTAGGTTTTTTTAAAAAACAAAATTAAAACGTGTCAAAATGAGAAAAGAAAAAAGCAGTCAGAAAGATGAAGTCACATCAGAAACAGACTCAGATATGACACAGATATGGAAATTACAAGACTGGTAATTTAACATAACCATGATTAATACATTAAGGGCTCTAACAGACAACATGCAAGGAAATGAGCAATATAAACAAGGAGATGAACACTTTAAGAAAGAATAAAATGTAAATTTTGGAAATTAAAAACACTAATAGAAATGAAGAAAGCCTGTGACACACATCAATAAATCCAACACAACTGAAGAAAGTATCAGTGAATTTTAATAGTTAAATAAAAAAACATGCAAAGTGGAAATACAAAGACAAAAAAGAATTTAAAAAACAAAAGCATAACAGAACATCCAATATATGTGGGACAATTTCGATGCATAACAAGTGTGTAACTGGAATACCAAAAGGAAAAGAAAGAATGAAGCAGAAAGAATATTTACAGTAATAATATTTGAGAACTTTACAAAATTCGTGACTGACACAAAACCACAGGCCTAGCTCAGAGAATACCAAGTAGAATTAATGTGAAAAAAAAAATCTAGGTGTATTACATTCAAACAGCAGAAATCTAAAGCCAAAGAAAAAAATTCTTTTAAAAATGCCAGAAAAAAACCACCTTATTTATAAAGGAAAAGAAATAATTAAGTGGAATTTTTGTCAGAAACCAAAAACCAAGAGTAAAATAAAATATTTAAAGAAAAAAATCCAACCTAGGATTCTATATTCAGCAAAAGTACCCTTCAAAACTGAAGGAGAAATAAAGATTTTCTCAGATAAACATAAACTAAGGAATTCAGCAGCAGCAGACCTGCCCTGCATAAAATGTTAAAAAGAGTTATTTACAAAGAAGAAAAATGACATAGGCAGAAACTTGGATCTACAAAAAGAAAGAGAAAGCTGTAGAGAAGGAATAAATAAACATAAAATTAAATTCTTTATGTTTATCACAATTAATTGATTTAAAGTTTCTGTTTAAAGTAAGAATGGTAATAATATAATGGGTGAATATAATCACTTGTGTGTAAAAAACTGACAGCAATGTTATAAGAGATGGGAGGAAGGAATTGGTTATAGGATAACCACACTCCATGTGAAACCATATAGGGTTATTTGAAGTATAATTTAAGGTAAACTTAATTATTTAAAAATGTGTATCCTAAACTCTAGAGCAAGTACTACAGAAATTATAAAATGAAGTATAATTGATGTTCTAAAAGAAGAGATAAAATGGAATCGTATAAAATGCCCAATCAAAACAAGAGAAGATAAAAAAGGGCGGGAGGGATGGATAAAGAACAAATGCAAAAATTAGAAACCAGTTATAAACATGATAGATGTTAAGAAATTATATCAAAATCTCTTTAAATTTGAAATTAAACTAAATTAAAAAGAACTATGATATATATAAGAAGCCCATTTTAAATATAAAGACTTTTATGGGTTAGAATTAGGTGGCACAGTGGTTAAGAATCCACCTGCCAAAGCAGGGAACATGGGTTTGAGCCCTGGTCTAGGAAGATCTCACATGCTGTGGGGCAACTAAGCCCATGCACCACAACTACTGAGCCCATGTGCCACAACTACTGAAGCCCGTGCACCTAGAGCCCGTGCTCTGCAACAAGAGAAGCCACTGCAATAAGAAGCCTGTGCACTGCAACCAAGAGTAGCCCCCGCTCACAGCAACTAGAGAAAGCCCGCACACAGCAATGAAGAACCGATGCAGCCAAAAATAAATAAATAAATAAATATTTTTTTAAAAAAAATTAAAGGGATGGAGAGAACCATCCTATAACAACACTAATTAAAAGAAAGCCAACGTAGCTATAATAATTTCAGAGAGAGTAGAATCCACAGCAGGGTAAATTAATAGAGATTAAGAAGGGTATAATAGTAAAGGGGTCAATTTTCTAACAACACATAACAATCCTAAACATGTATGCCCCGAATAAGAGAGCATCAAAATGCCTTAAAAGTAAAAGAAGAAATAGAAAAATCCACTATTTTAGTTGGAGACCTCAATACCCCTCTCTCAGTATTTGACAAATCAAAGAGATATAAAATCAGTATGAACATAGATGACCTGAACTGTACTATCAATCAACGTCATATAATTGTTATTTAATGAGTTCTCCAACCAACAAGAGCAGAGTACACATTCTTCCCAAACCACATAGAACATTCACCGAAAGAGATGACACATTGGCTATGAAGCCCACCGGTTGACATTATAACAAAGTATGTTATCAGATGACAGTGGAATTAAACTAGAAAACAATATCTGAAAAATAGCTACAAAATCACCCAAATATTTGGAAGTTAATTTGCACACTTCTGATAATCCATGGTTTCAAAAAGTCTCTCAAGAAAACTAAAACATATTTTGAATGAAATGAAAATTAGAATGTAATATATCAAAAGTTGTGGTATGCAGTGGAAGCAGTGCTTAGAGGAAAATGTATTAGAAAAAAGAAAAATCTGCAATGAATAACTTAGTTTCTACTTGAGCAAGCAGGAGAGAGAAGAGAATTTAAGAGTAAACAAGAAGAAACGCAATAATAAAATTAGGACAAAAATAAACAAAACTGAAACACAGGCCAAAAATAGAGAATATTGATCAAACTAAAACCTGATTATTGAAAACATTGATAAAATTAATAAACCCTAGCCAGGCTAATCAAGAAAATAGAGAGAAGACACAAATTACCAGCGTCAGAAAGCAAGGATGGATCATCACAAATGATCTCATGAATATGAATAATAAAACAAAATACCAGCAACTCTATGCCCAAAAATTTGACAATAAATTTCTTAACATACACAAAGTACCAAAATGCACAGAAATAGACATAACCTGAATAGCCCTATTAACTATTAAGTAAATTGAACGAACAATTAATAATCTTCCCCAGGGACTTCCCTGGTGGTCCAGTGGTTAAGACTCTGTGCTCCCAATGCAGGGGGCACGGGTTCAACCCCTGGTCGGGGAATTAAGATCTCGCATACTGCAAGGCACGGCCACAAAAGAAAAAAAATCTCCCCCAAAAGGATAATATTAAGCCCAGTTGGTTTCACTGATGAAACCAAAGAAATAATACAAAGAAATATACAAAAATAATAAGGTCAATATTACCCTAATATTAAAACCAGATAAAGACATTACAAGATAGGGAAATTATTGACGAAGGTCATCAAAAACAGAAAAGTCTGAGAAACTGTCACAGTTAAGAGGAGACTAAGGAAACATGATAACTAAAAATAATGTATCCTGGATGGGATCCTAGAATTGAAAAAAGAAATTAGGTAAAAATTAAGGAAATTAACTAACAAACATATAAATATTACTTAGTAATAATGTGGGTATACTGAGTGTGGGTACACAAGAACTCTCCGTACTACAAATTTAACTGCTAAGGACTAAGGGTTTTCTTTTGGGATGATGAAAATGTTCTGAAATTAAATAGTAGTGATGGTTGCATAACTCGGTGACTATGCTAAAAACCACTGAATTTTACAATTGAATAGGATGTATTTTAGGATATGTGAATTATATCTCAATAAAGATATTATAATTTTTTTAATAAAAAATGAAGTGAATGCATGAACTACACATTTAGAGATCATTGAGTTCTATTTTGTTACTTTTATGATATGTTTGAATTATATTGAATTTATACTTGTGTACATCACCAATACTCCCACTAGAGGCTTAATAAATATTTGTTGAAAAAAATCAAACATTACGTCTGGATAAAGATAATGTGTAAACTTTCTTCATTGTAGATTCTTAAACATGGAATTCCTCTTTTTTCTTGTAATTTAAATGTCACTGAATTCCACCTTGATGCTAAATTATTCAATCAACGGATTCATGTAGGTACAATCACAAAATACATTACTTCTCAGTTCTATCGCTAACCTACTTCTTTGTTGGTTTCGAGAAGTATCCCTTTTATAGCATAGTTTCCTTAACAAAGTTTTATTGCAATGATGCTGCTCTTGACACTGCTTTAAGTAAAAATGTTACTATACTACTTCATAGATATTCAGAACCTTTCAGGTTTTGGATGAAGAGGTCTGATTGAAAATCAGATACAGACACATATGGAGAATTCCAAGTTCCCAGTTGCTTTGAAGTTAACTGGAGTGGGCACTTGATTATTATGACGGCTAGAATTGGATTGAAGAATCATACTTAAAGGTGTAATAGAGCTCAGAAAGTGCCAGGCCTTAGAAGTACCTGGTCCTTGATTGTAGCAGCTGGAAGTGATTTAACAAGCACTTGAGGTGACAGAATCAAATGCTTTATATGATGAATGGGCTGTTTCAATATAGTAAATTATTTTGCTCTTTAAAAATCAGAATTAAATAGTTTATGTTTTGTGGAGGGGAAGAAAAGAGCTCCAGTAGAAGGGCACACAATCACCTACTTAACAAATGGGAACTGAAATCACAGACGCATTAACACATTTTTCTTTGGCCCACTACCCAGTTTTATGCTCTGTGTTAACTATATGCTCCTTTATTAACTAAAGGAAGTTATATCTCAGTGATTATCTCTTGCAGCATTTGTTAAGGCTCTGTTCTTTAAAGAAATAATATTGGCTGGCATTTTAAAGAGGGTTAATACTGCTTAGAGCTTTCAGACACATGAAAAACTTATCAATTTATTTAATGTATTAAGGTATCAATTTCTTCCATTTCTCTATCCATTGACTAAATTGAGTTATACATTTGTTTGTATCTTTCATTTATTTACTCAATCATTCATATGTTTTTTTTTAAAGATTGGTTTTAGCTCTGTTTCTTTTTTTTAGTTAACTATTTTTTAAAATTAATTTATTTATTTATTTATTTTTGGCTGCGTTTGGTCTTCATTGCTGCGCGTGCTTTCTCTAGTTGCGGCAGGCAAGGGCTACTCTTCCTTGTGGTGCGCGGACTTGTTATTGCGTGGCTTCTCTTGTTGCAGAGCACGGGCTCTAGGCATGTAGGCTCAGTAATTGTGGCTCCTGGGCTCTAGAGCGCAGGCTCAGTAGTTGTGGCTCACGGGCTTAGTTGCTCCAAGGCATGTAGGATCTTTCCAGACTTGGGCTCGAACCCCTTTTCCCTGAATTGGCAGGCAGATTCTTAACCACTGTGCCACCAGGGAAGTCCCCATTCATATGTTCTTGAGCACTAGTCATTTTCTAGGCACTTACACAACTACATCCTAGGAATATAATAGTGAATAAGAGAGTCCTTGCTCTCAAAAGAAATTATCATATATAGATATCAATCACTTTAAATGGGAACCTTCCTATTATGAAAAAAAATTCTTTGTAGATTATGTACTGTTGCCAAAATTTCCTTTATTTTTCTTGAAAATTTTACTAAACTCTGAGCATTAATATTTCTTGATTTGGCTAGTTTAATGCCATCCAAGTTGCTACTCTATTACCCTTACTAGCACACCCTAAATTAATGAAGTAAAAATTGTTAAAAGTCCCCAAACAACTAATTTCCCCTCTACGTGTGTGTGTTTAACAAGACGTAATTATGTAAATGGTAAATTGAACAATATATGATTTAAATAAATATAATTAGTTTTTATTTTACTGAATTATGAAATGTCCTATCTTAATAGCATTTCTTTGCCCTTACTGTCAAAACCACCAAAACCAAAACAAACATACACAAACTTTGGAAAATCAATTTCTATTAAACATTTTAATTAAATAATAGTATTAATAGGGCCTCCCTGGTGGCGCAGTGGTTGAGAGTCCACCTGCCAATGCAGGGGACACGGGTTCGTGCCCTGGTCCTGGAGGATCCAACATGCCGCGGAGCGGCTGGGCCCGTTAGCCATGGCCGCTGAGCCTGCACGTCCGGAGCCTGTGCTCCACAACGGGAGAGGCCACAACAGACAGAGGCCCATGTACCACAAAAAAAAAAAAAAAAAAAAAAAAAAGAGTAAAAAGAAAAAATAATAGTATTAATAAAGAGTTATAAAAGATACACTTTAAATGACAGAATTAAGTTACCCAAGTAATTAATTTTAATCTGAGGCTATAAAATTGAAAATGGAAGGAATTGCCCAGGAAATTTAAGTGACTCTAAACCAAACAAAACCAAAAGAAATTCAGAAGCAGCTACATATTTTAAATGAAAAAAAAAAAAAAAACTAGGTAATGAGGTGATTTTTGTTTGCTTCATCCCATTTTACTATTGATCCTGATTAAATTAATTAAATCTACATGCATATTTGAGCTGTGAAGGTCACAACTTTATTCTTCATTTGGAGTTCCAATTCTGCCCTGTGCATGTTTCTCTAGTTTTATTTTGATTTTTTAATTTCTTAATTCAGGAATTACAGAATTGAGTGAATTTATTTTTATTTGGATTCACTGATTTTATAGTATATAACACAGAACCTCAAATCTATTATATACATAGGAGGTTTTAGTAAATAAATGAAATTAGCATCTGCTCTGAAAATAATGATGGCTACTTCTGGGTAAGAGAGAAAAATATGAAAATACAGTTAGTTATTGATTACTCGTTCTCCACCACAAATATTTTAATTTTATTACTTACATAATTCTCTATTAATCGCTACAGTTATTTGCATATATGCCTTCCTCACTCAAATTCAAATTGCCTTAGTGAAATATCAAATTCCCTGTTTCCTTCACCCTTATCATTTCAATTAAACTAATTGTATAACATAAACATTCAAAAAGATATCTGTAACAAATGAATAAAAATATAAAAATTAATAATTCACAGTTGTATTTATTAAATAGTATGATATTTTAAGAATAAACAAATACATTTTTTCAGAAATAATTTTATAATAGGGTACATTTAATAAAGCTTTGTCAATGATTTCTCCTTATAGCCTCAAAAAACTTAAACATATTGGAAAATTTTCCCTGTGACTGCTTTAACATCATAATTTTATGATGCTAAATCTAAACTTTGGTTATGAATTTCTGGATAAAAGTTTAAAATTTTAAAGTCAAATTTAACACTTTCATAATAATGGCATCCTAGGTTTTTAATACAATTTTTCATAAGTCAAGAGATATTTACCCTTTGATTAGTGATGCTTTACTTATCACATAATAAGTTATGTATTAGGTCCAAGTAAATGGCAATTTATTATAGCTATGTTTTTATACAGTGCATTATAAAAGACTATTATATCCTGGATAGCTATACTCATTTCTCTGTTTTCAAAATGACCCTAGCTCTTTTAACATCATACTTAACAGATAAATTTTCAATACACATGGTGTATTTTGAAATTATATGAAATATATGATATAATTCTGGAAGCATCAACATGTTTATAAACATCCAGTCCTCCATTTTAAGAACAACAAAGTATCATGCTCCATTTTCCAGGACTTCTCATATACCTCTAAATAAACTGAAGCGTATTCCTTCATTAACTTCTCATTAATTCTTGTTAAGATGATTTATTATTTTCCTACTTAGTTTACATTTTTATTGCACACAGCTTTCCCCCTTATAATTTCTTTCTGATTATTTTGATATCTAGAAAAACTACTGAATTTAAAAATTTTGATCTCACTATATTATTCCATTAACATGTGTCAGTTGACTCTCTTAAGTGTTCTAGACAAGCAATCATATTCATGCTAATGAAAATGTTGCCTCTCTCCTCCCAGAACCCATAGCTATTGTCTTTCATGTATCTGATTGGCCAAAAGAATGGTACAGTAAACATTTTAATTATTAGAAGAGTTCTTTTTGTTTGTTTGTTTTTTCAACATCTTTATTGGAGTATAATTGCTTTACAATGGTGTGTTAGTTTCTGATTTATAACAAAGTGAATCAGCTATACATATACATATATCTCATATCTCCTCCCTCTTACGTATCCCTCCCACCCTCCTTATCCCACCCCTCTAGGTGGTCACAAAGCAACAAACTGATCTCCCTGTGCTATGCAGCTGCTTCCCACTAGCTATCTATTTTACATTTGGTAGTATATATAAGTACATGCCACTCTCTCACTTTGTCCCAGCTTACCCATTCCCCTCCCCAGGTCCTCAAGTCCATTCTCCACGTCTGTGTCTTTATTGCTGTCCTGCCCCTAGGTTCTTCATTACCTTTTTTTTTTTTTAGATTCCATATATATGTGTTAGCATATGGTATTTGTTTTTTTCTCTTTCTGACTTACTTCACTCTGTATGACAGACTCGAGGTCCATCCACCCAGCAATCCCACTACTGGGCATATACCCTGGGAAAACCAAAATTCCAAAAGTGTCTTGTACCACAATGTTCATTGCAGCTCTATTTACAATATTCAGGACATGGAAGCAACCTAAGTGTCCATCAACAAATGAATGGATAAAGAAGATGTGGCACATATATACAATGGAATATTAAATTTAGTTACTTGTAGTGAGGTGGATGGACCTAGAAGAGTTCTTTTTAAGATCATTCTTAATTGCCTTAAAAAATAAAACTGTAATAATGATTTATAGACACCAGATCATCCTGATAGTACTGTAGTCCAAACTCTGAGGTATAATCTTTTTCTCCAGAGATTTAATCGTGCTGTTTATTCAGGTCATGCTGATTATTTTTGCTAAATACATTATTAATTACAATAATTTGATGGGCAACATTAGGCAATCAAAAACTTTAAAGACAAAATAGGAGATGCTGCTAATTGCTTGTCTGATACCTACTTTTTCTTGCCAGCAGAATCCCAATTTTGGGTGGATAGCAACACATATGATTATAAACACTGTCTCCCCAGACACCCTTAGAACTATTAAAATCCACAGCTTTCTATCCTGATAAAAAGTTCAGAGATTCAAGAGACATGTGTTTTACCCATTTGCTCATACACCCATTTTTTTTAATATAAAACATCGGTGTAGTGCCCAGAGCTTCGGTAAACCTCTTGCTATAAGCATTAAGATGATAGCCATGTAATAAAGTTAGCAGATCACAGGGAGGGAGAATCGGAGGAAAGTGGTCAAAAGGTACAGACTTCCAGTTATAGGACAAAGAAGTACTAGGGCTCTAACATACAACATGATGACCGTAGTTAACATTGCTGTACGGTATACAAGAGTTAACAGTGAATCTTAAAGAGTTCTCATCACAAGATTTTTCTTTCTTTTTCTTCTCTCTTTTCTTTTTACTGTACCTATAGGAGATGATGGATGTGAGCTGAACCTATTGTGGTAATTATTTCACAATACATGTCAATCAATCAAGCCATCATGCTGTACACCTTAAAATTAAATAGAGATATATGTCAATTATTTCTCAGTAACACTGGGAAAAATAGCTTTAAAAAACTTTTTAAAAAATAGCAGACCAGTAAGAAATATGCCTAGATCTTTCAACACTAGAAGCACAATATCAGCTGATTTCAGGAACTTATTACCATCAAATTGGTTACTTGTTTAAGTCACTCTGGTCAGATTCCAATCACATAGACTTAAATGCAAATCTACATGTTTAGATAATTATTTTTAAGTTAATTTAATTTAATTATTTTTATTGAAGTACAGTTGATTTACAATATTGTGTTAGTTTTAGGTGTACAGCACAGTGATTCATCTATATATATATATACACATATACATGTTTATATATATTCCTTTTCAGATTCTTTTCCCTTATAGATTATTACAAAATACTTAGTATAGTTCTTTCTGCTACACAGTAGGCCCTTGTTGGTTATCTATTTTATATATAGTAGTGTGTATATGTTAATCCCAACCTCCTAATTTATCCCTCCCCCCACCACGCTTTCCTCTTTGGTAACCATAAGTTTGTCTTCTATGTCTGTGAGTCTCTATCTGTTTTGTAAATAAATTAATTTGTATCATTTTTTCAGGTTCCACATATAAGCGATATCATATGATATTTGTCTTTCTCTGGCTTAAGTAACTTTTAAAAGAACTGATTCATTACAATAAAATTAGGCAGCATTAAAAATATCCTTTATAAGTTTGTTCCTTTATATTAGTATGTAGTTAATAACTTTTTTTTTTATCAGTTGGGCAGTTGGTCTTCAAATCTTAAGCTTCTGGCATCAAGGACTCAATTATTTATCATTTAGACCAACCATATTCCTCAGTCTCAGGTTTAGTCATTATTGGTGCTACCAAAAAAATAAAAAAGACTAAATATATCTTATAACCATCTTGCACTCAAGCCTTCTGTTTCTATAGAGAAGAAAAGAGGGCTGTTTTATTTTTTTGAGAGCACAAATATCTTTATATTTCTTTCTTTTTTTTATAACTCATTCATAAGGAAGTAATAATCTGCCCCCTGATTAGAAGACTGAGCTTTTTCTCCTCTTCATAAAATTTATTATTCTACATACCAAAATAAAATGCCCCGTCAACTCAGTGTATCCAAAACACCTTAATAACTCCAGCTACACCTTGAGCTGGTAACTTCAATGAAAACCACCTTAAGTGAGAAGATCCGTATCGCCTTACACAGATTCTAGTGACTAAAAGCAGAGTATTGCTGATTTCCTCAAATCATATCCTTTGACATTTTTGTTCTCCAACTAAAATGGAAATTTTAGAAAAATTGCCTTAAGATGATTTGGTTTCTGTCCCTAATATGAGTGTTCAGTTTTGAACAAAAGCTGAAATATCATAGAGCTATAAGAAATAAACTTTTTTGAACATGAAATGATGTTTGAATTTTTTCTTTTATTTAAATAAAGAAATAAGCTTAGGGCTTCCGTGGTGGGGCAGTGGTTGAGAGTCCGCCTGCCGATGCAGGGGACACGGGTTCGTGTCCTGATCCGGGAAGATCCCACATGCCACGGAGCGGCTGGGCCCGTGAGCCATGGCCACTGATCCTGTGCGTCCGGAGCCTGTGCTCTGCAACGGGAGAGGCCACAACAGTGAGAGGCCCACGTACCTCAAAATAATAATAATAATAATAAGCTTAGAAAAATCTTTTAAAATATTCAATGCAAAGGATAAATTTTGACAAATACATATTTTTACAATAAACTAAAATTAAAGAATATTTTAAAATTAATTATCTATTAAAAGGTTTAAAATACTTAATCAAGGTAATAAAAAGTAGAGTTCATTAATTTATATTGCTGAACATCTGTTCCTACTTATAATAACGTTGGAGTGGTTGCAGAGTGTAACTTCACATTTTAGATCATCTAAAATCAGATGCTTTGAAAAATTTTAAGTGTATTAAACTTGGTGATAGATACCACAGTCTTGGAAAAAAATTTCATTCTGTATTATTTGTACTGTTGAAAACAGACATTATTTAAACATGAAATCAGTATGTAAAAAATTGAAATAAAGTTGGCATATACGAAGACGTGACAGTAGGTCCCATGAAATGTCTTTACTATCATATCTACAGGTATATAAGCTTTCAAATTTTTCAAGTTTTATTTCCTATGTACCAGGTATTAGCAAAGTTTGTCACATTGGACTCTACAGTATCCTCAGGTTACTGTGGAATGCAAATCTAAGTTAATTTTTCAAATCTATTAAGGTACATATAAAATATTTCTGTATTTAAATAAATTTCTTTAAAGCACTTTAAAGAAGAAAGGCATTCGCTCATACAACATAGGGTTTTCAACCTTGTTTGTATGCCAACAATGTGCTAGCACTGTTCTAGGTACTGGGGATGCAGTAGTAAACAAAATTTTTCTCATACTAGTATGCATTCTAATAAGCAAGTTGCATTCTAATAGAAATATAAAAGCTAAGCAACAAATTTTATTTTAGCAATTATACCCAGCTGTATACGTCTCTTGTATATATCATCTAGTTCTACTTAGATTTAAATCATATCTTCTCACTTTTCTATCTGGTGGAAACTACTCAGCCTTTAAATTTGACTTCTTCGAAGCTTCCTTTTATACCACTTCTATCACTTCACCCTTGTGTAAAATCAATTACTTCTTCTGAATTCTGATAGTAGCAACTGCATTATATGTGTGTGTGTGTGTGTGTGTGTATATATATATATATATATATATATATATATATATATATACTCACTAAATTGCTTTATTATTAATCACATCCTTGACTGTGAACTTTATTAATAACGTACTTGACTGTAAGCTTTTTAACATATCTTATCTGTTTTCACATTTCCTATACCTAACACAATGCTAGATATATGTAGCCACTAAAAAATATGTATGTATATTATTTATATATCATATATATACTCCTATGTATAGGAATATATATAATATATATATATTATATATATGTAGGAAAAAAGTGAATGAAAAATGAATGGAAAAATTTTGGGATGTCTTCGTGGATAGCATATCAAAAGGATAAAATGGTTCAATGAGGAACTAATATTCTATTAGATTCTAATTGCTGCCATAACAAATTACCACAAACTTAGTAGTTTAAAATATTAAAAATTTATCATCTTGCAGCTCTATAGGGTAGAAGTCTGACATGAGTGTCGCTGGGCTAAAATCAAGGCAAGGCTGAATTCCTTTCTGTAAACTCTAGGGGAGAATCTGTTACCTTGTCTGTTCCAGCCTCTAGAGGCTGCATGCATGCTGTCGCTTATGGTCCCCTTCATCCATCTTCAAAGCCAGCAATATCTCATCTCTCTGACCTGTCTCTCTCTGTCCCTAGCCAAGAAAGTTTCTCTGCGTTTAAAGATTTCTGTGACTAGATTGGGCAAATGAGATAATCCAGAACAATCTCCCCATATCAAGGTCTTTAGCCTTAATCATATCTACAAAATTCCTTTTCCATATAAGGTAAAATATTCACAGGTTCCTGGGATTAGGATGTGGACATCTTTGTTTTGGGGTTGGGAGCATTATTGTGTCTATTATGATTAAGAGCATAATAAGAGCTTGGACATGGGTTGCAGTGACTGTTAGTAATATGTAAAAATAAAAAAGACCAGTAATAGAGTAAGTTGTAACAGTCAAATTAAGACATTATAGAAATGTATCTAGTGAAGATATTTTCTCCATACTTTTTGAAGAATTGAATAAGTAAATAAGTAATTGAGTAAATGGAGTCAAGGAAAATTACATAAAGAAGTAAGCAAGCAAAAAATTTTGACAGACTAAATATAGGTCTAAAAGCATCAAAGCCAAAAACAAGGTTTTTTATAGAAAATTAGTTTCAGAATTATAACTTTCTTCCAATAGAAAAGCAGAAAATATGAGGGGAAATTCAGAAGTCTAAACTTCAGACTTCAGTTGCCAGATATCTTATAAGGTTTGAATGTACTGAAAAAAAAAATAGATCTTTTGCAATTTCCCCAAAGAGGTCAAAGCACTGTTAGGGCAATTGTCCTGATGGTCAGGCTGTAATTTCAGCAGCTCAGTTTTGTCCCATCTCTTCTACTTACATTCCCAGGAGCCATCCACAGTAATTCCTCACCATTTTGATAAACACATCCATCAAATACTACTACTTGTCAATGACATCAATTTAATTTTATTGTAGACAGGGTCAGGAGCAAATATCCAATTGACTACCATCCTCTAAATCACATATAAAAATACCCATATTTGTTGTTGTCACCTCCGTTTATTTGAAGGAGAGAAAGATAAAAGGAACATTTACCCTTGTAAATGTCAGCAAGGAACAAAATTTGGATAAAAGGAGAGTGGTGATCACTCAAGGAATGATTTTTTTTTAATTAAGCTATTTTTTGAATTCTGGTCTTATTTAAGTTGAAAAGCTGGGGGGGGGGTGTATTTTTAATTTTTTTTGGCCTTGCCTCACGGCATGCAGGATCTTAGTTCCCTGACGAGGGACTGAACTTATGTCCCCTTCAGTGGAAGTGCAGAGTCTTAACCACTGGACAGCCAGGGAAATCCTGAAAAGATGTTCTTCTGATTCTGGTTTTGAGCCTATTCATTTGGCTTTTCAACATCTAACAAAACTGTCATTCAGACAATATGTCTATCCCCATAAGCATGTGAGGTTTGCTTATCTCCATAAATCAAATGATTAGTTCATTTGTGTAAAATACAGTTACAATCCTGTGCTTTGTTATAGAAGCAAAGTTTCTTTATTCTCTATTTTAAAATATAATCAGATGATTTCAGAGTAATATTGTATTTAAGAAATTATCTCATTTATGGGGCTTCCCTGGGGGCGCAGTGGTTGGGGGTCCGCCTGCCGATGCAGGGGACACGGGTTCGTGCCCCGGTCCGGGAAGATCCCACATGCCACGGAGCGGCTGGGCCCGTGAGCCATGGCCGCTGAGCCTGTGCGTCCGGAGCCTGTGCTCCGCAATGGGAGAGGCCACAACAGTGAGAGGCCCGCGTACCGCAAAAAAAAAAAAAAGAAAGAAAAAGAAATTATCTCATTTAATCCCACACTTTAGAGATGAGCAAACTGGAGGTATTTAGTGATTTGTCCAGGGTCACATAGCTAACTGGTGGCAAATTAGGAAGTAAAACTCAGTTTAAATATATTTCAATATTCTTCCTCACAGCCAAGCTTACCTTCAGAATTTCTCCTTCCTTCTAGCAACATCAACATTTGCATTCACGTTGTTCTATAATATACGTATATATTCTCTCTCCTAATTAATGGCTTTAAAGGACCAGAACACTACTGTCAGATTACATCTGCCATGATGATATTTGCATTTTTAAAAGATCACTCTGACTTTGGGAACAAAGGCAGGGATTAGAAGAGGGAAAAATGGTACACATAAGATGAACTGTTAAGAATAGATTGCAGTAGTATAGGTGGGAGATGATGGTAATTTTGTCTAAATGAATGTCCATGTAGAAGCAGAGAACATGGTTCTAAATTAGTTAAAATTAATAGGATATGGTGGTGGGATAGTTATGGAGAAAGAGGGAGCAGAAGGTGACAAAAATGATTTCCAGATTTGGAGATTACACAGTTAGAAGTGTGGTAATCTTATTTACTAAATAGGAAATGTTAGAGAAGAACCAAAGTATTAAGCAGATTTTGGTAGGCTACGATGCATTAAAATAATTCCCCAATTTTAGTAACTTTTATCAGAACAAAGTTTAGGTTTTTTCTTCATTGTTAAAATACAGACTCTGGAGTTAGACGATCAGATTATGAATCCCAACTACATTTACTAAATGAATGTTCATGAGAAATTTACATAACCACGCTCTGTCTCGGTTTCCTCATTTGCCAAATAGGATTTTCAGATGAAGAAAATAATTGTAGTTTCTTCCTACAGTTGTTGTAAAAATTATATATATATATATTTTTTTTTCAAACAGGACATATAACAAGATTTCAATGAATGTTAGCTGATATTATTACTCTTCCTATACTCATTCCAATGAAGAGGAAACTAAAGTATAAGAAGTTGTCTATGGCCATACCACCCTGAACACGCCCGATCTCATCTGATCTCGGAAGCTAAGCAGGGTCAGGCCTGGTTAGTACTTGGATGGAAGACTTTTCTTATGAGCTAGAATATTGTCTTACCTAGTAAATGATTAATGTATACCTAAAAAGAGTGTATATTCTCTTAGAACAGTAGAGTGATTAATGACAAAGTTTCTGGGGGTGAGTGCTTGGATTTGCATCTACACTTGAGCACTTTCTAATATGTGATCATGGAAAAACACTTAACCTCATTGTGATTTTGTTTTTCTCTTTGTGAAATGGGAATAGAATGAAAATACTTAGCTCATACATATAAATATCTTGCTCATCTTTTATAAACAGTAAACATGCCATATATGTTAGCTGCTGTTATTTGTTTTATGACTATCATAATACTTGCCTTTGTCATCATCATCCACAGCAGCAAAAATTACATCAAATAAACTTGAAACACATATTGAGACTCAGTAACCTGATACAGGTTACTATGTATTAGGTTACTGAGGGTGATTGGAAAGTGTGTGATTGGAGAAGACATTAATAGGTCATCTCCAGGGTCATCTTCTCTTCTACTCTATACTTCCTCTATAGTCAATCTCATCCACCTAAATTCACACAGAACTTCATATACTAAACATACATTTATTCATGATTCCCAGATTTAAAATTTTGAGCCAGATCTTTCTGAACTCCAGCTGTCCTAAGTCACTGTTTACTAAAAAGCATTACTTAGCTCTTTCAAAGGCTCTTGAGGCTCCACATCTCTGTCTCTTTTGATAGATGCATGTATATGTCTCTCTATAAGTGCCCAGTTGCATGTCAAAGCTGCATTTTGAAAGAGAAACTGTCCTGTGCTGCATAGGACAAGGTCTTGGACCAGCAACCTATGGTTCTCTGCTGCTACATTCTTAGCCTTTTCCTTGGGACTTGCCAGAAATGACATCTAGTATTCTCATTTGATCACATATCATTTGTTCTAAAGCTTGAATTTGTGCAGAGCTTTCTATTGCTCTGTAGCCTACTCTATACCAGTGGTCTTTTGAGTCACTAAGTATGTTACAAATGTCTACAATATCCTAAAAGGCCCACCAAGCACTGTGCATCTTTCTGAGAGGTAGGAGTTACAAAGAACAATGACTTGTTCTTTATCTTGGATGGGATATATTAGATCATTGTACATCTACAATATTCACTAATAAAGTAGTCCACTGTATCTCTGTAGGATGAATTTTGTATCCACTTATGCTCATGTCTCCTAATTTGTCATAGTTCTTTCCACCCCTTGCTTCCCAAATATAATTAAAATATGTCATCAATATAAAAGAACAATTTGAGATTTCATAGAATATCCAGATGATCAAGTTTTCTCTGGACTATATTGTGACATAGAGCAAGAAAATAATTCAAGCTATAGCATAAAACAATGAAGATGTATTGCTGTCCATTCCAAAGGAAGACAAGTTGTTCTGTTCCCCTTTCTCCATAAGGACAAAAAGAACGCATTCACCAGATCAACAGCTGCATATGAGTGCCAGAGGCTTTGTTGATTTGTTCTTGTACCAAATCCATATTCAGCATATCAGCTGTGGACTATTATTTGGTTACCTTAACAGAGTCTTCTACCATTTGCTAATCCAGAGAGTATTTTGATGAATTGAACTGTGATATGGTAAGACTACCACACCTAAATCCTTTAAGTCTTTGAAAATAGCACTAATTCCTGCCATTCAACTTGAGATAATTGTATTGCTTCTGATTTTCTAACTGAGCCAAGGAAGTGTATACAGTTTCAAAGGCATCCTCTTCAGCTTCCCTACAGTAAAGTCTTGGTTCTTACTCCACAGGAAGCCAGTGTGAAAGTTTTATCAGCTGCTAAATGTTTTTATCCTTATTATGTACCCATGACTGGAAAAATGACCACTGGTTGGTGCTCTTATCCATTGGATCCGCTGTGAGGCAAACTTAGTGCAGGAATGCATGTATCACCTGACCTGTGTGTTCCTCCTCTCTAATTGAGGGCCATCGTGGTGTTTTAGCTTCCTTGGTATTGCTTAAGTTCCTGATTTATATCTAATAGCCCTTGGAAGACCTATTGTAAGTAAGGAAACTGGATTATGATTTTCCACTGTGGTGACTAACATCAGTCTTCTGCTCGCCAGCTGTTTATTGTTTTTGTTGTTTAGTCAAATAATGACATCACTGGCTGCTCATCTTTCTTAGGTCTAATAACTTAATGGTTTGTTCCCCCATATCGTATATTCTATGTATCAGCGCCGCCTGCTGGCCGTTCCAGTCTTGTTGCTCATTACAGTAATTGCATCCACCTTAGGTCTGACAATTGTGTGCTGCTACCTGGCTTCTGCTGTTCTTGAACCCAGTCATCCCCATTGACACCATACTTCGAAGTTTCATATCTGCAAAGAATTGCTTCTTTGGACCTCCTGCCCTTTTCTCCTCCCAATGCCATCCTAAGCACCTATACTTCTAGGCCCCTGTTAAATTCATTCCTTGTCATAAAGCATTCTCAGATACACCAGCCAGAATGAGTCAGTCCTATGCTTTCCTCGCATTTAGTTTGTAGTAGATCATCACATCTTCTCAGGGTCTGTATTGGAGGTAGTTATGTATCTGATTAAAGTATAGGATCCTTGAGTAGGGAACTTTGTCTAGTTTATCATTGCATCTCCTAAAGTTCTTTTCCTAACAGTCTGCTCTCCTCCTTTTTGAAATAGAGGAAGTCACCTGAGTAAAATTAATGGATATTTTGAGAAAATATAAAACATATAGTACAAAGGTTCTGGATGCTTATTTCAATAATTAATATTTCATTAATTTGTAGATACTAGAAATTAAGAAATAAAAAACAATTCAGAGCTGTGATTCCCTAGGTCTATGTAAGGCAGGTGCTAAGGTGTATTCTATAGAAGTGTATTTATTGTATATGAGAATCTCATCTGTAAAGAATGGCAGGTAAAAAGGAAGTTTATTAATTTTAATGGAGCAACTGATGTGTATTACACCAAAATTCTTCTACATCTAGTATATTACATTTACCAGTGACTAATTTAAATAAAGTAACATAGGTGAAGTACTTGTAATGATCCACTTATATATACATTTATATATTTTATATATCTACATATCTATAGATATAGATATATCTTGAAATTGTTAGAGGAAGGAATATAACAATAGTGATTTATTTATGTTAGCAATTCTGTGCTAGTTTACTTTATCTAAAGATCTCCAGGGTTTCACAAACATTAACATCTCCTTCTTATCCAGTGAGATAAGTATCATTATCCAAGTTTTATAGTGAAATGATGGAGGCACAAAAATAGATTAAGTGATTTCTTCAAGGTTACCATCAGTTGTGACAGGAAAAGGATAGAAGTTAGATTTACGAATCTCAGACTTATGCTTTAACTATCCTTGGGCTCTGTGTATTAGTTACCCAAAGTATCCAGATAAGAAGTTTGAGACTACAGTGAACAAAGACCATATAGTAAAAACTAAGTATTTGGATATTCAACATCACTGATTAAATAAGTAAAAGGTTTAAGCACAAATCTGGAAAGCAGATTTTACTGAAAAAGAGGTTGTTCATAGTTTGTAATTACATAAGATTGAAAGAGATTGTGTTACCTTATGTGCCAATCAGTTTGTATATAAGTGTATACAACTGTGCTTTGAGAAAATTCTAAAACTTTATATCAAGTAAAACATGTTTACATCATATGAACTCATTAACCTGGCTTAAGGCAATCTATAGACCTAAAAGCTACTTTTGGGTAACATGTTTTCATTTTTTTTTTTTTTTTTTTTTTTTTGGCCACGTCACACGGCTAGTGGGGATCTTGGTTCCCTGACCAGGGATCTAACTGGGGCCCTCAGCAGTGAAAGCACAGAGTCCTAACCACTGCACTGCCAGGGAATTCCCTCATTGTTCTTTGTTTTAACAACCCACCCTGTCAGATTATAAAGGTTAAAATTAAGCGACCTCTACGCAAAGCAGAATTCTATTGTGCAAACAGAACAGAATTTATTCTTTTATTCTGGTGAATCAGACAAAAGAATTATCTTTGTGCAGATTGCCTAAGTAATCATAAATCTGTACCTGTAATATGTATTTGTTTATCTAATGACTGTTTATAAGAAATAAAATTGATCACAGGCAACTACTACAAAGTTCTGGGCATTCTTTTTATTTAAACAGTGGACTTCTGAGTCTTTTGAAGGCAAGCAATGTTAGCAGAAAATGAGGCAAGTCATCTGAAGTTTCTTCACTGTGAGCCAGGCTTTCACTTTTGCAAATGAAGGATGTCTGCAGATGCTTTAATATTTGCAGTAGGGGTTCTTCTATATCCCCAAATGTGTTGTCTTCCCACTAATACACCAATATCCTCTTCTATTTGTAGTCAGATGTGAAAGGACAACAAAAGGGAGAAAGGTCATTTGCACCATAGCTCATGGATTACCCAGTCTCTGGCAGGCTGCTGTTTTCCTTCAATCCCTTTGACCCATATCCCTCTGCAAGTAACATAAAATAAACTGCACATATTTAAGGTGTATATTTTGATAAGTTTTGACATATGTATACCCCCTTGAAACAATTACCACTGTCAAGATAATGAAACTTCTATCATCCTCTAGGTTGCCCCATTATAATTCTCCCTTCCCACTGCTTCCTAACCCCACCCCTCCGTTCCCAAGCAACCACAGATAAGCCTTCTGTCACTATAGTCTAGTTTTCATTTTCTAGAATTTTGCATAAGTGGAATTATGCAACACATCTCTTTTTCATGACTTATTTTACTCAACATAATTATTTTGCTATTTACTTATGTAGTATATTTAAATAGTAAATTTTTGTTTGTTTTTTGAAGTTTTTCTGATGGTCTTCATCCAATTCCCCACCTCCCCATCCCATGCTTCCACCACTTCTAGTAACCACAAATCTGATCTCTTTTTCTATGAGTTTGTTTGTTCATTTTTGAAGTATAATTGACCTACAACACTATGTTAGTTCCTGTTACGCAGCATAGTGATTTGATATAGTTATACATTTCAAAATGATCACCGCAATAAGTCTAGTTAAGGTCTGTCACCATACTAAGATACTAAATAGTTATTGACTATATTTCCCACACTGCTTTTCATATCCATGACTCATTTATTTTGCAGCTACAAGCTTGTACCTCTTAACATCTCTCGCCTATTTCTTTCCTCCTCCAACCACACTTCCCTCTGGCAACCACCTGTCTATTCTCTGTATCTATGAATCTGTTTCTGTTTTGTTTGTTTTGTTTTTCAGATTCCACATACAAGTGAAATCATCAAATATTTGTCTCTCTCTGTCTGACTTATTTCACTTAGCGTAATGCCCTCCAAGTTCATCCATGTTGTCACAAATGGCAAAATTTCATTCTTTTTTATGGCTGAGGAATATTCCACTGTATATATGCCACATCTTCTTTATCCTTTCATCTATCGGTGGACACTTAGGTTGCTTCCATATCTTGGCTATTGTAAATAATGCTGCAATGAACACAGGAATACATATATCTTTTTGAATTGGTATTTTTATTTTCTTTGAATAAATACCTAGGAGTAGAATTGCTGGATCACATGGTAGTTCTATTTTTAATTTTTTGAGAAATGTCTATACTGTTTTCCATAGTGGCTGCACCAATTTTCATTGCCACTAAGAGTGCATGAGTGTTCCCTTTTCTTCACATACTCACCAATGTTTCTTATTTGTTGTCTTTTTGATAATAGCCATTCTGACAGGCATGAGATGATACTCACTGTGGTTTTGATATATATTCCCCTGATGATTAGTGATGTTGAGCATCTTTTCATGTGCCTGTTGGCCATCTGTATGTATTCTTTGGAAAAATGTGTCTATTCAGGTCCTTTGCTCATTTTTTAATTGGTTGTTTGGTTTTTTGATGATAAGTTGCATGAGTTCTTTATATATTTTGGATATTAAACCCAAATTGGATATATCATTTACAAATATCTTCTCTCATTAAGTAGGTTGCTTTTTCATTTTATTGATAGTTTCCTTCACTGTGCAAAAGCTTTTTAGTTTGATGTAGTCCCATTTGTTTATTTTTACTTTTGTTCCCCTTGCCTGAAGAGACATATCCAAAAAATATACTAAGACCAATGTCAAAGGGCATACTGCCTATGTTTTCTTCTGGAGGTTTTATGGTTTCAGGTCTTACATTTTAGTCTTTAATCCATTTTGAATTTATTTTTGTTCATGGCATGAGTGAGTAGTCCAGTTGTTTTTTTTTCCCTGTAGCTGTCCAGTTTTCCCAACACCATGTATCAAAGAGGTTGTCTTTTCCCCATTGTATCAATATATTTTTGCCTCCTTTGTTGTAGATTAATTGCCCATATAAATGTGGGTTCCTTTCTGAGTTCTCTATTCTGTTCCATTGATCTATGTGTCTGATTTTGAATATAAATAGCTGATTTTTTTATTGCTAGATAATTGTCCATTATGTGGGTTTATCACATTTTAAAAAATTCATTCACTGCTGATAAACATTTGAGTGGTTTTCAGTTAGAAATAAAGCTTCTATGAATATTTGTGTACAAATATTTCTATGTACATACATTTTTATTTTTCTAGGTAAATACCTAGTAGTGAAAAGGCCACATCTTAGGGTACATGTATGTTTAAAGTTGTAACAAACTATCAAATTGTTTTCCAAAGTGGTTGTACAATTTTACATTCCATCAACCATGTATAAGAGGTCCAGTTTCTCTACATTTTTGTAAACTCTTGATATAGTAATTATTTTTAATTTTTGACATTGTATTAGGTGTGAAATGATATCTCATTGTGGCTTTCATTTGCACTCTCTTAATGACTAATGATTCTCAGCATCTTTTCATGTTCTTATTGTCATCCATATATGTTATCTGGTGAAATATCTGGTCAAATCTTTTACGGATTTTTTTTTTTTGATTAACATCCATCAAAAATCTGAAAGATACTACAACTGAAATCTACAAATGACGTGAGACCAGATCTTTAAAACATAATATGCTTACACAATACTTACACAATCTAATGACCTTACGAATATGGTAGCAACCAGTTACTTGGTAATAGTATAAACAAATAGATGACTCTCTACATTTTTATTGAAGCCATTGTATTAATTGGTTTACTTTGCCTTTGAAAAATATCTTAAATTTCTACAATATTATTTGCTCCCTCAATGTATTAACCAGGAGTCCTGCATATTTGTTCTTCCAGAAACTAACAGAAGAGCTGGCATAATATTTGCAATAGGCAAATATTTTATTTTCATGTAATTAATAAGGTAATTGACTAAACAAAATTTTTAAAACTTCTGTGATCATCTACTATGCACAAACTATTGTTTTTGCTGTAATAAAAAATAGAAATAAATACATATTATCTGGATGCAGACTCAATTCACAAAAGCCAGATAACCAAAAAATTTATGCCTCAAAAATATTTTTACAAACTTTTAAAAATATTTATAAAATGTCATGCTTGTGCAAATTCATGTTAAAAGTTCAGTGCAGTATTTTTGGATAGATACTTTTGTGTCTATTTTTTCTATTTTTCTATTTCAAGAGTTGTGCATGTCACAAATGTCAAGGTTTTATAAATGGTGATGAATTTTTTCTTTTAACACATTTTAAATCTAGTCTGTGTCTTTCCTATTGTGTGATTCTGCAAATTTCTACCAAATTGATAAAACTTCGTGTTCTCTATTTATTTATAGTATATAAATCCTACAATTTTAAAAGACATAGCAATTAGGATAGTTGTTTCAAAGTGCCAGTAGTGTGTAATTTGTACTGATTCAAAAAACATCACAACAGAGAAAAACAAAAACACGTTCCATGTATCAGTTATCTAAACACATAATATGCTCAATATTCTATATGCAGAATGCAATTTTAAGTTGTCTTAGACATGTGAATAATCATGTGCAGACCAAACTTCCATCTGGTATATTGACAAGCCAAGTTTGATTTTAATATGTAGGAATCTAAGTGTGTATGTGTTTCTCTGTGCACATGATGGATATAAAAAGACATATAGGAAAAAATGGTATCCATTCCCTGCAACTCCTCTCTTTTCCCTAACTCTTAAGACAGGAAATGTAGTATATATAATATTCCCAAGTTCCAACAAGTTTTTTGTGACTCAATCTTTCCTCCCATTGAAATATTTGACAAATTGTTTGTTTGTTTGTTTTTAAGCAAATAGCTCTTGGGGGAGGAGAGGACATTATTTTTCATTAATTTTCAGAAAATTGACATAGAATAAAGTCTGAAGAGTTTAACCTCATCGATGGCCACGATTGATTCTGATGATTTGGTCAAGTGAAGTTCCTTGTCATCCTCTGAGTAAAGGACGCATGGATTGATGCCTTCCTCTACTTATTCCACCTGCCAAACTCCTGCTCAACCTAAAGGTAAGGTCCAGATTCCACCTATTTTCTTAAGCATTCCCTGATTTCTTTAGAATATTCTCTCTATTACTATATACTGCTTTATTATCTATCTGTCTCTCCAAAAGGCTGTAAGTTTCCTGACTTAAAGTATGGTATTTTTTCATATCAATAAGTATTACATATATATCCATAAATACTACTACTACTACTACTACTACCTCTGTTATTACTACTAATTTTTATCTAAGTTTGCAGGAATAAAAAATAAAAAATAGGGCTTCCCTGGTGGTGCAGTGGTTGAGAGTCCGCCTGCCGATGCAGGGGACACGGGTTCGTGCCCTGGTCCGGGAAGATCCCACATGCCGCAGAGCAGCTGGGTCCGTGAGCCATGGCCACTGAGCCTGCGTGTCCGGAGCCTGTGCTCCGCAACGGGAGAGGCCACAACAGTGAGAGGCCCGCGTACCGCAAATAAATAAATAAATTAATTAAATAATAATAAAATTAAAATAATAAAAATAAAATATCTTTATAAAAAATTATCTTTCCTTAAGTTTCCTTAAACTTTAGCACAATAAACGGGCAAAAATATTAGACAGCAATATAATAAGCACTCTGGCAGATTTTATATATATATATATATATTACTTGAGACCATACCCTGAGGGAGTCAAGGAAAGCTTCCTAGAGGAGGTGACCCCTAAACTGAGTAGTAAAGAACAAGTAGACATTAATCAGGTAAAGGATGGGTGATGGGCAGTAGTCCAGACAGATGAGACAGCATGAAAAGACTTTAAGATGTGGAATAATAGAGGCAGATATAGAACCTGAAGGCAAATGTTGAGATTGGGAACAGACAAGTTGAGACTGGAGCAGAAGTCAGATAACAGACTATAGAAAGCATCTTAACCTAAGCAACCATATATTTCCATTGGACCAGATTTTGTTTGCACTGACACAACTAGAAATAATATTCCCTTTTACTCACATGTCCTAATTTGAACAATAAATTGTAAGGTCACTGTAACTTAAGACTATCTCCTATTTTTTTTTCCTGCAAATAGTAAGAAGCCTTTGAAAGATGTTTAAAAATATTAATAAGGTCAGGTAAACCATTTAGAAAGATTAATCTGGCACCTGGTTGGAAGATGGCCTTCAAAGGAGTAAAGCTGAGGCCAGGAACACTAGTAAGGAGCCTCTGAAACAATCCAAATGAGAAATGGTAAGGACCTGAATGGCGGGAATAGTAAATAGGGCAGTAGAGGAGAAATAATTTCCCGAAGTATTTAGGAAGCAAAATAACCATCAGTTGAGAAGGGTGGAGAAAAGCAAGGAGAAAACAACTAGACATTCAATGTTATGCAGAAGAATAAATGCAAATAAATGAAGCCACAGAGATGCGGAAAACTATCGGATGTGTTCTCTGATGGTGGAATGGCAAAAAATAGATAAGGCATGAAATGTGTGTGGAAGTAATTGTAAGGTAACTCTGGTAGAGTTTCTTGGACACAAATACTAGACAACTTTGATGTTAGCTCTTTGAAGTGTGAAGCTAGAGAGAAGCATAGGATAATCAGAAGCCTGTCTGGACCGAACACGTGTGGGGTGAGGGAAGGCGGGCTGCAAAGTTCTGCAGTAATGTCTAGGTAGCAGCTGCCCAGTGAGTCAGCTGTCAGAGCCAGCCAATCAGAGCTGGAATCCAGTAAACAATGTATTTTATTGAGACTAAAGGTTGAAAACAAGATAAACAGGCTGAGGATACAACAGGTAATCAGACTAAAGCACAGATAGGAGTAAGGTTAAGGACTCCTTACTGGGGCAGGGAACAACAGCTGAGAAAATCGTCAAGAAGAGATGACCATCTGTGAATAGAACTCACATATATGTAGTTGAAAAGATGTTGCCGACCACAGAAGCTGGAAGAATGACAAGGCAAGAATCAGGCAGAGGAGACAGCATAACCAAGTGTTCACTCAGTGAGGCTAAATTTTACCCCAAAAGGCAAACTGTCAAATGCTACTACTTAATAGATCCCTCTGTGGATCCACAAGCAACTCCATCCAAGAGCAGTCTATGCAAGGGCAGATGATTTTGCTAGGGCCATGGTGATTTCATTTTTTTATGTGCAAATAGGGCAATTAAAAAATAAAATAAAAACTATGAGATGATAAAATATGTGTTGGTAACTATATGATAAGGTCTATGCTTTATAAGATATCTGGAGTATTCTAACTTATAATTAGTTTTTATTTCACAGAGGCAATATGTAAAAAGTTAAACAGATCTACCTATTGTCATGTGACTGAATTTTTTCAGTGAAACAAGTTATATCAGTAAAAATTTCTCTTCTGAAAGAATATTTTACCTTGTAGATATCCTTATTCATTTGTCCATCAACAACCCACATATTTTTCAAAAAACTAGGATTTTGCTCCTCCTCAAAAAATCCTGTCTTTAAAAGGATGTGTTCTATTGAGTTACAGTCACAATTAATAATCAACAGGAAGCAAACTGGGTGCAAAAAGCTACCATGACACTAAGGTTTGGAATTTAAAATAACAATTTTCAAAGCGGTATCTGTCAGATGCAAGACAATATATCTAATCTTACATATCTGCTTGAAACTAGGATGTTCCATCATTATTTATTTATTGATTTATTTATTTATGTACTTTAAAAGCTTTGTGGATATTTTGCATCATATCCAGATGAATTGTGGCAAAATGCAACCTACCCTCTTATTGAACAGACACTCCGTTAAACCAAAACAAAATGCCAAATCACCTTTTGTACCATAATCTGGAGATCATCTGTTCCAGAAATAACTATCTGTGGCTCTATAGTTAGGGAAGATTACACACAAAGAACTGATATATTAAGGAGCAATAAAGACAATAAGTATGAATGTAATCTGTAAAGTTGAAATTTTAAGCAAATTTTGAGCAATAAAGACAATAAGTATGAATGTAATCTGTAAAGAGTCAACATAATTAGTATTTGCAAAAGAAAGTGCTTATTTTAAAATTTGGTTAATAGGATTTAAGCAAATAAAGTTACTATTTAATTCTGAGTTTTTATAAGTAACATAATTAACATGTCATTAAGGCCCCTTGTTAGTTTCACTGGGAAATTATCTTTTCATTGCATATGTCCAGGCTGACTACAATTCATTTTATTGTCTCCTATAACTCACTTCTTCTGGTTTTATGAAAGCACACGTAGCAGTTTCACCTCTGGCTCTACCCTCCATCACAAACTCATTTAAATAGTGATATTAATGATTTTAGAAATCACTACAAATGGTTGGCAGCATCGTTGTCGTTAATGTCTCAAGGGAGCCACACAAGCGAGTTTTATCAGCTTGAGGCTGAGGTATTTGATGAAATAATAACAAACTAGCTCTGAATTGTCTTTCATTACCCTTTATCTCTCCTAGAGAGAATATAATCTTATTCAAATTATAATGGCCTTTGTTATCAATGAGTTTTACTATTTATTTACCTGCATCCACACATGCAAATGCACATGCATTCTGCTTTTTCAACCTACCTATAATGAAATTTCTTCATTATTAGAATCATGCACAATCACAAATTACAAACTAGTTACTAGTATAATTTGCTTAGTATAAAAAAACCTTAGTCATTCTTTTAATATACTATCTTGATTAAAGGAGTAAAATCCAATCATTAGGGTTGAAATACAGAATATGCTAAGCAACTTTTAAAATAAGATCACTATTTCAATTATAAAGTAGTTCTGTTTGGCTTTTCTCTTAAGCAACATATGAAGTTAAATTGTGCTGAGGCTAACTTAGGTTAAGTAGAAAATTGTTAAAGACTGTGGTTCTCCTGTTTGGCACAGATCACTTGGTATCTAGATAATTACTTTTAGTTGTAGCCTAGTTATCTTTATTTATGATAATATTTTGGTATTTGTGTAAGCTAGATAATTTCAAAGAGCTTTCATACTCCATATCAATTTTATCCCCTTAACCAATCTGTAAAGCAGGGTAAGGAGGTATAATTATGTAGAGCTGACAGAGAGGAACTACAATTCAGAGATGTGCTCTGATGTCATATAAAGAGAATCAAGGCAAAAGTGTCCACTAGGCTATTTTTCTTTTCTCTCTGCCTAGTCTGCTTTTCACCTTGACAATAAATCTACCTTCCTTGTCTCTTTTAACATATGCTAACAATGCAAAGAATAATTCTTACAATGAAGTTAATGGTGATCTGTAAACTAAACCCCTTTTTAAAATTTATTCATTCATACAACAAATATTTACTGACTACTTACTCTGTGCCAGATACTGTTCTAGATATGGAGGATAATGCAGTGATGATATCAAATCATCTAACAATTCCAAATATGTTCTAAGCATCAGTAACTAGAAAGCACTTGAAATTAATAAAACTCATATTCATTATATCAGGTTCTTTTCTTAGCATTAAATGATTGAAACACCACTACTGTTATCGTGTTTCAGGTCAGAAAAGTGAGCCACAGAGAGAATTTTTCTAACAGCCAACAACTCTCAGTACCAAGATTTGGGTACATAATCTTAACTACTTCACTCCATAAAATTCCTCTTTGAACTATCCCAAAAGATTATGAATGTTTCCTTTGAATTATTATAATTATAATATTTCCTTTGAAAGATTGTAAATGTTTCCAATACATTGCCCAAGTCTAGGGAGTGCCATTTGCATTATTGCTACATAACCACAGAAAATAATGTGAATAATTTCCCTTGGGTTGGACAGTATGAAGGTCATTGTTTTATTTGGAATGCTTTGAACAATGTCATCTTCCTCCTAATTCTACTTTCTCCTTCTCTTTCTGACTGGTGAGTAGTTAAATACTTGCCCACAAACGCAATTTATCATTTTTCTATTCACCACTAGAGGAAATGTTAGAAAAAGTGTAAATATAAGAAAAAAAATGAATATCTTAATTCTATAATATTTGTATTTAAATATGCATTGGAAAGCTTGGATTTATACCTGGAGGAAGGAGGAAACCCCATCAAAATCATAACACAAATTTTGGTGATAGTTGCTAAGAGTTGGGGAGGCTTATGCAAGACTTTTCCACATACTATGAAAAGTGAGCTCTTTCTTCTTTGCCTTAAGGTGAAAGGAAAGGTGTAAGATAGAGGAAGCATGTCATAGCTTGTATGCTTCATGAGGATCTACGTAATGGCATGAAGCTCTATACTCTGTGCCCAGTACACAATGTTTATGAAATCGCAGAAGTGAGTAATATTCCTCAGTGATCTATATTAGAGTTATTCAAAGTATATTCTGCAGAGTACATAAGTAGAATATTAAGAAGTGTTATACAAAACAAAATTCTAGCAGATACATTTTAAAAATGCTTAAAGAAAGTTAGTCAAGTGTTATTTTTGAAAAACTTCTTGGAAGTTTTAGTATTCCAATGTGAGTTGTAAGTATTCAAGAGGCGGTTATAGGTTGCAGTGCTCCCCACGTTAACTTGAAGTCAAAATTACGTTTTCATAAAAAAGAATGATGAACCTTGGAGTTTACTTGAGGTTGTTGATTATTCTGATTGGTAGTGACAGGAAAAGCAAGTTAGCTTATCTCACTCACCAGTTAATCATGTAAAAAGAGTAACTAGTATGGTTATGATAGATAGAAGATAAATGGAGAGAAATTACTTGATAGGATTTTGATATAAGGTGTTGACTGTTCCTAGAGGTAAGATTCTCTATATTCAAATACAGGTTAAATTACATTGCTATCATCTTAGAAAAAACTTAGGATATATAAAACTATAGTTGAAGATTTTAAGATTATTTCCAAAAATTTATTTTAAAAGGGTCTTTTTATACCTAGATATATGTATTTCTTTTAATTCTTCTTAGAATTAATTATTGTTTATATGTATTATAAAATTTAAAAGATTTGTAAAAAATCATTAATAATTACAAAAATGATGTGTATTCCTATAGGTTCTATTTTTTACCTAAATGACAAATTTAGCTTTTTAGACCTTGAGCTCATTGTAAGAATAGATACCATTTATAAGTAGCCGTTTCCTCAAATGTAAGTACTGGTACCCAGAAAGAAGTAGCCTCTAGCGTTCTAATTTTGCATATTCAGTCAATAAAGTAGGAGAACATATGAGACTAAAATTCATTAACTAGGTCTCTTCCTGAATCTAGGATATGTAACAAATAAAATACTGAAGAGATGAGTATGAAATTTATTTCATAGAATTTTCTGAGTCTTGGAAATGAAGAGGATTATACCAAACAAATGAAAAATCAAATGACAAATAAATAAGAGATCAAATAAATGAAAGATCAAATGAGAATACTTTTACCTCCCACTTCCCACCTGGCCACAAACAAGCCCATAGGCTTCCTTAAGTTAATGCTCAGAGCAAATATCTTAAGGGACCTCTTCCCTTCAAATACTGGATGTGACCACCAAAGTAACTAAAGATAAATGGTGATGCCTGGCAGAATATTAGAGGGGTTTAAGGTAGGAAGGAAAATATGGTGAAAGAAAGGGGATTCCATAGAGCTTGACCAAGTAGTTAATACAAATATAGTGTTTGGTGAACTTTTTAGGAATTTCTAAAATATGTTTTATTGAAGGATAACACACAAAAAAAGGAAAGAGTAGATAAATCATTAATGTGCAGTAAAATTAATCATCATAAAGAGAACACAGCCAGGTAAAGATATGCCAGGGAAATGCCCTTGAATCCCTGCCAAATATAACTACCCCTCTCCTTTCCAAAAGGAACATCATAGATTTTCTTGTCTCCTTTTGAATCTTACATAAATAGAATCATATACTATGTACTCTGCTTTCACTCAACATTATGAGATTCATCCATGTCATGCCATCATGTGATAACTGTACTGAGTTGAAATTTTAAAAAATAACCAAGTTACTTATGGCAAATCATAGAAAGTAATATATAAAATTTCCAACATTTTGAGACAGATGTTTATTTGGGTAAACCAATAACTTTTTTTTCTTTATTTCAAATACGGAGCTGATGATTATTAACTAAATGTAAGCCTTTAGTTTCTTTATTTTAGTTTCTTTATTTTAGTTTCTTTATTTCTTTATTTCAAATATGGAGCTGATGATTAATAACTAAATGTAAGCCTTTAGTTTCCTACATTAAACTGGACATAGAATAGGGCTAAATATTTCCATTATTGGGCTATCATCAAAAGCCAAAGAATTATCCTGAGTGCTTTACACAAAATTATGATAAAAATTAAATACAATATCACATGAACATAGGAATTCTCTTATGCACATAGGAAGTGTAACTACAATGTAGAAAGAGTGATTTTCCTGTATGGTCTATAGGATGCTTTTTGTTTCTTGGCCTTTGAATCATGGGACCTTTTGAGAATCTGGAGATCATTTACATTGGAAGATCATTCACTGGAAAATTTTCCATATCTACATACACAACATTCTGCATTTAGCTTCAGAGTGTCAGAGATCACGTGAGGGAATTCACAAATCTATGATGCTGAGATGAAGAACATTAATTTTGAGTTATACTCTTGCAAATGTTTCTTTAAGAAACCACGAAAGACTGTTTAGAACAATACTCATACTCTTCTGTAGAGAGGAAAGTCACAAAGGCTTTTGTCATCTTTTAAAATGTAATGATAAGTCGGCAAAGAGTTTGCTTTTCTGGTAACTGAAATGAAGCCACTGAGGTAGAACTGGTCTCGTCTTTGAGTTGTCTAAGAATTGTCTCCTAAATCATTTCAAATGCCCTTGTTCTATGCTTGTCCCACACTTGTCCCCAGATACAACGTATCGGGATTCTCTCTCAATCTCTTCATCCTTCTCCCTCTCTCTCTCTCTGATACTCTATTCTAACAGGTAATTTTTTCAAACATCTTCAGAAATTCTTCTCTTTGTTCCCATTTTATCACTGAATCATTTTGTGAAAATACCAGCATCAGTCAGGGTCTAGCTCACAGCTACCAGAAACTGCTGTAGGTATTTCTGCAGAAAAGGCACTTAAAAGGAATTCAATGCTAACAAAAATCAATGTTTAGGCCTCCTTGAATAATTCCAAAATCACGTCACAGAATTGACCACTAGGCTGCCAAAATCAGGAAATGAAAGGAGGACACTGCTCTCCCAAAGTCTGGCTTCAGGATCACAAGATCTTAGCAGGAACTTGGAGAGCAGAGAGCTGCATTGTAATTGCTGGTTTGGGGAACACACGGCCTGTTGTGAACCAGGAATAAAGAGGCTCCACCAGAATGGCTGCCTGCAGGCTCTGCTCCCCCAACCAGACTGATGCTAGGCCCTTCTCTCCACTTAGGGCAGCTCTGAATTCAAGTCTTACATGAGTACACATGATCAGTAGAAACCAAATTACATCCAGAATTCTTTCTACAAGGTACCCCTGAAAATGCAGTCTTTAGCATTTCACATCTGCACAACACAGGAAAGGCCGCAAGGAAGTGGAAGAGGTACTGATAAGATAATTTGCTTTATGTGCCATGAATACCTAGCAGCATTCAATCCTGGCTTTACAACCATTAGGATGTGGTTATCACAAGAACAGTAATAAAACTCCAAAATAAATTTGATTTAAAGGCTATTCATTTTTTTAAAAAAAGGTTACCCTGTATTTAAGCATCAGGGTTATTATAGAACTAAAGCCATGTCTATTGAATCACATACAGTGAATAACAGAGATTGCTCAAAATATCTTGCTCTACTGAAATTACTTTGCATTAAATATTGTTTGAGATAAGAGCTTGAAATCTGCTAGGACTTACCTTTTTGAAAAAATGTGTGTGTGTTCTACTTATAGAGGGATTTTTCGCTTCATTAGCATTTTTTGTAATAGAATTTGATATTCATGTTCCAGACGTCTAGAAAGACAACAAGAAAAGCAGAACATTATTTTTTTCTGTATTTAATTAAATTTTTTCTTTACACAAGTTAAAAAGTTAAATATATTTTTTAAACATTTGCCTCAAAAATGCTCTATAAAAGTAATGTCACATATGCACTTCCTGAAAGCAGATGTTTTGTTTTTAGTATATAAAAACAAGAGATCAGAATTTTTTTGTTCATTCTTTGAATATCCACGTAGCTGATCTAAGTGTCAGGCTGCTTTTGAACTCTAAAGAATGGACACTTGAATTAGTTCCCTTTTTTGGTAATTTATGTATAATAAAAATAATTCTGGTTATAATCAATAGCTAGAAAAGTTCTTATATAGTATGGTAAAATATAGAGAAAAATAAGTTAGTAACTGAGACATTCATCATATGTCAAAAATAAGGTGTCAGATACATCCTTATATCTTTCATTCATTATGACTAAAAGAAAAACTCTTTGGTATGCTAATACAGATATTTTTAGGACATTGCTCTGTAAAATTGACCTTTATATATAAGTCTTGTTAGTAGGTGATAACACTATTTGATATACGACCTCAGTTAACACTGAATTCCACCCAAAGAACTAGGAAAAGATGCCAATTTGAACAGCCCAAAACTACTGTATAGGCATTGTTAAAGCAAGATTATAAACAATAATATATCAAACAAAAAACGTGCAGTGTAATGGAAGCTAAATGCATCCAGAGCCTTAATTATAAGAAAATACGCCTGCATTTCTCACAATTGCAGAAAGGAAAGTGTGTCTTCATTTCCACCACCGCATTTCTCCACTCTGACTTTCACTGATTATTACTCCATTTCCAGCAGGAGGTGAGAGAACCACAGTAGAAGACCTCTGGTCAGTCAGCCATGCAGCTTGGTGCCCTGGTCCCACCTCTGGCGATTTCTGGTGTATCTCACACTGAGAAGCTTTGATCTTTGTGTGTCTGTGTCTGTGTGTCAATGGGAAAGGGAGTGTCGGAAAGGGAGTATCAGAAAGTGGTGGGGATAATGAAAACTCTTTCCAGTGTTGTCATAATTTTTCTCAACCCCTCCTTCTACTATCAGGAACTATCAGCACCCCCTACTGGGGAGCAAGGATGTAAGCCTGGGTTGAAATTCAGGCTCCAGTGTTTTCTAATTCTATTCCCTGGGGCCAATCCCAGCATTTGTGAGTGTCAGAAAGGCTATTTACCCTTAAATACGGAAGTCCTATCTTCAAAGCTATTGTAAGAATTACATAATTGTATGTAATATATATATAAATGCCAAGCCTCAATGTCCAGGGAGAGTAGATTCTCAATACATGTTAGTCCCCTTCCTCTTGCCCCAGCTCACACAAATCTGTATTTGTCCTCCCCCTAGTGGCAGACCTCCCACCTGCATTATTTGCGTAAATTACTCACACCAAACACTGTTTTGCTTTCAACAATCCGCCCAAAAAGTCAAAAGATAAGACAATATTATGACCAAATTAAACACTGTGGAAAACAAACAAAATGCAGACCTTCTAGAAATAAAAAGAATACAAATACTAAATGGAGTAATTCTTTTAGCCAGAAAAGAGATAAAGATGAGAAAATATAAACAGCATAATTACAGAGAAGGAAGCACACGTGCTGCTTGCCCAGCCTGGATGTAATTTTTGGTTCTGGTTGTCACAATTACAAGTTAAGTAGCATTATATTGTTCATGGGTAATTTACTTCTGGGCTGTTTGAAAGGACCAGCTCTCAGTGTGTTTTTTGTGTCGACACATCTGTTGACATGGCCGCCATCTTAGAGTCAAACTGCATAAGTTGATGATGATTAGGGATTCCATCCTCTGCTTAGAAATAAGACTGCTTTCTAAGAAACTTTTGTTTCTGTATTGCAAAAATCTCTGCTGTAATTTCAAACATTGCAAACCATGTTTTTTTACTATAGCCCTATTTCTCTCTTTTAGTGTAATTTTACTGGTCACGTTTTAAGGGTTAGACACAAGGTAACTTCTTTGTTCTTACTGTATGTAACATTGACAGTGTTGTCTAGTCATTCACAGAGGCTTTTTATTTTTATTGTACAAACACCAAAAAAGCAAAATTTTTAAAATTTCTAATAGGTATGAATGGCTTAAAATTTTTATTGACTTGTGAATTAAAAGTTAAATTTTCTTAAAGAGAATAAATTTTTACCAGAATATATTTTTGAGAGAAAGACACTTTTGTAGCACCTTTTGTACCTATGTTCAAGTATCTCCTAAATACCCTGAAAAACTCATATTTAATAATGTTTATTAAATAAAGGTTTCTTGAATATTATTTCTAGGAGATAATTAATATTGGAGTTACAGAATTAGCTATTTTGTGGTGACTTTTTTCCTCCTTTATAACTCTACTTATCTTCATTTGTTGTCTTTTACAGATAAGAAACATTCAGGTCAGCCACATCAATAGGTTTTATTACAAAAAAACAGATGTTATCATCACCTATTATGTCAGTATAATTAGAAATATTGAAATGTGTTATATCCCTGTTAAGCTTAAGACTGTGGAAAATAGCTTGTTTTCCAAGTTCTTCAAATTCTTATACAGTGGCTACTTCAAAAAATGAATCATTGTTCACATTTTAATGGGACCAGAGAAGAAGCAAAATTTTGGCATTTTTTTAAACTTTTAAACAAATAATCTAGAATGTTTTAGTAAGGTCTGATAGCGGTACGCGGGCTTCTCACTGTTGGGGCCTCTCCCACTGCGGAGCACAGGCCCCGGTCGCACAGGCTCAGCGGCCATAGCTCACGGGCCCAGCTGCTCTGCGGCATGTGGGATCTTCCCAGACCGGGGCACGAACCCGCATCCCTTGCATCGGCAGGCGGACTTCCAACCACTGCGCCACCAGGGAAGCCCAGGTCTGATAGCTTTTAATCCTACAGATCATGACACTATTTTAGAGGCATAAGCCCCAAAGAGATGAATTTTAACAAGCAGTCTTTGCAAGTTTCCTCCCTGTCTACACACCTAGTTCATGCTATAGTTATTTATGGTGAGAGCTCCCTTCCTGGAACAGGTCATCTGTCTACATTCTTTTTGGCAGTTATGGGGAAAGTCAAAGTTTCCTCCTAAGTCTTTTGGGCCTTAAAAAAAAAGTCAACCTAGGGCTTCCCTGGTGGCGCAGTGGTTGAGAGTCCGCCTGCCGATGCGGGGGACACGGGTTTGTGCCCCGGTCCGGGAGGATCCCACATGCCGCGGAGCAGCTGGGCCCGTGAGCCATGGCCGCTGGGCCTGCGCATCCGGGGCCTGTGCCCCGCAGCAGGAAAGGCCACAACAGTGAGAGGCCCGCGTACCACAAAAAAAAAAAAAAAAAAAAAAGTCAACCTAAATTAATTCTCATGCCAAAGGGACACCATTTGGGGTGTTGCTCCCTTACAACTCTGTCCTTCAAAGTACTAGCAACTACACAACAACAATGAGGTCATCTAAATAGTGGGCTTAAAGGGGAAGGCAAAATCTTCTGTTCATGAGTTTGTGACTTTTTAATATATATTTGAAAGATTTAGTTATTGTACTTCTGATTCTCAGCTACATTATGAATTAAGTTGTTAAATAGAAAAATTCTGAGTGATTTGAGTGCCATATGGAAAGTACAGCTCAAATAGGCAAAGAATCGTGCATATACACAATAACTGTTGTATAGGTATTTAGATGTAAGTGCATATTTCGGAACATCTTATTAATATTCTCCCTAGTTAAAGTTAAATCTTGCCCAGTGAGCATACATTTATTTCCCCCTGTATTTACTGGTGTGCACTCGTGTAAGGCTAGATCCAGGTTGGAAGAGACCAGCACATTCCAATTTAAATAGTTTTCTAATTCCCTGTTGCTGTCTTACATTGGAAAACAAGTACTTTAGTGGAATGAAGCCACTGAATCTACAAGAGTGCTAGAGAACCACTCAGCAAATAAGAAAAAGACTTTCACATAAGTGCAGAATATGTCTGATAGACTTGGCTTCCTAGGTATAACAAGTAACAAATTAAGGTTTGAGATTATCAGAAATACAATATTTATGAAACAATAAAATCCTGGCATAGACACAAAAATAGAGGCTCACACACATACATTCATGCACCAACAAAATCATCTTATACAAAATTGCCACAAACAAAACCATATAAAACCTATTTCTATCCCATAGAAAATATTTCCAAAATGTCTCCTAACTTCCCAACAGGAAAATTAGCCTTTCTTATGGAGTGTGATATTAAAACTGTGCCCAAGGAGAGCAATTCACATTCAGAGAACACCATATCTGTATTCTGTTCCCTCATGAATGAAGGCATTGAATTAAATTGTCAGAGTTGGAAACTGCAACTAGAAAACCTGGAGTTCATTTTTTCCAGCTTCAAATGCTAGTTAGGAAAATTAACTTCAAATTCTTATTAGTAAAATTCTGCAATTAATTGTTTTCTAGTGATTGATGTTTACCATATAATTTAACCCACTGAAGGATGCAAGTAGCTAGTTAAGACATGTTCTCTACAGTAATATTTTTTCAATTATTTAGTTTTATTTTAAAACTAGTTTCTGATTTGTTCTACTAACATATTAAAGAGAGCCTGAAAAAAAAAAAAAAGGTTTTGAAGAACCTAAGGTCAGTATGGGAATAAAGTTGCAGACCTACTAGAGAATGGACTTGAGGACACAGGGAAGGGGAAGGGGAAGCTGGGACGAAGTGAGAGAGTGGCATGGACATGTATACACTACCAAACATAAAATCGATAGCTAGTGGGAAGCAGCCGCGTAGCACAGGAAGATCAGCTCGGTACTTTGTGACCACCTAGAGAGGTGGGATAAGGAGGGTTGGAGGGAGGGAGTCGCAAGAGGGAAGAGATATGGGGATATATGTATATGCATAGCTGATTCACTTTGTTAAAAAGCAGAAACTAACACACCATTGTAAAGCAATTATACTAATAAAGATGTTAAATAAATAAATAAATAAAAATTAACAAAATAAAGACAACCTGACAAAATAGTTGACAATGACAGTGTGTCCACTGCCAGCACAGTCTAGAAGTTTTCAACATCCAAAGTAAAGAAATGCCTTTCCAAACGGTACCTACAGGCTCAAGTAAGACAATAGATTACTAGAAATAATATTACACTTATAGAACATGGTAAAGAAGACTTCCAAGAGTGAAATTCCTCAAAACAGACAACAGGAGGATTTGGAAATCGAAAGACTGAAGTTCTAATCGCTGCTTCACTTCTTGCAACACAAATTAAGTGATTTTTTTTTTCTTATAACAAGAGTCCTAACTCAGAGCCTCAGTATCTTGATCTATAAAATGAGAATAATAACACTAAAACAAGTTTAGTATTTATTATTTAGTGCAAGGTAGTGTGAGTGAACACAGATGTGAATATAATCCAGAGATATATTAGTTTAATTTTCACACCAGAGTATCATTCACTTTTCTGAATTTTATGCAAACCTCATGTGTTCCCTTCCTAGATAAATAAGGGTGAGTTATGTACCTGAGTTTGGAAACCAGGAGAGAAAGAAAATCCTCACTTTCCTACAAAGATGCTCTCAGGATGTATCAGAAATGCCCCAGGTCAAGACAATGTTTCTGAGTCTATTAATTGCCTCAGTGCTTGGTCACAATAACTGATATCAAGATAGGAGTATGATATTTTGCAGTTACCCTCAAGGTGTTTCTGTCCTGCATAATGTCAGAGCATTCTGAATACACAGTTCCTGAAGAACTGTGACCGTAAATAAAAGCATAATGTGATAGAAACACTAGAAAACTCAGAAAGCGTGATTGTACTGACTTAACAAGATGACAGCAACAGGACATTGGAAGCTATCGTTGGAGGAAAAATATTCCAAGCAATAGATTGTTTTTGGTTGCTTCTCCAACATTCATTTCCCTTTATGTCTTCTTAATGAGGCTCTGAATTTCCAGAGGGCATCCCCTGACTAGGCTAAATCATTCCATGTATGCCAAAACCCCTTAGCTGCAGTGTAGGTGTGGGGATGGTCACTTTAACCATAAATACTTGTTCTACTTCAAACCAGTCAAAGGAAAACTAGAGATCTGTTGTTGATAAAGGAAAGAAGTCCTCTCTTTTTCTGTGAAGGAGGAAGACTTTAGCCCCTGAATTGACAGAAGTCATCTTGTTACCATGATAAAGAAGCCAGTTGAAAATGGAGGGCAAAGCTGAGATCCAGAAAAGCCTCATTCATGAGCTTCTGCTCCTGGATATTTGTTCATGTGAACAAATCCCAGTTTGAGTTGCATTTGTCTATATCTTGCTACTGAAACCATCATAACCGATACACAAAAGTAATAAATCTGCCACTAAAATTTGATGCTTCGTGATATCATGTAATGAAATCAGACTAATCATGATTAACTTAAGAATGGTATTATAAGCAAAACCTATGAGGTAGAGAAAGATACTAAGAATTGGAAAGAAACAATATATAAGTGTGTAGTAACAGGAGAAGAATAATGAGAACTTGCAGACAATGTAAAAATTCAAAAGTGGCTGTGAGCACATTGTAGCATTATTCACAGTAGCCAAGAAGTGGTAGCAATCTGAATGTCCATTGTCAGATGAATGGATAAAGAAAATATGGTATAAATACACAATAGAATATTATTCAGCCTTAATTTTAAAAGAAGAAAAAAATCCTGCCAGATGCTCCAACACTGATGAACCCAGAGGGTATTATGCCAAGTGAAATAAACTGGTCACAATAAGACAAATAGTGTAGGATTCCACCTGTGCAAGGTATCTAAAGCAGTCAAACTTACAGAAACCGTACGTGGAATGGTGGCTGCCCAAGACTGGGGTAAGGGTGGGCAATTGTTGGTGAATGGGTACAGAGTTTCAGTTTTATAAGATGAAAAACTCGTAAAGGTTTGTTGTACAACAGTGTGAACTCGGGTAACATTGAACTGTACACTTAAAAATGGCTAAGATGGTAAATTTTGTGTTACTCGTTTTTACCACAGTTTTTAAAAAATGGCTCTGGAGTGAGCAGAGAATGGAGATAGATTGCTCAGTAGGTATGGAGTTTTTTAGGGGGTGATAAAAAATGGTTTAGAACTAGGTAGAGGTGGTGGTTGCATAACATGTTGAAGGTACTGCATACAAATTTACTAAAATGGTGAGTGTGAATTTTTAATGGTAATGTTTATGTGAATTTCACATCAACAAAAAATAGAGAAAAAATGTGACTTTTAAATCTATGCAAAGCAGTAGCAAAGTTCACACATACCTAGGGTTTACTATGACCCAGTCAAAATTTAACTGCTTTATATGTACTAAAATCATTTAATTATCACAAGCCTATAGAGTAGGTGTTATTACCATCTGTATTTTACAGAAGACAAATGAAAATATTTTCCAAGAACACAAACTTGTAGGTCACTCTAGTGAGGACTGAAGTGAAGCTATCCTCAATACCACTTCTTGGGAAAGAAATAGTAATGAAGCTGGTCTCCAGAGGTGTTTCACTTACTAAAAGAATTCTTCTTCCAGGTTCAGTCCATGTGATTACTAATTACAAATCACATGTTTATTAAAGCAGCTGGAATGAGTCTCTGTTCCTTGCAACCAAATGACCCTACCTAGAACTCAAATGGAGAGGGGATTATAGAACAAGATGGGCCCTTGTGCTCAGAAGAAGAGCCTGAAATCAGGATCAGATTATCAGCAAAGTAAAGGTGATACTGAGTAAAAACAACAGAGGATGAAGAGAAGCAGGACCTGGAAAGACCCAGTTGGTCAGAATCAATTTATTTCTGCATGATGAAGAGAAAGTTGTAGTGGATTGAAATCAAGTTTAGTCAGATGGTTGAATCGGAATCTCAAAAATTTTAGATAGGACTCTCACCACCTATATAGTCCCTGGAAAGTAAATTAAATTTACTTTCAGCTGCTCCTGCAAAAAGTGATCATGTTGTTCATAGAGGGATACTATAGCTTAGGCTATGCTATTTTCTGCAGTATTATTAGTTATGGACTCATGATCCATCACCCTTTTAAAAATGTGAGGTCTTGGAGTTAGAATAGTTTGAGTCCAATTTGCCACTTACTAGTCAAACCATTTGAATATGTCCCTGAGTATCAGTTCTTCACAGGTAAGACGGAGACAAAAATATGCTCCTTGACAAACGTGGAGAAGGATAAAACAGAAAATATGTAAATTAACTAGTCAGTGCCTCATTGGTGATTCCAAGTGGTTCACTATTATGTTACTATAATACCTATGATTATCATTACATGTGTAAAATATCCAACCACATAGAAAAAGTCCTAAAATAACAATCACTCAGTAAAAGCAAGGTCCGATTTTTTCCACATATTAATTAGTTATATTGACTATATTTCCCACATTGGACATTTCATACACATGGCACAATTATTTTGTAACTGAAAGTTTGTACCTCTTAATCTCCTTTCCCGATTTCTCTCCTCCCTTCATCCCCACTCCCACTGTGACAGCCATCTGCTTAGTTTCTGTATCTATGACTCTGTTCCTATTTAATAATGTTTGTTTCATTTCTTTTGTTTTTTTAGATTCTACATATAAGTGAAATCATTCAGTATTTGTCTTTCTCTGTCTGACTTATTACACTTAGCATAATACGCTCTAGGTCCATCTATGTTTTGGCAAATGGCAATATTTCATTTTTTATGATATATATGTATATACCATATGTGTGTGTGTGTATATATATATATACATATACATATATATATATGTATGTATATATATATATACATATATATATATACATACATACATATATATATATATATATACATATATATATATATATATACCATCTTCTTTATCCATTCATCTATTGATGGGCACTTAGGTTGCTTCCATATCTCCATATCTTAACTATTGTAAATAATGCTGTTGTGAACATTGGAGTGCATGTATCTTTTCTAACGAGTGTTTTCCTTTTCTTTGGAGAAAATCCAGGAGTGGAATTGCTGAATTGTATAGTAGTTCTATTTTTATTTTTTTGAGGAATTTCCATACTGTTTTTCCATAGTGGCTGTACCAATCTACATTTTCAGCAATAGTGAATGAAAGTTCCCTTTTCTCCACATTCTTTCCAACACTTGTTATTGTTTTGTCTTTTTGATAATAGCCTTTCTGACAAGAATAAAGTGATATCTCAGTTATGGTTTTGATTTTCATCTCCCTAATTATTAGTAGTGCTGAGCATTTTTTCATGTGCCTGCTATCACTTGTATATCTTCTTTGGAAAACTGTGTATTTGAGTCATTTGCCCATTTTTAGTAGTCAGGTTGTTTTTTCAATGCTGAGTTGTATGAGTTCTTTGTATATTTTGGGTATTAACCCTTTATCAGATATACCATTTGCAAATATTTACCTTTACTTTTGAAAAATATTTTCACTATATAGATTTCTAGGTTGAGGGTGGTTCCTATCAGCATGTTGAAGATTTAATTCAACTTTCCTCTGGCTTCCATCACACCCATGAAAAACTGAGCTGTCAGTTTCATGGTTGCTGCTTTGAAGGACAAGTGACTATTTCTCTGTCTGCTTTTATTTTTTTTATCTTCGATTTTCAATGGTCTTAACAGTATGTACTTAGATGTAATTTTTACTGGATTCATATTTATTGAGTTTTTCAGTACTTCTTGGGTGTGTTTTAACTAATTTTTCCAATATTTTCTAGTATGAAGTATTCCACTATTTTCTAATATTAATGGTTCTTATATTAATTTTTCCCCACATTCCATGTCCTCTATTCCTGGACTTCATCAATATTAATGTTAGACCTTCTTTCTGAGTCTGACATTTACTCTGACACTCTTTTTTCCCCAATGTTTATAATTTTTCTCTATGCAAATGTTCCAATATCTTCCATTGTCATAATATTTAGTTTTGTAATCCTATCATCTGCTGTATCTAATCTAATGTTAGACTCTGTTAATGAGTCATTTTGCCTAAAGATAAATATATATATATATATACAATAAAAGAATCTACATCTGTCTGTATTACATAGATGTCCATTTATATTTCTGTTTTCCTCTTGGTTTTTGTCCTTATGATACTGTCTTTTGCCATGTTTTTTAACTTCTGATTGAATTTCAGATATTATGACTCTAAAATATTGTAGAGTTTCATATCATATTTTCAAATGTTATTTTGTATATCTGTGAAAAGCCTATCTTCCGTTTCACTGTACAGATAGAGCAGTGACTGATCATCTTAATCCAACCAGATTATGATAAATTAAAGGGGGTGAAGTTCTAGTAAGGTTTAGTCTACCTCTGATTTATACTGCTTTCTAGGTTTTTGTTTTGTTTTTATTTTAAACTAAGAATATGATATACTCTGTGGAGTGCTTTCCCTACTAGGTAAAAAACTCTAATCTCTATTCTCATGAGAATGCTGAAAACTCTCTTATGTTCTTCATTTTTTTCTGCTATTCTTACCCTTGGACTCCATGGAGCCCCAGCATTTGGCAAGTGTACTGAAGGAAAATTAGCAATGTACTTGAGTCTCTAAATTTACATCCAAAGTCTTTGATTTTCTCTGCCCTTTCTCAGTAACTTCTCTTGGATTTTGTAATGGACTTCCAGCTTCTTCAAATGCCCGGGCTTTGCAAATGCCCACAGGTTGTTAAGTGTTTCAGAAGCCATCTTTCATCTCCAAGTTTTTTCTCCCAGAATTTTCTCGAGTTCTTTTGACCCCAGCAACCCTCCATTTCCTTCAGGTTTTTTTTTTTTTTTCTGTATTTTAGCCATATTTGATGTATTTTATTTTATTTATTTTATATATTTTATTTACATTTATCTATACTAGATGGGAATGCTCATCTGCTGTTAAGTACCATATCTTAATCAGAGCTGAAAATTCACAAGGCAAAAATCATAAATACATTTGTAACTTAACAATATATAAAGTTAATTATTTTCTTTAATCTTCTTCTGAAAATTCATGCTCTTTTCTAGCATTCTAGTCCTGTTCTGAATATTTATCTATTTAATTGACATAATATTCTTACTGTTTTACACTGTCATTGTTTGTCTAGATTCAACTACATTTACAATATATCTGATGCATTACTGTTACATCTTGGGCTTTCCTTCTGGGAGTATTTTTATGTTTCTTATATGTACATCCTTTGGGTAATAAACATAAATCATAACTAATTAAGTCTGCTGTGTAACCGCCTGAGTTTCTAGGTGCTACTCTATTTAACTTTGAAATCTAAATGAAAAGTAGACAATTGTAAACGAATATTAATGCACTAAGCTCCCAAAGATAGTTTTAGAACCAGGAAAGGGTCACATTCAAAATTACATACATTATTATTTGTTTATATCTTTTGTCTGAGAGCTTTGGTGTTACTCTGCAACTATGAGACTCCATGAAATTAATTAAGTCTGGTTTCTTCTCATCTTTTTGTGAAACTAAAGCTAATGATGCTGGTTTAAAGTGATGCTTAATCTATGTTAATAGAATGCAGATTATTATGGAAGCTATAGTAATCACAGGGAAATTGATAATGACTTGAATCAGTGCCTATCTTGTTAATTGTAAAGCTTTTACTATAAAAGGAAATTATTTAACAACTGCACTTAACTAGTTTTAATAGACATAGAGATTAATGGTTCTTATGATATCTAGCACAGGATATAAAATTATTGTGTTTATGGTAAAACTGTGATCTTCACATGTTGATAATCTATATCCAGGTAAAGATTTGGAAATCCTAATGTTTCATTTTTTCCATGATTATATATTTAAATGATTTTATTGACAATAATATAGTGATAGAAGTTTTGTGACTAATAGAGCCAAATATTCAAATAGAGTGACACTTGAACAACACAGGTTCGAACTTCTCAGGTCCACTTATACACAGATTTTTTTCAATAAATACATACTACAGTACTACATGATGAATGATTGGTTGAATCCATGGATGTAGAACCTTGGAAACAGAGGGCCAACTGTAAAATTATAAGTGGATTCTTTATTTCACAAGGGGTTGTCACCTCTAACCCTCACCATTGTTCAAGAGTCAACTGTATTATCACCTCCTACAGATAAGACTTACTGAAAGAAACTGTATCTCAATTCCACCAGCTTAAACATTTTAGAATCCACTTTAATACAGAATAAATTTGATACTTTACTATTACATATAAAGCTTAAAATTTGAAGGCCCTCAGAACAAGCAATTCACTCACAAAACTCCCTTTAGTGTAATTTCCTGATATTAGACCCTTTCAAGAAAATATATTTTAATAAAGAAAAGTAGATGAAGAGGTAAGAAACACTTATTGATTGGCTTTTGCTTGTTGTACAGTATACTAGTTGCTTTAAAAATGCTAGCTGGGGCCTCCCTGGTGGCGCAGTGGTTGAGAGTCCGCCTGCCGATGCAGGGGATACGGGTTCGTGCCCCGGTCTGGGAGGATCCCATATGCCGCGGAGCGGCTGGGCCCGTGAGCCATGGCCGCTGAGCCTGTGCGTCCGGAGCCTGTGCTCCGCAACGGGAGAGGCCACAACAGTGAGAGGCCCGTGTACAGCAAAATAAATAAATAAATAAATAAATAAATAAAAATAAAAATGCTAGCTGATTTAACAGCTCCAATTTTATAAAATAGACATTGCTATTTTTATGTTCAAGATGCAACAAACAACTGCAACAAACAAAGTTTAGCACCTTGTCACAAATCTTGAGGCTACTGAGTATGAATCTTTAATTTGAAAAGAAGGTATGTCCAAATTTTCCCACCCAGTAGATATTAAATGTAAAAGTTACAGACCAATAGAAGGTGGAAAGTTTTAAAGGAGAAGAAGAGAATGAGTGCCTAAAAACAGCTTCATTATCCTCATGAACTTCTGGTGAGGCAGTGCTATAGATTCCCCCAAATCCGATGACCACTTGCTTAATTTTTCACATCTTCTCCTTCCATTTTATATATACTCCATTTTATTGCTTAGAAGATTCCATTAGGAGTGACCTAAGAGAAGGAGGTGTAGAGAGAAAGAGAGGAAGAGAGAGAGAAAGAAACAGAAAGAGACAGAGAGAGAGAGAAAGGGTGTGCTTTGAGTATATTTGGTGGTGTTCACACGATTACAATATTTACCATCATCCAAATTAACACCAAGAATTAACTGCAGTCCTTCTCAATGGCTTTGTATTCTGTAACTAGATGAGGTCCAATAGGTTGACACAGGAAGATAATAGAGAATGCATTTCAGGTCACGGTAAAGATTATTGACTTTAATGGCAAGGAAGCTTCTGGAGAAATGGCCAATTTGTATTTCCCTTTGTGAAACATTTTCTGATCTGTACAAGAGAAAAAAATAAGGGAAAGAGACCTAACAAAGAAAAACTAAAAAGGAAAGAAAAAAAAAGGAATAGGAAATTAAAATAAAAAGAAAAGAAAGGAAAACAAAGGAAAAGAAAGAAAAAAAATAAAATTAAATAGAAGAAAACTCCTCTATAGTCCCAAAGCACTTTTATACCACTAGTGTGATCCAGATAAACAGCAAACTTTTCCCCTTATGCTGCTTTATAAGGAGATTTCTAGCTGAAACTATTCAGTTATTTGTGATAACAGAAGGAGAGTTGCCAAGTCAGGGGAAATTAAATCAGGCTATAAAATAATACAAAAGAAAGAGGAGAAAATATTACCAAGTTGGGACTAGTGTTTTGAGAGAGGAAAAGACTTTTGTTTTAGATGGAATTACAAAAATTGTAGGAGGATACCTGTAATATTTAGGACTTTGGGTAGACTAGCAAAGGTAAGTGGAATTTTAGGTGGTTTGCTCTGTGACATGTGATATAATTTCTTTTGCCACTTATTTGAGAAATTTTAGTGAAGATATAAATTGCTTTTCAGTGCTTTGCAGACTTCAAATTGGCGACTTTTTTGAATATACGTTGATGCTGAAATTGGCTTCAGGACAGCTCAATAACTAGAGCAGTGGAATGGATGTTATGTTAGAATTAGTTGTAGGTGTTCCCACTGTTAGTGACCTCCTCGAGAATAAGTGTCATATGCCTTGGTGCTTATTTTCCCAGTCCTTTCTCTTCTATGCTATAGGTGACACCATTTCCTCTTGCAGGTGCAGGTATATCCATGTGTAGCCCCGACTATGATCTCAGTCAATAGAAATTTAAGAGCCTGCTTCGGGTTCCTTATTCCTGTATGAGAGAAATGCACACAAGCATGTCATCTGTTCTTTATCTAGAATTTGAAGGTGCTTATGTAATTCACTGTCTTCCTCCTTGTACAGCTAATGACCCTTATATCAAGGTATTCTTCTGAGGGAGTAGTGAATCTGTTTGGTCCTAGTTTGTGTGAAACCATAAACTAGAAAGCACATACAATATCTACCACAAGAGTACTTTTAGCAAGTAGCATATAAGATTTTAATTAAAACTCAGTGAATGTATAGATTAAATGAATTCTGGGGCATCTGTTCTATTCTTTAATTCCAAGCTCTCAATTCTTAAAGAAATATACACTTCATTAATAATAAAACCACTGTTATTTCAAGACTGCAGTTAAATTATTGCTTGGTAGAGCTTATTTTGTGGCAACTACACTAGTTGTTCATCTCTTTTATGGCTGTGTTCAGTGAATAGTTTTATAAAAGTATTCCACTTGATCTAAGAGTCTTGGAACTTTAATTTTACTATGTAAGTGTGAGGTCCCTCTTTCAGTTCAAAAAGGTAAAGGAACACTATTTGGTGCCTATGGAAGGAAAAGAGTTTCACTCTATATACCTCGAGAATTATTCTTCCTAAGCCTAGACAGCCACCCCATGCCCATAGCTTGTCATCCTCACTTGTCAAAGTGGTGAGTACTTTCTCCTATGTATTGATACTTCCTAATCTTCATATAGGACACGTATATAATGGGATGATTCTAGTAGCAGCAGCTGACACATTCTGCATGCTTCCTGGTAGCCCACAGTAGTAAAGAAAGAATCTAGAATGATTCATTCTGCCTCATGTATGGATTTATTCAAAGTGAAGCTGAAAACACTGTCTTCTCTGACTACACATAATACAAACATCTGTTTCACTATGGTAGCAGTTATACTACAGGATAAGGAAGAAAGTTCTTATCAGTGTTTGAAAATGTGCTTTTAAACAGTTGACTTTGGTGCACCAACAGAAAGCCAAGAATAAGATAACCAAAATACCAAAATCTTTTATTCTCATATATAATGTTATGCCATTCAAAACATACTCTCATCAGCTCACTCCTAAAAACTCAGAACTCCCCCAAGATATAGGAAAAACACTTATAAAAGTGAGTGGCTTTTCCAAGATGAAAACTTTCTAGAGATCTGCTGTACAACATTGTGTGTAGAGTTAACAACACTGCACTATACACTTAAAAGTTTGTTAAAAGATAGATCATATGTTATACATGTTTAACCACAATAAAAACAGTGAGTGACTTGTCCACAATATCATATATTAGTGATAAAATTAGAATCTAGTACTCTGCTTCTTGGAAATACTTACCCTCTTCTCTCTCTCTCTCACTTTCTCTCCCTCTCTCTTTTCTCGCCCCCTACACTCCTTAAAATATATTTTTTAAAAATTTAAATGTATAGCTGCAAAAGTAAGAAAGTGTCATGTGGGAAATTACCTTCACACAAAGGTAGCTTCCAAGCACCCTACCAGACAAGTTTCACAGAGATCAGGGAAAGGAAAAAATCACGGAAAATTGAATTCCTTTAGTCAATTTAAAGCACACAGCACAAAGCAAAGTGAAAGAGATGGGTGAGTTAATGGGCTTAGGATATCATGCAATTAAATTGAAAGGACACTTCCTGATTCCGGGGAATTTTAATATTCATATGTCTCTCTACTATATCAGCCTTCCCCACTGATGGTTTGGACGCAAGGATAAAAAGTGAGGTTTGAGTGTTTCTTGGGTGGAGGATTCGTGGGGCCATGATGGGAGTCATCAAACTTTGGCTGAATTAAGACTAAAGGAATATTAAATGTCTCATATATATTTCGTATGTCATGGAATACCTAATGTCCCAGGTACCTCGTGAATATTAGGTAGGTATCTCTGCACTCTTCCATCCCTTTCTATATTCACACATATATGACCTACTTTGTCTTTCTAAAATGCATCACAGTTTACTAATTTACCTCTGCTTACCACGTAAATTATTCCATTCACTTTCCTTTCTTCCATAACAGAATTGAATATTTTCAAACATAGAAAATGCACTTTACAATAAGAAAAATCCCCCGGGGACTAAATGCAGGAGATGCTGAGAAACCAAAGAAAGAATGGATAAGCAAATGTGCTATCATACAGTGCTGGAGATGGTGTAAGTTTGAAAAGTTTCCAAGAAAGTAATTTGGCAATATGTATCAAAAGTCTTAAAACAATGCATAGCATTTGACATTTTCCTATTCTAGAATGTTATCTTATTTATATAATGATTCTATGGAAAAATACAGGCATGATAATACATATCACAGCATAATTTATTATAACAAAATTGAAAAAACATAAAGTGTATCTATAGAGCATTGATTAAATAAGTGTTACACATAAAATATGGTAATGAAATTTAAGATGATTATGTGAAAAAAAATATTGTCACATAGATGGTTAAAATCAGATAAAATATAACTTTATAATTTACTTTGTGGAATTTTTTAATGTATAAAACTGAAATGATAAACAATATTATGCTAAAGACACAGCATCTATAAAATCAGCAATATGTATTAATTAGATAATTAGTGAAAACTTTAAAATTTCTTATTTTTCCCATTAAATGAAAACAGTTTTTAAAATGACTCCTGAAATAGTATTTCATGACAAAAAGATACAAATATTTCACAAGACTGAGGTGTATGTGTCTCTGTATGTCTTGAAGGAATTGTATTAAAGGGGGCATAATTTCCCTATGTATTATTTCTACCTTCCCCTCCAAGTTCACGAGAAATTTAAAACTTCCAAGTTGTACATTTAATCCTTAAAATACCCAATGAAATAATAAAACAGTACACTGGTGAGGGGTAAGAACTCTTACCAAAAGTCAACTTGGAGTAGGCTTTGAAGTAAATGTGATTGATTAAAAGAAAAAAATTAGAAACAATGATTAAAGTGCAGCTAATAATTCTGACCCAAGTCAATATTGGGTTTGGAAAACAATGGGAGTTATTTTTTTTAATTTTTAAAAATAGAAAGAAGGAAGGAAAGGAGGGAAGGAGGGAGGGAGGGAAGAACTTTCTTTAGGGTCTTAACTATATCTTAAGTATTGTATATAACCACTCCAAAACATATCATTTAAAATTCAAAAACAATTTGCATACATTTACTTTTTGTAATCAAAGGGAATATAACTATGCATAATGGTACAAGGAAATCAGAATTGATTTCTCCTTTTCACATAAAAATGTAACTGAAATAATTTAAACTTTTTAAAAAAATTATAGAAATTCAAACCAACCTACTAATTTTGGTATGGTTTTGACTATTCTAAATTTGAAAATGTATATAAAATCATAGGATGTATAACTTTTGTGGAACTGACCAAAATGAAAAAAAAAAAGGAATATACATATATTTTCTTGTCCTACCCCTCTCTAAATTTAGTAATAAAGTAACAATTATGTCAGAAAAAAGTGAATAATAGAGTTATTTAAAATGTTATTTTGTGATTTTAATTTGATTTTATTTTTTAATAAAACACTAAATCTATGCATTGTCACACACAAAGATGAAGAAAATCAGATTTTTAGTATGTAGGCTCTTGATACATAATGACAAATAGATTATGTGAAGTTGAATCAATGTGTATGCTACCAGCAGGGTATGGAAATGCCAACCTCACTGTATTGGTTTTGGCATTGAACATTATCTTCATCTTAACATTTGTCAATATGATAGGCCAAACAATATTTTCAGTTTTGTATTTTAATTTATCTGGTTAAGAGGAACTTGAATGATTTTTTATCTATTCATTGGCTATTTGTATTTTCTTCTTTGTGACCCTTACTCATTTTATATGGCATTGCTGCTGTTTTTATTTTCTTTTGATTTATGAGACAATATTAAGTATTGAAGACATGACATTTATCACCTAAAAATTAAAGAAATATGCTCTGGAAATTCACTGGTTTTATTTATTTATTACCACAAATAAAATATTTAAATTTTTATGACATTCCTACTCATCATTAACTGAATTTTTTTTGCAGCTCTTGACTTTTATATTTTGGTTTTAACACATATAATGTGTGAGAAAGAACACTTTCTGATCAGATCCTGTACAAAGGCAAATCTATTATAGTGTCTTTTGTTATATTTTTCATTATTTCTAAGGATATAATAAACCTTAAATTGGAAGAATATTTTACAGTTACATTGTGAGATGTTTCAATAACTAAAGTATATTTACATGGCAACTTCAATGCTTCTGTAAATAATGGTCAATTTATCTATCCCTTTACTAAGGGATACTCAATTATCCAAAATGATCCAGTGCATTTTGAAAATCCCCCCCAAAACATTAATAAATGCAGAGAATAGAGTGGGGCATTTTAATATCAAGCCCTTCTACAAGACGGGCATTTTCTATCACAGGGACTTGGTTATCAGTGCCAACTTAAATTTTCTGCATCTACTTTATACAAAATACAGTTCCCTACTTGAAGAATTCTGAAATTTCATTCCCTTCAATAAATGATTTTTGCATATTTATTATATTCTTAGACCATGCATGTAAATGTCCTACACCATTATGGCTTCATAGTATTATTAATGGACAAAAATGCATCTATCAAAGATTAATTTTTTCCACACATATATTTATAAAAATCTGAATATATCCACTTAGAAACAGCATAATGAACTAGAAATATTTCATGTGTTAAGAGACAGTTATAAAATAGCCCAAGTGGTATGAAGGAAAGAATTAACCACTAATACTACAGGGAATGAAAAAAGAAAAAGGAACCTATTTGGCTAGAGTATGTTGGAAATGTTTATGGAAGAATAGGAAATTGAGTGGCATTATTAGGCACTGAGATTACTCTTCTAATAAGAGACATAATTGATCCTGAGAATATTCTCCTCATTAATTTTAAGAAAATAATATCGGCAAGTTCATATCAGGTTACCAAACTGAAATAAGGCTTAAGCCACAATTTGAAATTACTATCATAAAAATGCCACTCTCTGAAAAAAAAAAATGTTCACACAAATAAATAACCACAGATTAGATTAGTAATATACAGATGTCTTCCCAGAGATGTATACTTAAGAGATCATTTCTGGGCAGCATGAGATAAAGGGGGCTGCCTAATCTTCATTATGATTCCTCAGTGTTTCTCTAAAAATGAAGATATTATAGAGTCTTTCAAGAAGCAATATAAGTTATGGTAAGTTTTCATAGCAAATGAAAAATACTGAAGAAAAAAAAAGATGACATTTCCACGGAAATGACCATTCAAATCCATTTAGAAATTTTATCCTTATATGGAATACAAATTTGGATGCAGAAGATACTTGGGAAAGCCAGACTAGACAAGTGATCTTTAAGTGATTTTTCCTACCTGTTTGTACTCGTTGTGAGGACTGGAACTATGATTAAAATTGTAGGCTTCATGAAAGTAACTATGTTTATGCCATATAAGTATTACAATAATATTATAGACCCTCCAGGTTCCAGGTTAACACTCTCAGCTGGTTTTCTTCCTGCCTTTTAAAATTCTCATCTCTCAGCCTCCTTAGAGAAGGGTGGTCATATGTCCTGGCTGGTCTGGGCCAGAACCCATTTATGCCCATCACCTCTTATTACTGTAATTATTACTAGGGTCTCTTTCACTCTTGAGTGACCTCTTTTGAAAAATCAATTATGTGTTAATAGTCTTAGTTATTTCCTCCTCTGCCTGTTATTCCTCTCAAGGTTTCTATACTAGGCGTGCTTTTCTTCTCCCTAAATTCAAGTCTCCAGACATTAATGTCCATTTATAAGACTTTGAATTTCTCCCATGTACATCTGACTCTTCAAACTGTAACACACACACTTATATACTGAACTCAAAAATGTTATACTCATCTCCTACTGGACATGCTACATGGATGTTCCAGAGGCACCATAAACCCAATATCTAAAAATGAATGTATTCTCTTTCCTCTCTAACCCACTCCTATTATATTCATTTGTGCCGGTGAAAAGCATCATAACCCACCTCAAATCCCAGGCATCATCTCCATCCTTTCTATCTCTTTTGTCCTATAAGAAACCATCAATTCTATCTACTTTACCTTCTATGTAGCTCCCTAATCTGCTGCTTCATTTGTTAGACAGAATAACATAGCTGTTAAGAATATGGTAGCTGAGTCAGAGAGATGTGGATCTGAATCCTTGCCTTACCATTTACTAATTATATAAAATACTTAATTACCCTGAGTTCAGGTTTTCTGTTTTGTCTGTATAAGGATAATAATAGTTCCCATGTACCTCATTGGGCACTTTTAAAATATAGGTAAGAAATTCTTGTAAAGCGGTTTTCCTGGTGCATAATTGTTCAGCAAAAATTGGCTTTGACTTTTACTATTGTTAATTGTTATTAGTGCAAGTGACTACCACCTCATGGTTAGATCATGGCAACCACCTCCTAACTCTGGTTTCCCTGATTCCATTCTTTCCTTCACATTGCCTTGCTTTATGTTGCAGGTAGAATCATATTTTTAAAGCACAAATGTGTGCATATTACTCCCTTGCCCCATGGGTACCCGTTAATTTCAGCGTAAATCCCAAACCCCTAATCACCATGCCTAACCCATTCCTGATCTGTCTCCTGCTTATCACGCCAGATTTTTTCTTGCATTCTTCTTTGACAAAAAGGTTTACAAGCTTGAGTGTGCCAAGAATTACTAAAAACTGTATTCAGACTGGTTCTTATCATATACCCACAGATTTTCATTTAGTAAAATAAACCCAGGGTGGGGCTCAGAACTTTGCATTTTAAATTAACTTTACCTCCTGCACCTCCTCAGGCCGTCCCCACCCCACCCAACGCCAAGAGGTTCTGACGAGGGAACACAACTTCAGAAACTTTGGCTTGTATTGTATTATACTCCAAAGGCCTTTTTCAGCATTTTTTGCCTAACTGTCTCTTTTTTTTTTTTTTTACTCACCTTAGAAGTCACTTTTTCAAGGAAGCAGTAAAATGTTGAGCTTCTTTTATTTTAATTCTTTGCAGAAAAGCAGACTTCTGATATTAATTTGGTCTCTTATACAAGTTCTCCTATTGAGAAGATAATTCATTGTGTAGTTGAAAGTTACTATATTTCCTCATTTTACATTAATACTTTGTCATCCTAGTGCACGTGTCTCTCATGACTTTGGTCAGCATGAATAAAATGTTCCTGAAATCTGAACTCTACCAGGCAAAGCAGTAAAACTGAGATCATTAATATTTAGAAATGAAGAGTAGATCCTGAAATAGAATACATCTTGTGAGGTATCGCCTAAAAACAAAACAAAAGGACACGCATCTGTCTTAGGTTTGGCTTATTTTCAACAACATCTGGGATGAAACATAACTGCTGTCTCTCTGCACCCAGTGGCTTGTACCTTTTGTCCTAACGGTGGCATTTGTATTTACTGAAATACTCAGCCATTTCATTTAAGGCATAAAATTGAAGAGAACTAATATTATTTATTGTTATTTTTCCCCTTTTACAACAAGAGTCATCCCTTGCATGCTCTTGATTTTATTTAAATTTTCCCTCAGGTCATAAGTAATTTGATAGCTAGGTGTGTGTGTGTATGTGTGTGTGTGTGTGTGTGTTTGTGTATATGTGTTAGAGAGAGAGAGAGAGAGAGAGAGAGAATTTGTATCTTTGTGATTTATTTTTAAAAGCTCTTCCCCGTAAAATCAGTAAGATTTTGCCTTTTTTTCTCCCAGCATTTGACAGATATAGACATAGAGATAAGAATCATGATAGGCTGTTGAATAGTTTATCTGTTTGTAGTTTAACTTCAAATATATGACTCTAAATTTCAGAATAGATATCTCACTTGGTGTAGTTCAGATAATTGATTCATAAGTCAGCTGCATCAGGCAGGTTTTGATGGTATCTTTATAAATAGGCCAGAGCTTTCAAATGCCTGATCGTATCTCTCATGCTGACATGAAAGGCACTTAGAGGTTGGAATATGCTAGCAGTACAACTTGTATTCTAGATACAGTTCATGAGGCCTATTAGCTTCCTATGGTACAAGTAACAAAATATCACTGAATGTAATAAATTGAATGATAATCCCAGAAATGCTTTTCTAATTGTGTTTTAAAGGAGCCATGCGAGTTATGACTTTCACATTAGATGTTTAGAAATAAAACACAAGTCATTTTAATACGTTTAAAACATAAACCAGCATGCTAATAAAATAAGAGGATTAAAAATTCCAGAGACATATCCACCAGCGCATACTGCTAAGATGGTTTCTCATCCATATGTGAGTCACATGGAGCCTGCTTTTACAAAGTGCATTCACTCAATCTGTCTTCATAATTCCAGATGTATGCACACACATCTTTTATCCTAAGATTAGGTAATGGATTAGGAGTTTGCATAGTGAGATATGTGTCAGATAACAGTAAACATACAAGATTCTGAGCTAGAAACAATATATTAGACAAATTTATCTGTTTAATTCTAACCAGATCCCTTGTACACTTTGTGAATTTCTTTGGGGCCAAGCATTCTATACCATACATTATACATCGTCTCCTCCCTGACTGCTGTCCTAACCTGACTTTCTGGTCAGTTCTCATGTACATAGAGGATTTTTTTTTTTTCTGGATAGGCTTGAAATACTTCATTCTAAGTACTGTTTCCCCACTCCATTCTGTACCACAAAAATAAGCACAAAACCCTATAATCCTAGAAGATAGCTATATCTGTTTGAAGAAAATCAGAATAGGTCACCCCAAAATACGCCACTTTGGCATATGGAGTATTTTGACTTCAAGGCACTTAAACAGCAGGTGAAAGAAAGACTCTTACCCTCTTTTTTCTTCCAAAAAGTTCCTCAGCAAATATCAAAAAGTGCACAACAAGAAACACACTGGGAAGAAAACCTCTAGCATCCCAAATTTGGAATGTGTTATCTGTCAAAGGAGAACATCTTGAAGCATGACACCCGGAGTTGTCTGAACCAATCCTAACAAGGCTTCACGTGCAGGAAGTGCCTGGAGACCTTCTGCTGGAGGATGGAGTTGCCGGTACGATTGGCATCCCACACGGGGGAGATGCCCTCCAAGTGTTGGGCCTGCTCGCAGCAGCTCATGAAGAAGAAGTTCATGCAGAGCTAAGGGACCAAGCTGCATGGAGCTCCCAAGCTCCATACCTGTCCCACCCGGGCCAAGTTCTTTTTGTCCCAAAGGGAACTGCAGCTGCACCAGGCTTTTAAACACTGCAGGGAGCTGTTTGCGTGCAAGTTCTGTGTGTGCAGCCAGAATGGCCTGCAGATGCACACCAAGGCCAAACACAGGAATTAGAGGGCATGTGTCTGCAAGTTCTGCAGCCACACCTTTACCCAGAAGGCAGGTCTCAACCTGCACCTGAGCAGGCACGTGGGCCAGAAGCCCTTCCAGTGTCACCTCTGTGGCTACACCTTCTGCATCCAAGCTGGCCTGGAGAAGCACAACCACACCACACCAGTGAGAGGCCTGCAGCTGTGAGTTCAGCACCCAGAAAGGCCCCTGCTGAGAAGCACAGGACTCTTACCAAATGCGAGGCCCTGTGCCTGATGCACAGTGAGGCCAAACACCACCAAAACTTCGGAGTTTGGAACATAGAAAGGTTCACTGCAGGGTTATGCAAGAGGAGGGTGGCTCATGCCTTAAAAACCCCAAACTCCCCGAAAGCTTTCAGCAAAGCGCTTTTATAGGAAAGGTGAGGGAGGGGCGTGGCTAGTTGGTGCACACTTCTTGGTGTCAGAGCCTTTGTCCTTAAGGTCAGGTCACCGTCAGGTCATGATGTTCCTGTAAACCTCCACCAAAACAAATGTTACTCTCCATTCTGTAAAGAAAGGGCAAGGTCACAAGGCTCAGCTTTCACCCTCTGAGGTCCAGGCCCCGGTTAAGTGGGAGGGGAGTGGCCTGTGCAGGCTGGCCGCCCGGACCGAGAGCACTCATCCAGCACCCGGCCTGGCTCCTCCCACCAGTGCCCAGGCTGAAGAGGCAGATTTCAGCTGACGGCACCTCAGAGCCAGGTGCCCAGACCCTGCCCAGCCGTCATCACCGAGGGACCCAGGTGCCAAGCCCCAGCCGGCCCTCAGGCTTTTCAGTTAAACTGGAGATAATCATTTGTATAGGATCAGTAGGAATACAGGTTGTAGCAAATACCCGTCAGGTGAATTCCCAGCTCACAGCAATTGCCCTTCTTTGAGAATAGCCCCAACACAGAGGTGGACCTGAAATAATGATGCGCAATGTCCTTGCAACTTAACCCTGACCTCTGGCCAGCTCCTAGGGGTAGACAACTGATCTAAGCTGGACCAAGTTTTGCAACTTGAACAGAGAGACTGAAGCTGGCTGAAGCTGTTACCTTAATGGCAGCATCCATATACTCCAGTTGCTGAAGCGTCCGTGGACTGCGACTCATGGAGATGGCTCTGCCATTAGGTCGCAGAGATAGGGATGGGGGAGAGGTCTGCTGCTACTTCAAGGCCAGCGGGAGGCCCTGGTGAGGGCTCTGGAGCTCCGCAGGACACAGCCCTTAGCCTGTCCCCGGCCCCCAAGCTCACCTGCCGGCCCGAAGGCAAGAGGGCCTGGAAGGCCCTGGGGAGAAAGCCAGAATCCACCTCCAGCCACATTCAATGCACCAAGACCACTGTTGCCTGAGCAAGACATCTGACCCCCATGCTGATTGTTGGGCAATGATGGTTACTCGCTAATGGCTGCATGCCCACTCTGCCCTGTTACATGACTGGCCGCCACCAGCAGGGTGCCACCAGGAGGGTCCCACTTCTGCCAGATCTGTGGGAAGACCTTTAAAGTGGTGGCCCAGTTGCGTGGGCACGTCAGACAGCACAAGGGAGTGAGGAAGTTCAATGGCACCGAGCGTGGCTCCAAGTTCATCCAGTAGGCCCACCTATGACCTGTGCAGAACTGCAATCCACCAGAGCACAAGCTGGACCCTGGTCATTGAAAACCAAACAATGGTGGTGGGCTCAGCTGAGATGGTGAAGTGCCTGGCCCAGGGTGGCCTGGTCAGCGTCTGTGTGCAGAGGAGAGCCGGGGTTCCTGCATCCCTCATTCATCCTCACGGCTGCCATCTCTGAGAAAGGTGACACGTAGCTCCCCTGCCCACCACAGCCCACTTGGCCCTGGCCCCCAGTAAGCCACAGGGCTTTGGACTCTAAAGAAAACAACTGCTTTTTTTTTTTTTTGAATGCTTTACTCCCGACCACCTTCATGTTTTGCTCAAAAGATCTTCTCATGAAGTCCATACCTAACTCCCATTTAAAATAGCCACCCTGCTTTCACCCACTCCTGAGACATGTGTGTCCTTCTTGGCTGCTTAGTTTTCCTCTGCAGTCCTTGTGCACTCAACATTATCTAACATCCTGTATCATTTACATACTTTCTTTATCATTGTCTCTTCCCATTAAACTATAGGCTTTATGAAGGTATGGCATTTAATATATTTTGTTTGCTGCTGTATCTCCAAAGCTTAGAACAAAGCCTGACCCATAAGAGATTATCGATAAACAATAATTGTTTTATTTGTTTTTTAAAAGAATATATGTGTTTTATGTTTGTAAGTGCAAAGATAAGAATGAAAGAAATACACCAAACTAATAATATTGACTACTCTGGGAGTGATCATTTGAGAATTGTATAAGAGAACTATCAGCATTTTTTTCTTTATACTTTTATATTATTTTAAGCACTTTCTTTTTATTAATAGCATGTATTTCTATCACCAAAGAATATTATAATAAAACTAACCATTAAAAAATAGCACAGTGCCTGCTATATAATATGCACTCAAACATTTTTTTCAATAAGCATGTTATGGGCTCCAATTATATGCCAGACACTGTGGTAAGACCCGGGGTAGATGGTAGTGAAAATGAATCACAAGAACTCCACTTTCTTGGAGCTTGAAGTCATGTAATATGGGTCTGTTCATTGCCTAAAGATTGCATGTACTTTCTATTGTTTATAAAGGTATATTTATATTTGTGAAAATACGGCAAACTGATTTCCAGATTGCTTGGAAAGGGGCACAAGAACAGTTTCCAGAATGATGGAAATGTTCTGCATCATGATTTGACAGCAGTTACACAGGTGAATACATTTGTTAAAATTCACTGAACTGTGCACATAAAATATGTGCATTTTATTGTATGTAAATTGTCTTAATCAAAAATGCAAAAGTGTATATATTTTGTTTTCTAAATTATAACACCTGGTCTTGTAGGAAATTAGTGAGAGGTAATCCATCTTTAAAATAAAAAATTAATAAATGTGATTAATAAGATTTGTGATTAGACTTAGATTGACAAATAAAAATCTATAGATATTAGTAATAAACTGAGGAGAGTTTTAGGATCCATATAAAAATTTTACTGTGCAAATCAGCCCAATAGACTCTTTCAATATTTGTAAATATGAAGTAACCTTTAGTTGTCCTTTGATTACAAAATTAATCAATGTTTATTTACAGAAAATTTGGAATCACAGATAGAAAATCATCCAAGGGCTAATAATCATTTGGCATATTCTATGGCAATCATTTTTCAAAGATACTTTTGTACATGAATGAAATTATACTTACCTATACTTTTGTATCTGGCTTTCATATTTACTATCAAAACATAGGCATCAACCCCCAAATTAAAAACCACTTGTAGATATGATTTTAAATGTGTGTCTGTTTTTCAGTGGTATTGAGGGAATGTGGTTGGTAGAGAAAACAGTATAGAGACCCAGCTACATTCCTTTCTGAATCCCAGCTTAGCCAATAGCTAGCCTTTGACTAGATTAATCTTTTTGTCTGTGTTGAGGTGTGTAAATGATATAACTTAGTTAGGCAAAATGAGATAACAATATCTTCTTTGCAGGGCACCTTTATATATTTATATAAAATATATTTAAACCATCTAGCACTGTGCTATGTACCTAGCATGCACTCAATAAGTGATTATACAGTTCACATACCACAATTATTTTAACCACACTTTTAGACAATGTTATTGTTTAAAATTTTCTCTGTTTTAACAAAGTGTACCTGAACTAGTCTGTTTTTCGGATTAACCATAGCCTAGATGTCAAGATTTGTCAGTTTAGGGTCACGGATGATAAATAACATCACATATATCATTCTAGGCATATAATCAGTCTTATCACAATTTTTTATACTATAGCCTTCTAGTTCTTAAACTCTTAATTTTAATTATTCTGTTTATTGGAATTGAAACATTGATAATCTTTCAGTAATACTATTGAGTATATTTTCAGAGCACTTGCATATTAGAAATTCTTTGTCTTCGTATTTCAACCAGAATGTTTGCCCTTATAACTAGAATTTTGCAAAAGTTCCCCTCAAAACTCTTTAGACTTTTCACTTTTCTTAACTAATTTATGTAGTTGCAAAGAAATTTAGGCCATATTACATTTTTCCATTTACCTGCTTTTTCTTTCTGGGAGACCTATGTAATTTTTTTTTTTTTTCTGATACACGCTGAATCCTATTTGAGACTTACAATTTTACCTATCTCCTTGCATTACAAAGGCAGGGGCTGTTGTTTCTACTATAGATTTCTGAGTTTATTATAATTATTTTAGGTTAGATTCTTATCTTCATGCCTATAATATTTATTTATATTGTATTATGATATGTTTTAATATATTCATTCCTTTGTCCTTCTTTGGATTCTTAAAAACCTCCTCTTGTTTTACATCAGTGTCACTTAACTAATTTTCTGTAATGCCAATGCAACTCTTCGTTGCCTAAAATGCATATTTTAAAGTCTGTTCTAGACTTTCTATTTATTCTTCATTTTAAAAATTATTTTAGGATATATACTTTCCCATTTCAGATTAATATTTCTATGTTCTTGTCTTGAGTAATATTTTCAAAAATCCATTATTATTAATGTGTACGTATGGTGGGGGGGCATTTAACTGTTTGTTCTGTTTTATGTTTCTTGATCCTTATAAAAGGAAGGAGCTTTTGTGGTCTGGTTTGCCAACATATGGTGCTTCCATTTTTATCCTTATCTTCATCACCCTCTCAATCATTATTTTGGAAAGAGTGGAAAGAGATAGTGTAGCTTTCTCAAATCTCATACTTGAAGTCTAGTTGTTGTGCCATCTCAGCATAATTTCTAGGCATAATCAGAATTGACTGAGTTTGGCTGTGCTTTGTGGAGGTGGAGAGGGTTCCCAAACTTGCCATCTTCTCATTACAAGGAAGAACAAATATGTAATGAATAACATGACACAAATTGTTTTGTTTTTGTCTATTTTTAACAAATGCTATCCATGAATAATTCTAAATCACAGCTCTTTGGGACCCTGCCCCAACATTTCCAACAACCAAATCTCTACCTCATCTGTGTTTGCCTTTATCCATGAGTACAATACAGATTAAGAAAGTTTGCCACTATTGCTCTTCTTATTTCTCAAGCTGTGCATGTTTAAAGAAAGATAGATGTTGGTAGTGGGTCCTGAGTAATAAGAGATAAGGTATATGGTTCAGAAAATCACTCTCATGGAGGGAAGGGACAGCTGGTCTCTTTTCTGGTTGTGCAGAGCTTATGTGAAGCAAGGATTTAAGAAAAGGGTAATATAGGCAAACTGCATTTTTAGTCCAGAAGGTAACACAAAGATAGCTATGATTTTATCTCTGATTTCTATTCTCGATTCAGTTAGTGAAACACTGAATTTGTGTTATATGACTTCTGTTATATGAAACTTCAATGTTATTATAAAATGTCATTATTCAACTTAAAAAATTGAATTTTAACAGAAAATTGTGAAATGGCAGATTCAGCCCTCTTAACTAGTCAATGTCTCAATTAAACCCCATGATTAAATAATATATGCCAATATGTGTCCAATATTACAGTTCTGTTATAGATGATCCCTTACTGGTGGTTATGTAAAGGTGAAATAAAATCATTAAAGCTCTGTTGTTTTATATTTTTCTTATAGATGAATTCAGTTTGTTTAAATATATTTAATAAAAGAACATCATTAGAGAGATATAGAGACATAGATATATAGTATAGATATACAGTATATCTATATACACTATACCATATGTGTGTATTAGTTTTAAGTCTACCAACAAATATGTTTATCTTCAAAAAGATGCTATTAAGAAAACAATAAATATTAATTTAGAATGACCAAATTCCATAATTTTTAAACTATTTTTGAGCAGGTTTTGCTCAAAACCTCTCCTGTTGTGGAGAACAATATGAGTAAAATATAGACTTCTTTTATATAAGGCTTCAAAATCTTCTGTTAAATGTCAACCAACCGGTTATTATTTTACAATTATTGTTTGAATGAATTAAACTTTCTGTCCCCAGCTCAACACCAAAATTTTAACCCCAAATATGTTTGTGTGTAGAAATAACCCCAAATTTTGCAAACCTAAATAGTTTCTTACCTTGAAAGTAAATTTATATCTGGAAAAAATATCAGTTTAATTTAATATGTGTTTTGAAATGTTTTCACGTATCTAGTTGTTTAATACTCACTTTTAAAACAGAGTTGACTAAACAACTAAAACTGAGTTGTTAAATACTCAGTCTTATAAAATGGTCTAAAAACTACAGAGGTAATGCATGTTCATACTTCCACAAAATGGCGCAAATAATTCCATATCTTACTCTTCTTCAATGTTCTGTTTTTTCCTAATTCTTTATGTCTTAGTTGTTCCAGGATTACTAAAATGTTGGTCAAATTTCACATTGCAACTGATACTTTTCATCGCTAATTCCCTCCTTACAGGAACTAATAGTTCCATTATTAAAAATAAACTTATTATATCTCTATCCAAAATAAACAAAAATAATGTTTGGTGGTTTATACATTTGAATATTATGATGAACTTCTTCTTTGCTTTGAAATAATATGTTGTCACTAAGAAGTATATTCTCAGTTTATAGTGTCTTTTTTTTTCCCTTGGGAATTTAAAATACTTTAAATAATTTGGGCTTTGCCTGATTCCCCCAGAAGTGTAGAGTATGACTGATAACTGCCTTTAGGATCCCTAATAGCTAAATTACAATTATTATGCAAAGTCCTACAACAGACAGTTATATGGATTGTTAAATGACTTTGCCTTTTTTGCAAACTATAATCATTTTCCTTTATTAGCTGAAGGATTTCATAATTTAAGGAAAATGAAAAACCTATAAGTCACACTTTCAAAGAAGGAACATGGATATTGCAAACATTAAATTCCCCCATAAAAATGTTACGGCATCATTAAACTAGGTTCAGATTAATACAATTCAGTCAACTCTAGATAGATATCTCCCATAATAAGCTGAAACAATACCTAGTGATCTAAGATGTAAAATATTTTACTACAGCCAATTTATAAGCCTATAAAACATATAGGTATCATTCAACTTCTTTATTAATAGTGCATGCCTTGTATTAAATCAAAACCATTTTAAACGCCCTCCCCTTTGACATTCCCTTCCTCAGCTCTTGCCCCTCATCATGTGTTATCTCACTGAAGCTCATCCAAAGTGAATGACAGCATCTTTTTTTACTAGAAGCAGCATAGGCAATTCCCAGTCTAGTGCTACAGCTTAACTATCTTTCAGATTTAGACACACTTGCTACCTTCAACCTACAACATTCTATGGCCTTATGTTGATGTATTTGTTTCTCTACTGTAAGTAGATGTGGTTTCTCTCATTTTGGAAAACTGAAATTTATTATTTTTAGGTTTTTGCAAGTTGCTTTACACGTGAATCATGTTCCCAAGAAAACTGATACTGGGAGAACTTTATGTTGTAGCCAATTCTTTTGAATCAGGAAGATCCTTTTTTTCACCCTGTTTTTGCCCAATAAGAAAGCCAAACATTTCAAACTGGCTGAGTTACTGGGGGTTTTAATGAGTTATTGGTCTGGTTATCTATTGCCACATAACAACCTTCCCCTAACAAAACAAGGATATATACTGGGCTCACAATTCTGCAAGTGGGGATAATTCATCCCTGCTCTACCTGGCAACGGCTAGAGTAGTCCTAGGTTAGAGGCTGAAATCACCTGAAGATTAACTTGTCTGTTTGTTGGTTGTTTGGTCACTAACCCCATGTGGTATCTCTGGCCTAGTGCCTTCAGGGCAGCCAGGTTGATCCATGCTGATTCTGAACAATGCAGAGTCCCAGGAAGAGATGGGAGCTCGAGCTCTTTCCAACCTGGTCTCATAAGTCCTTCCCATTACTTCCACCTCATTCCATGTGTTAAAAGAGAGTCAACATGGATGATCCATAATCAAGGTGAGGGGAATCCAACTCAACATTTTAATGGGAGAAGTATCAAAAAATGTGTGGACATGTTTTATAACTGTCACATTATAAAAGGGGAAATTAACCCAGAACTTTTAAATATCACTATGAAAAATAATCAGTGGTTCATTTCTAAAGTTGCCTCACAGAAACTATTTTTAAGATATAAATTCCTGGGCCTCCCTGGTGGCGCAGTGGTTGAGAGTCCGCCTGCCGATGCAGGGGATGCGGGTTCGTGCCCCGGTCTGGGAGGATCCCATATGCCGCGGAGCGGCTGGGCCCGTGAGCCATGGCCGCTGGGCCTGCGTGTCCGGAGCCTGTGCTCCGCAACGGGAGAGGCCACAACAGTGAGAGGCCCGCATACCGCAAAAAGAAAAAAAAAAAAAAAAAAAAAGATATAAATTCCTTTTTTAATGTAAAACAATTTTTTCAGCTTTAATGAGGTATAATTGACAAATAAAATTTCAACTTATTTAAAGTGTACAACATAATGGTTTCTTATATGTATAGAGTGTGAAATGATTACCACAATTAAGTTAACTAACACAACTATCACCTCACATAGTTATCTTTTTCTTTTCTTTTTGTTGAGAATGCTTGTTCTTATTCCTTTTTTCCATAGACTCCTTACAACAAGATGTGTCACTCAGATCACCTTGTTAAAAAAACAGGGTATAGGGCCTCCCTGGTGGCGCAGTGGTTGAGAGTCCGCCTGCCGATGCAGGGGATACGGGTTCGTGCCCCGGTCTGGGAGGATCCCATATGCCGCGGAGCGGCTGGGCCCGTGAGCCATGGCCGCTGGGCCTGCGCATCCGGAGCCTGTGCTCCGCAACGGGAGAGGCCACAACAGTGAGAGGCCCGCATACCGCAAAAAGAAAAAAAAAAAAAAAAAAAAACAGGGTATAATAAAGAAAAAAATTTTAATGTATACAAATATGAGTAGTATACTTACCAGAGAAATTTTGAACTGTGACTCATCACAGATACATATGCTATGAAATTAAGATTATGCTATGATTAAGATTAAGATTAAATCATAGATTAAGCTATGAAAGAATTTTCATACCATTTTGACAGTAGAGTTCTTCCATATAACATGGATAAATATGTTATTTTTAATGCAAAATCATCCCAAAAGAATCTTTCTTTAACTAAGAAAAGAATTTTAAAGAATGAAGACCAAATCTCTAAGATTATTCAGACAAATAATAAGAACAAAATAAAACCAAAAAAAGATTAAAGTATAAATGCTTAACCTGATCTATATGTACATATACTTATATGGTCAAGATTAATATTATAAAAGATTAATAAAATCACTATAAATAGTTGATCAAAAAAGTATATAACTGACTTTACTAGAATAACTACACAATAAAAGTTTATTTCTCATTTACAAAGCAATCTAATCTGAATATTCCCAGTTGATAAGAAGCACTCCTCACTTAAGCTTGATGTGTTAGTGCCAAGCAAAAGAAGACTGGGCCTCATTACAGTTCCGCCCAGAGGTAACCATGAAGCTCGTCAGTAAAAGGAAATTATCCCATTTGCCAAAGCTTCAAGAAGTACACTTTGCTGTGTACCTCATAAGTCAAGAAAGGTATAATGTGGTAGAGAGTCCTAGGCTGTGATCAGTGGTTTCGCCAGTTGGTCAGAGGTATCTGTAAAGAGGTAAGACTGGAAGAACAGTGCCAAGAAGGACTGGAGAATAAGCATGTGAATGAATCTCTCAGAGAGGGCATCATATTTACAGATCTTTATGTATCACTTTAATGCCAACTGGAAAGCATCCACCAATGAGAAGTCACTTTACAACCAAATGGACAAGATGAACTGCCCTACAGATAACCTGCCTTTTTTCTTGACTACCTTTGTGCTTATATGTAATGGACCCATGATAACAGTGGCCTTGGTGGCAGGGATGGGAGCAATGCTTGAGCCCACAATATGGACTTTGTCTCAATATAGCTTCTAAGTTTCCAACCAACCAGTATCAGAAATGGAGCCTCTACCCTGGGTATGGCACAATTTCTCTGGGGGCTGAGTGAGTGGGTAAACAGGTTATGAGGTTAAACAGGCATCAGGTTAAATGCTGGCATCCAGATTCTGCTGTCCCAGGAGTCTATCATCTGTCTTAATATTGAGGAGTGCAATTCAGTGGAAGCATCCCGACTGTCAACTCTGACCCATGGAGCACAGTCACTAGGAAGCTTGTCTAAGTTGTCTTTGCCTCCTCACCACGGCTTTCCTCACTTCCTTAGTAAAGGAAGTTCCTCTGAATCGTCCCAGAGGACACAGTCAGATGGTGGGTTCTTGGGTCCAATCTACCATAGCAATTCTAACCCCCCCATCTTCATGAACATTCTGGACTATTTTGTATACTACCACACAAGGTTCCCTTACTTCCACTCTTTTTACTCTAGTGCATCATCAAGGTTAGATTTCCACAGATCAAAAAAGCTAAATGTTGAATCATGACTCACATGAGCAAGACCATGTCAATGACTTAATTCTCTCCTGCCCAGACTAATAGTCTGTGTCACCCTCCCTGACTCCAGTCTACCACCCTCTACTCAAGATCTTCTACGTGGTCCCCTAGTTAGTGCTGACACATGTTAACCAAGTGTGCATGCAGCATTGCGAGTATGCCCAGGTTAACTTCTCCAAAATCTAACCTTACTTATCAACGATTTAGCTGAAGTTAGGCCTAGGGCTGCAACTTGAAACTCAGCAGGTGACAAGCTCATCAGGGACAGCAGAAGGGATGCTGCAGTCCAGGAGGTGGACAGTTGACTTCTGAAGGAAATTGTACCCAATGTAATCTGAGAAGGCCCAAAATGTTTGTATCTAATACAGGATTTCTTTCAGGACAATAAGGCCTTCAAGGTTATATATTTACCAAACAGTTTTTACTTTTTTCTTTTCCTATGATGTATGGATTTATAAATGAACTTTTAAAAACCCCTTATCTTTTAATCTAAAATGTATCTTAGTTGTATAAGTTAATTTTTCTATGATAATTGCCCTTGTTAGCTTAGCATACAATAAGGAAAGGCAGACTTTTTCATTATCAGACCAACTGTAAACTACATACTTACGGGTAAGGAATTTAACTTCTTAAGGCCTTAGTTGTAAGTAAAATTTATGTAATATCAAATAATTCACTGGTTTATTATAAAGACACTTTCAAAAATAAATCCATGCATTTCAATTAAATAGACCATGAATTTCACAAATTGATAATTTAAGCCCTATAATATATTAACTATATGAATATAACTATATATTTCATTAAAAAGATATATATAAAATAAAGGTAAATTGAGCCCTGTAGAATGGTAATTTAATAAAATTATATAGTAATCCACCCGTAGGTTATACTCATATTATTCTGTGTAATAAAGAAAAGGTTAAGTGTGAAGCAAAATGTACAAGATACAAACAACTAAGAAGGCAAACTATATATTTGAAAACACAGTTGTGGTTCATGGCCAATTATTTCATATCTCTAAGAGAATTTTTTAATTGCATACAAAGGGTAAATTTAATTACCATACAAACGTTTGAAACTCTCTGATATAATAAATCCCTTAGGATCACATGTCAATTAAACAGATTTCCTTCTCTTTCCAAATACATTATTGATCAGTTTGGCCATGGATTTAGATCCACTGGGTCTTCTCTTTTCTTTGAGTTTGAAGTTTGTCAGGATGCCCTTGATAATTCTGATAAACATCATTTCCACCTCCAGAGATTGCTCTGCTGCAGACAGTTCACAGAATTGGCACCGGTTATCCAATGCCAGTTTTTGCCCTTCTTCCCAGCCAACCTCTCGCACATGACAGAGATCTTGCTTGTTACCCACCAAAAGCACAGCTGATTCCACAGCTCTGAAACACAGATACACAATTCTTTGACAAGACTGTTTTAAAAATTCTTTTTTTTTTATTAAGTAGGTTTATATCAAAAAGAATTATGGACCAAAAGAAAGAATACTGTGTGTGTATGTGTGTTATTTGTGGTCATATATGTGTGTATCTCATTTACTTACAAAAATTATTTTAGATAAAATGTAGTAAATGACACAGAAGCAACAAAGCTCTTAAAGCAAAACATTTGAAGTGGTACAAACTTATTCCTGGAATTATGGCTCTGTTTACTAAAAAGACATGATTGTAACATTTTCCACTTTCAATTCCCTTATATGTAAAAAAAAAAAAAAAAAAAAAAAAGGTAAAATAGTCCTCGTCACACAGAATGCTCACAGAGGTTAAATGAAGATGTGTATAAAAATCTAGCCCAGTGCCAGGCAATAAAGTATGCTTACTAAGTATTATCTTTCATTTCCTTATCAACTGAAAGAGAGGGACTAACTAATGCCTCTTTACTAATTCAATACTTGTTGCTGTTTGTTAATATTCATTACAGCATACTTTAAAGAAAATTTTACAGTCTCTTGACCTTGTACAATTTTTCTGTTTATTGAAGAAATATATCGCTTTGGTAAGGTAATGTCTTTGGCAAATATCAATATAGTCTCCTCAGTTACAGTGTAACATTCCTAAAGCAAAGTTTCATTTGAAGAATACAGTAAGGCTACTAGGTCTTAAATGACATGGAACTCTGCCAAGATATCGCCTATAGGGAAGAAATGGGAAAATGAAAACAGTCTTCAGGCTGGTTTCATTCACATGACAGTGTGAGCCGTAAGGGAAAAAGCACTGTATGTGTTGGATTTTGAGGGCACTAAGAGTATCTTTTTCTATAGAGTTCAGAAAATTATTGTGAAGAATTAATGGGGAAGAATAAATGAAACATTTTCAATGGTGAATCACAAATATCAGATGTAATTTTATAAAACAATGCCATAATTTTGCTTTTTATCTACAGATAAGATACTCTAGTTTACCTAGAGATTGAGAACTGGAAAAACTCAAAAATTATTTGGTCGATACATTAAAAAGTTTGCCTGAAAAATATCAAATATAGGGATTTTTAAAATATACTTTTTTGCCTATTCGTGAGTGATTCTTTTGATTTGTAAGAATAGAAAGTAGTTTTAATTACTTTCCCTTACCTAAGTTATGGTGCTTAAATATAAGGCATTTAGCACTTGAAACAATAGAGGTCCCTCAAAATCAATAATATTATAGGAAATCAGAGCTATGAGGTACCTTAGTAAAATCACATTCTTTTCCCCTACCGTGTTTCCATCAGTTTTATAGTCAGAAAAAGGAGGTCTAGAGATTAAAGGGTTTACCCAAGGTCAATCAGATATAAACAAGAATTTAGATCAAATGACTCTAGGGAAATATAACATCAATTATTATCTGATTATTTCTTGATAGTAGGCATTTAAAATAGATATAAAAAGCACAGGTACCAATTTTCAGGAATAATATTGTGCTTTTTTGCTTCCCAGATTAGAATGCTATTTTAGATTTTAAGGGCAAATCTGGTTACGATCACAAAGAATCCCTTATACCAGCAGGTTAAACAAAAATAAATATTTTAAATGGAAAGGCTAAAACAATTTTTAAAAAAAGGAAAACTAAAATGGGAAATTCATAGGTTTAAATTTATATCTACTAATGCAAAATTAGTTTAAGGCACAGTTATGTTTTCCTTCATAGTCACTTGTGTCAAGACATTAGCAATCGGGAGTCGTTGATCAGCTCTTTGTTTTAGGAGGTGAAATGGAGAAAAAGGTACTCTCATACTTAGAATCTGTAACAGTTTGATTATTCAGTCTATTTTGCTTTGATTGATTGAACAGCTCAATGACTAGGAATTGGATGCCAAGTGTAATAAATCTGGATTTATTTAGTAGCCTTCACATTTTTTGTGGGAGTGAAAAAGAAAGGTGGAAAGGGAACTATCTGTGTACAGAGGACCATTATTTTGCAAGTGAATGTCATGTTAACAATAGAAGCTGTCTTGTAAAATAGCCATTTACTCGGGGCAAGTAACTGTTTATGTCAGCCAGGATATAAAGTATTCTCATCTTATTCCTTTTACTACATGTGTAACTCCTGTGGAATGGAAGGTGGATTGTTCAGGGCTGTTAAATTTTGTAATTGGAAGCCTGTATTAAACTCTTCCTAATGATGCTTACAGCTCTATGATGATTTACTAAAAAGAAAGGAGAGAGGAAAGAAAAATACCTCACCTTTTACAATGACTAGTCTGTGGCTCCCGAATTCTGTAGATTAGTGCTTTTGCAAAAGCAAACGAAGACCTGTCACTGATGTCATACACAATAACAAACCCATCTGCCCAATGCAGCTCACTTGTGAGGGAAAATTTTGCTTTCTGTGGCTGAAAATAAATGAAGCACGTTGAAAGTGGTGGGATCTGATCCCTGTATTTTACCTGTTAGACAGTTAATTAATGGAGACCCATTTCACCTGGAAGAGAATTCAGTAAGCCAAATACTGATATTTTCTAAAATGTAGTCTCTGTTTCTTTTTTATCATCCTCTTTCTTTAAACAAAAGTGATTAAATTTTAAAAAATAAAGAACTATAATAAAGTTATATCCAAAATCAATATCCACATATATGTTTGAAAAGAGATGATATTTTCTATCCTTATTAGTAAATGGAATATGTTTTGATTTTTGGTACTAGATTTAAATCAGTAAAAAAAAAAACCAGTATTCATAAGGTTTAGCTAAAAAGATTTGAGGGATATCTTCTTCAAATCATAATTGAAAACATATTTTGTTGTACTTACCTGAGAACAAGAGTCGTATATTTCTAGATTCAATTGCTTCCCTTCCAAATACAAATGCTTTTTATAGATAGGTTCTGAAAAATATGCATATACTCATTGTCAGTATGGAAATCCTCCAGAGTTTAAAAAATGGCCTTATATTTGGATCACAGTCCTGCAAAGTCAACCAGTCATATTTTAATTGAGTACTACAGTAGCTCTTCTTTATTTCTAGTGGTCAAAAAAACATATATTTGCTAATGTATATTTCTTACAAATGAACTTTACCACTATACCTATTCACCTACATGTTTTTCTGCCTATATACTTATCTTCCATTCTATTACTATGGATGAATTATCTGTGTTTCTATCTAAGGCCAGTCCATTCACTATGAACTATTTCCTCTGACCTGCTGAAAGACATGGCTCCAACAAGTCTACCTCCCTCTTCTGCATCACAAAATGTTCCTCTTTATTATATCATTACTAGCAGCTGAATTTCTCCTAACTTAACAACCCTTTGGATCCCAACTATTGCTCTATTTCTCTGTTGGCCTTTTGATAAATATCTATACTCCCTGTGTCCAAATTCTCTCCTTCCATGACCTTCAAATTATTACAATCAGGCTTTAATTCCAATTACGTGACTAAAACTGTTCTTATCAGGGTTATGGTTTTAGACTCAGTGGAAAGTTATTGATCTTACCTGCCCTGTCAGTAGTATTAGTATAGTTGATCACATCTACCTCCTACCTCCATGTGAAAAATGTTTTTTTCACATGGTTTTCAAGGCAACATACTCTCCTGGGTTTTTTCTTTATTCCATATTGCTTTGTATTAATCTTTTTTATTTGTCCCACAATATCTTCTCTCACTCCAACTGTGATTCTAGTTTATGGATTTCTTCTCTATCTACACTTACTCCCTTGCTAATCTCATCCAGTCAGAGTCTTTATGTAACAATTATTGCTGATAAACCCATTTCTGTAGTCTGGACCTCTTCCCTGGACTCTAGACATCTACCACCACTGGGTGCCTCCATTTAGATACCTGATGGACATCTCAACCTTAACATGCTTAATAAGGAACCTCTGATCTCCCCGCAAAGACTGCATATCCCACAAGTTTCCATTTCATTAAATGACATATCCATAACTAGTCTCACAGGTTAAAAGCCTCAAGGGCATCCCTGATTCTTTCTTTCTCTTACATCTTATATTTATTCTATTAAAAATTCATTTTTACTCTATCTTCAAAGAATATTTTGAATTTGTCTGCTTCTCATCACCTCCTTTGCTCACACTCTGGTCCAAGCTATCATTACTTTTGCCTGTATTATTAGAAAACCTCCTAACTCAGCTCTTTGCTTTATCCCTCCCCTAACTCCCTTCTTGCTCTCAGTTTATTCTCAATCCAGGAGCAAAAACCAATTTGTAGACAGATCATGTCACTTGCCTGATCAAATCTCTCCAATCTCCCCATCTCACTTGGATAAACCTAAGCTTTTAAAATGCCTGAGAATTTCCCTAGTTATCTAGTCTCCCATGACCCCTATGATCTCAGTAGACCTCTTTGGCTATTGTCTCCCACATTCCTCCACTGAAGCTACACAGTCCTCCATACCATTCCTCACATTTTTCAGAAAGTTCCTTCCTCTGAACTTCGGCAACTGTTTCTTCTACCTGGAATGTAACTGTCCAAATATCTTCATGGCTCAGTTTTTATCACCTGCGGGTCTGTTCAAATGTCTCCATCTCAGCCAGGTCTACCCTGACTACCCTATTTTAAATGACCACACACCACTCCCCTATGCTTTCTTTTCCTTCATAACATTGATCATCATAAGACATTATATATATATATATATATATATATATATATGTAGATATGTAGATATATATATATATGTATAGATATAGATAGATAAATGCATTTTTAATTAGCTGACCCTTCCCTCCAGAATGTAAATCTTATGAAGGCTCAGATATTTGATCATTACTATAGCCTCTTTACCTAGAAGAGTACCTGCCACATGACAGGTATTCAATAAATATTTGTTGAATGAACGAAGGACTTCGTTTCTGTAACTGTCCCTCCAGTGTTTTAATACAAGACCTACCTCTCTCCAAAATTGCATACTGACACAAAATCATGACCCATTCTGGCAAATACTCTGTAACCTGTGGTTAGCAAAATGTAGTGGACATTTGGGAAAGCCGACTTTAGGAGGTTAGGGATGAATTTTTAAATCCTTCTAGGTTACATTTAATGAAATTTGTTAGTGTTTCATTAAATCTTAAAATGTCTTCAGACAGTTTATTCTAAACTTTATAAGCTTACTACTGTGAACCATATACTGTCCTTCTAAGACATTTTAAAATACTCACTCTCAAAACTCAAAAACTGCCAACAGGGGTCACCAGCTCTTAACTTTTTAAAAGTTTATTATTTTCCCCTTCTAGTCCTCATTTACAAATGGGGTCATTTTTTTGCTAATTAATCCTCATGTGGTGGTGAATTTTGCTCATTTTTTTTTGTCTTTAAGAATGTCTCTAGGTCTTATATTTTTAATAGAGATGTAACAGCCAGAAACGTGTACATTTCATTTGCTTATTTATCTATTGATATATCTATATATCTATTGATATATCTTATAAAAGATTAAGATGATGTTTTTATTTTGTTGTTGCTGTTACTGCTTTTTGTGTGTGTTCTTTTATTTATGTTTTGTTTTATAGTTTTAGAACATTTTCTCATGTCTGACTCCTAGTTTGTGTGTTACCTTTTTTGACTGAGGTTGCTGACCTGAGAAATGAAACAATAAGAATTTCTCTTCCTATGTATTTCTTCTCTCTATAATCAGTTTTCAAGTGCTTGCCCTAAAACATTTGGCAAATGGCATATGGACTGAAATACTATGTGGGCTACACGTAGGAAACAATGCAATACTTTAAAGTTATTTTCTAAAATACTCTAATAATGCTATATCATAAATGAATGCTAAAGATTTTTGTTGTTTATTTCTCATGAAAACACTTCCAATCATAACTTATTCTTACTCTAAATAAGTATTATTGAACAAAAGAATAATTTCCCTTTCTCCCAATTCTCATATTTCTTAAAATCTTTGTTCTTATTTTAAAAACCCTCAAAACCTTTCCCCACCACACCTTCAGTCAGGTAAGATATTAGTAGCATTATATAGATTAATTGCTGAGCCAAAAATATATTCAAACCTCTGGCAAAATTCCCTGCTTGTTATTAATTCCCCACTGTGGCATTTCCCATATGTCATGCTAATTCTGATCAAAATAACAGAAATTTACAGTAGAGTTAGTGAAATGATCCTAAGATTATATCAAGGTGCCCTGGCATCTGTTTTAGAATTTCTCTGAAACTTACATAAGCAACCTAGCTAATTATGATATGATCTTTAATCATAGCATAATTTTCCAGTTATTGTCACATGCTTTTGCAATAAAAATAAGCATTTATTTTGTAGTTACTTGTGCTTTTATAATTAATTTGTCTTTATTTTTCAACAGATGTTGCTTTAATTTCAAATTGTTTCAAATTGCTTACAAAAAATCCACACTCGCGTGCTCTACAACACTTGGCACAGGCGGCAGGTCCCAGTTTTAATGTTTTTCTAGTTCTAGACTGAAACCAACTGGATTTCTAATCCATTTTATTTAACATCAAATTGGATAACTTTTTATCATAAAAGAACAATTAATTCAAATACTTATTTGGGCTTTTCTAACCAGAACCCATGAATAAATAAATTGCTTAAAAGTGCAAAAATGGGGAACTTCCCTGGTGGTGCAGTGGTTAAGAATCCGCCTGCCAATTCAGGAGACACGGGTTCGAGCCCTGTTCCAGGAAGACCCCACATGCCTCAGAGCGACTAAGCCCGTGAGCCACAACTACTGAGCCCGAGTGCCACAACTACTGAAGCCCGCATGCCTAGAGCACATGCTCTGCCGCAAGAGAAGCCACCGCAATGAGAAGCCTGCGCACTGCAAAGAAGTGTAGCTCCCACTGACGGCAGCTAGAGAAAACCTGCGTTCAACAACGAAGACCCCACGCAGCCAAAAATAAATAAATAAAATTATTCTTTAAAAAGTGCAAAAATGGAAGATTCTATTAAAATGTTTCTCTGATATTAATTATGATGCTGAAGTTTTAAGGTGAAAAATTCTAAAGTAGTGACTTACCAAAATTAGAAGCATATTCTCCAATAAATCGCTTGGTAAGAAACCTTACTGTAAGGGCTGTAAAACAAAACAAGCTGGATTTGGGGTCTTATCTGTTTTAGGATACAAATAATTTAGTAATGTACATAAGCATCTAGCATCTCCGCTCAAAATTTACTAAGTATTAATGAAGACTTAAAACTTTACTCAATTCTGGTCTAAGAATTTCCACTGTACAGCCGTAAAAATTAGGAGGCTAGAAAGTGATCTCAGTGTGCTGCCCACTCAAATCACTGCGTAAGTAATTTACAAATGCAAAGACACGTAAGACAACTCACCTTTGTAACAGAGACAGATTTCTCATTAAATATGAGATGCAAGAACTATAACATCTCTATATTTTCTTTATAAAATTAATTGTGGCTCCATGGTGCTGCATGCTAATAGTGGCCAGGACGGTCTCAAGCATTTGCAATTGTTTAAAGGAAATAGGGACTTCAAAATGCAGGAAACAGAGGAACGACCTCTAGTGTTGGTTTATCTTATTGCAGCTCCTGGGTCTGGCCCGTTGTTAAGATTCATTAGGCTACGGTGGTTCTATTGGCGGCATGCTTAGTATCATCATAATGTGACCAAAAACAAAACAAAAGAAAACAAAAACATAGCTTCCAAGGTCTGGTCTGGGCACCTCTTGCTCATTTCTGGGCATTTAAAAAGCCATGCCCCTCCAAAGTTTTTCTCACTTTGATAATGTGAAAAAAATGACATTTAAGAAATAATTCATAGGTCTCCACACATCTCTCTCCACCTTTAGTCTCAGGGAAGCAGAATCTTTTCAAGGGCATTGTTTGGCCACTGGTAGGTGTGGAGGCAGGTGTGCTGGAGTGAGAAGTAGGTGGGATAGTGATGGGAGGGATTTCCTGTTATTCCAATGAATTTCAAACATCAGTAGAACAAGATACAAATTAATAATTCAAACAGTTATATTCCTCAACCTGTATATAAATTTTATATACAGGTAATTGCATTACTTGCTTATAAAGCAAAAACTCCTACTTAAAAATAATATATAGTTATATCAAGTTTATATACATAGAGTATGTTATAATGTAATATATATCATGTCAATATATTTCTCACTCTTTATGTACTCTACACCATGCCACAGAAAACAACACCACTTACCAGATTTGCCTGTTCCTTCACCACCCAAGACAGCAAGTTTCACATCATTCATCTTGCTTTTCTGCTCCTTCTTGGTCCCTCCTGACTTCTGGAGATATACTGACTTGAGCCAAGCATGTGTTTTCCAAAATCCTTTTTATTATTGCTGCTCTCATTTCCCTAAGGCCAACTCCACCCCATACCCCTACTATCCAATAATAACTTTAAAAATATTTTCCTAGAGTAGTTTTTAACATGTCTCAAAAGAAAAAAAAAAAACAGTGGACTTACTATTTAGACACAAAGGTTTACTAAGCCAATAGTTAAGAGTTTAACAGAAGCGTAGCTCATCTTCTACTTTCATGTGCCTGGAATCTACCTTCTCCTAGAACCTAGAAAGATGATCTCTCTTCATTAAGAAAGTTTTTAGAGGATGGGTAAACATTCCTGTAAATTTCCTTTGAGTGGATTAATTTTGCTTTTTCTATTAATACCTGAGGCTACATCTTCTTGGGTTTCTCCTGTGAAAGACAAGGGGGAATAAGTTAATTCAATCATGAAAAGAAATGAAAGAAGGGAGAGGATGGCTCTCTTGGATGGATTAGCTCAGGGTTGACAGCAATGCACGTGAATATCCAGCCCATGTTTTTGTGTCATTTGAGGCTCTCAAGGAGAAATATGGGAACCCCAGAGTTTCACCTTTCTAATGTCTTCCTTAGAAAGTAACTTTTCTCTTTCTTTTTAAAAAAGTGTTATACAAATAGACAACAGTAAGATTTCTGGAAAAAAATAATAAAGCAATCAGCCTCATGTTGGTTAAATAGCACTAAACAGGAACATGTCATGTTTCCTTACATAGTACTTTTTTAAAAAGAAAAGAACATTTGGAAGGGGTGTTCTGACATAATTCACTCTTGCTATGAAATAAAAAGGCAAATTTGATATGCACAATTATCACTATTTTATACTTCTTTTCATCAATTGTCACTGCTACTCCAAGTCCCCAAATTATTTTCTTCCCTTTCTTTCTCCCCATTTGTATATGTATAAATATGAAAGTTGAGAAAAGAGTACAATAAAAAAATAGAAGAATTCAACTTTTGTGGACTACATTTTAAGACCCAGGTAAAGAAGTTTCGTTTCCAGGTTGGGTCTATCACAGAAATACATGCTTCTTTAAAATGCATTTATTTAACAAATATTGATTAATTGCCACTCTCTGTTAAAGCTATATTTGGTTTAATTAAATAGATCAACAATTAAGTAATGAATTTTCTCACCTGATGGAGTCTACAGTCTACCAATAGAAAATCGAAACAGAATTACAACAAATATTATCATTGCTAAAATGGGGCTCTGATCAAGTAGATAGAAAGGTCTTCAAAAAGTAGGTAAAGTTTGAAACATGATCAGGACCTACAGAGAGAGGAAGGAAAAAGTGATTGGGGAAGGAAAAGAGGAAGGAAAAAGTGATTGGGGAGATGTGTCTGTTCTAAAAGAAGAAACAGACTCTGTAAAGAAAAAAAGGCAAGAGAGAGTGTATCAGTTTGTGGGATCAACAAGGTAACATCTGAATAACTTAGATTTTTTCCTTTTATTACAAATTATAAAAAAATTTTAAATAAGCTATGTTTTCCCTTTAATCCATGCCACTGTATTAAAGTAACAGAGTGTTTTTTTTAAGGGAGTTTAACAGTTGATTTAGTACACTATGGAATTAAATGCTTTTCTTCTTTTTGGAGAAGTCCTATTCTTATTTTCTTAAGAAACTTCTGATTGATGTCTTTAGGAAGTTTAGTATATCTACTGATAGGAAGGAAGAACTTCACTTCATGACATGCATGACATTGAAAACAACATATAAAGGGCTGTTATCAAGACACCTGCATTCTTTCATCATAGCCTCTTCCTCCCTTTGTCCATTGCTATCCCAAAGTAAATCTAGTTAAGAAAGCAGCCTGGAGCTAGAATAGAGTGAAGTTATAAACCTGAACAAAGAGAATATAGTTATGCACATACTTTTCTAAGAAACAGAGTGCCAATATATATATATTCTTTCGACCTCATGTAAAGGGTGCTAAAAAGTTAGTGTTCTAATAGACACATTATTATACTACCTAGAATTTTCTCACATCTCCCTAAAGAAACATCCATTCACAACCAAAGCAAAATCATTTATTACTTTATTCATTTACTGAATGAACAAAAATTTATTGAGTGTCTACCATGGGCTTGGCACTAATCTTCGCTGCTAAAAACATATCAATAAACAAAGTATTCATAGATTCTGGTCATAGGAGATGGACATGTGACACTAAAAAAAACCCCATCTAGTTACGTATCGGTATTCATGAATGTTATAGTTTTATCTGCTTAGTTTTGTTTCTCTGAGGTCAGATTACCCAGCCCTTCTCATCTAATCTCATTTCCCTATAGTATCTGTTAGAGTAGATGCACCATTTCCATCACAAGCTTCAGATTCACAAGAGTGGAGTGATTCAAACAAATACCTAAGGAGAAAGAGTATCTTTTTTCCATTATCCTGTTCCAGATCTTGAAAAGATGAAATACTTCCCAACTTATTTTCTGTATCTATCATAAACTTAAACCAGGCATAAATGGTATACACACACAGAGAGAGAACAAAGAAATAACCAATGTCATTTATGAATATAGAGCCCAGGTCCTAAGAATATGAGCAAATCAAATCCAGAAACGTATTTAAAGAACCAAGCATAATGAGCTAGTAGAACCTATTCTAAAAATATTAAATTGGTTGAACATTAGGACACTTGGTAGACTATTTTAATACATTACCAAGATAAAGGAGAAAAACTATATGTCTCATATGCTCCCAAAAACATTTCATGAAATTTAACAGCTACTTAAAAAAAAAAAAACTTTTGTAATCTAAAAATAGGGGATTTCTTAACGTGATTAAGGTTATAATTTTTAGAAATCCAAATATCAAAAAAAATGCCTATAGATTTATTGCTCCTAATTTTCCTCTAAAAAGAGGATATTGTCTGTTGCTTTTTAGCATGGAATTGGTAGTCCTATCCAACACAATGAGGAAATAGCACATATGAAAAAGAGGAGACAAAATGATTATTATCTACAAATAATAGTTTTCTATAGCTATATTATCTGCACTTTTAGCATACATTAAAACCATTCAGTAAGGTGGCCAGATAAAAGATACCATAACAAAAGCAATAATTCCAAACAGTAAAACTAGCAGCTAACACGTGTTTAACACAATATAATAACAGGCAATTTTTAAAAATGTTTTCCAGGTATACAACATTTAATCCTCTGAGAAACTTCATGAAGTAGGTGTCATTAATAACTTCTAACATGATAGAAATACAGTCCTTTTCACAAAGAAAGAGGAGTGGGGAAAAGGATGCAAAGAAGAATAAAACTAAAAGGGAGTGTATAACATTTATATGATAAATTCTCTAATCCTTTACTGAAGATTATAAAACAATCTTTGAATATGTGGACAAACATGACTAGAAAGACTCAATGTTGTAATTACTGCCAAATTAATATGCAAGCAAAATGTAATGACAATTAAAAACCCAACAAAGGGGCTTCCCTGGTGGCGCAGTGGTTGAGAGTCCGCCTGCCGATGCAGGGGACATGGGTTCGTGCCCCGGTCTGGGAAGATCTCACATGCTGCGGAGCAGCTAGGCCCGTGAGCCATGGCCGCTGAGCCTGCACGTCCGGAGCCTGTGCTCCGCAACGAGAGAGGCCACAACAGTGAGAGGCCCGCGTACCGCAAAAAAAAAAAAAAAAAAAAAAAAAAAAAAAAAAAAAACCAAAGATTGTTTAATTGAATGTGGACAGCCTGTTTTGGAAAAGGAAAATATGCAATAATAATTGAGAAATTTTAAGGTAAAATAGTAAGAAAATATCTCTTATGAGCCAAATCATACCAAAAAATAATTAAATGCTACTTTATTAGAACTGGATTGATATGCTCATTAATAGAATAGCTATTTGAGTATAGAAATTGAGTACATAGAAATTAATTTTATTATAAAGTTTTTAATATGTGCTATCATTAAATTGCATTGATACTATCAGAAAAAGTCACTGAATAATAAGTAATATTTGTACCTCACATGCAGAAAAATGAATTATGAATATTAAAAGCCTTAACATGAAAAACTAGAAAAGGGTCAAATTGACATATATATGGGAATCTTCCAAATAATCTCGAAGAGGGTAAAGTCTTCCTAGGCAAAAAATGAATCCATAGACAAAGGGAAAATACATATAGAAAAAAAGTATCCAGTGACTTTTCATAATTGAACTTTAAGTGTCGGCTATATTAGTCCCATGGGATTATTTACCAAAGTGAGTGCATATGTCGATTTATTAATAGCACAATAAGTATCTACATACAAATGGATCGTTTTTAATCAGAATGGAGGTACTCATCTCACCTCTAATTATAATGCAAGTTACTGAAGGAATTAAAGTTCTAGCAGAAGCAAATGTTTTTAAGATGGAATTACTTCTGCATACTTTTATGTGCTAATATGGAAATTCATCATGGAAGAGTAGTGGATTTTTTTAAGAAGAAGAAAATGCTATTTTAATCTCACAAAATACATGTTTTCAAACAGCTAACAGATTTAAACTTCATTGAGGTGTACGAACATTTGCACATTATAGTGGGGTTAGGTAAGGAATCTAAAGGGAAAATTTTACAGAAAAAAACAACAACAACATTTGATTGCTAAGCTCTGGTTTTTTTCTGTCCTCAAAGCACTTTTTGCAATTCGTCATGGCACAAATAGCACAGGTAACATTCCCAGCCAGAGATCAGAAGCAATTTCTCTGCAATCACAAATCCTCCAAAACCTCTTCCAATGAAATTATTCAAATCCAGACATTTACTCTAATAACCAAATGATGAAGATATTGCAATAGTGGCTACAATACAAAACTTCCATTAATATGAAAAGTAGTTACTATGAAGAAGAGTGCTTTCTTGTTTGCTAATATTGTAATAAAATACTTTATACATTAAATTCAATTTACAGAAAAAGATAAAGTTTGATAACTTTTGTAGTAGAATTTGTAACTGGACATAATCCTCATCATAATAAAATTCACCTTTATGAACTAGTATTGTTCTATGTTACAATAAACATTTATGTATTAATATATTTATAAAATATGATTTTTTCTCTATGATAAGTGTGTGTGTGTAAATTGCAACTGAACAAGGTAAAGATGTTTATATCATCCCAAGCAATTTAAAAACTCAGTTGACATCATTAATAGAATTGACCTATGACACTCATGCCTTTATTATTCTAAATCATTTTTAGAACAAGCTTTGAAAGATAATCTTTCACAAGGGTATCAAATTCTAAAGAAATGTTTTATTCAATATGTAATGTTAGTAATTAACTAAATTACATGGGCTTTTTTGGTAAAAGAAAAATGATGAATACTTCACCAATTTTCAAGGGTTTTCAAAGCATATGTGAGACTAAATAATTGAATGGCTTTGCTAATTTTTCACAGCATGTATACTTATAATTGCAATTATCTTTTGAAGGTAATGATTCAGTATTTATTTTACTCTTCTAAATTATTCTTGAGGTGTTTATTGTTTCATAAGGTTTTAGTTTCCCGCTATGTTTATAATAGTTAAAACATGATAGCTAACAGTAATTACGACTTAGCTAGTCACACCCTTTGTCTCCTCTACAAATTTGTGTCATCTTTCCACAGACACAAGAAATCTTTGAAGCTACTTTAGTTCTCCTCAAAAGTCATAAGTAGGCTAAAATTTTAGTTAGCTCTTTCTTAATCACTTGAAGTTGGCCAGTAGATACAAAAGCGTGGTCTTCAAAAACAGTCTTCCTTCTGTAACACAGCTGCTGCAACAGGAAGCCTGATTGAGTGCACATTCTGCAGAAATAATGAGTTTAAAAAGCTGAGCAAGGCAGATGTGAGAAAAATGTCGCTCATATTTTCTCGACTCCTTTCATTACCCTTTAGAAATAAATATTCCAAAATTAAAATTAAATTTTCAGGATTAAGATTGCTGTGTTGCCATAACATCTTATGGAAAAACCCGAACGAACTTTTCGACCAACCTAATATATGTATACGTGTGTGTATACACACACACATATCCATCTATCTATCATCTATCTATCTATATCAGACCCTATTGTCTCTGTTCCTCTAGAATACTCTGACTAATAAAACTTCCAAGAAGAAATTTTATTCTAATAGTATACTTTGAGTTGTAATTTGCTCAGGGTGACACAAGGAGTAAGTATTGAAGCCAGGTTGGCACAAAGCCTGCAGTCTTTCCACTATAACACCCTGCCACCCACCACAGATCTCCCCTTTCCCTGCTCCTTTGTTCTTATGTGAAGCAGACTCTTCCCTCTCCGATATTTTCTGCAAAATTCTGATCACCTATGCTTTAGCCTTAATGATGTTATTCTAACAGGTTTATGATACATGTTTACATTTGGCTTTTTTCTTTTACCCACCTCCTTGGCTTTTTCTCAAAAGTTGAGTCAAGCCCATTAGAGTGTCCTCTCTTTATATTCATAAAGTCATGGTTAATTTTTTAAGAGTAAATATAATTGAATTTTTTTTATGTTTGCTTTATATCAAGCATTTTCCTCTATGATTTCTACTACTTGAAGATTCTGAAATGGCTTTCTTACATTTCTGCCAATGCTATATTACAAAGAAAGTTATGTCCTGCATTAGATTACTTTTGCTGCAAACTAATTATGACAAACTTAATGACAAAACAACACATACTTATTATTTCACAGTTTCTATAGGTCAGAAGTCCAGGCAATTGAATATTCTGATTCACGGTCTCATCAGCCTGCAACCCACGTGTCAGCTGGGGCTGTGATCGTCTCTGAGGCCCTACTGGTGAAAGAGTCACTTCCACTCTTCTTGTGGCCATAGGACTCTGGTTCCTCTTGTTTTTTTCTGGTTGTCATCCAGTGGCCTCTCTCAGCTTTTGGAGGCTACCTGCAGTTCCTTGCCACATGGTCTTGTCCATATGCCCATGCACAATGTGGCAGCTTACTTCTGCAAAGCCAGCAGTGAAGGGCCATCTCTCTAGGGCATGCTGGCAATACAAACATAGATAGATAGATAGATAGATAGATAGATAGATAGATAGATAGATAGATAGTTAGTTAGATCTTGTGTGTGTGTAGCAGTGGATCATATATATATATTTATTTATTTATTTATTTATTTATTTATTTATTTATTTATCTATCTTGTAACATAATTATAGGATGGATATTCCATCACTTTTGCTGTATTATAGTGGTTAGAAGGGTAGAGGATTATACAAGGGTTTAACTCATTGGGGATCACTTTAGGGCATATGTGTCACATGCCCTAACACTTTATTTGATGCTACTCCTGAACAAAGCATACCTTTATCACATTTTATTTACAGATGTAAGTATTAATGGTGATAAGATCACATTTCACATTAACAGATAAGCATGTAGGTACATAACTATTTTTTAATGTGGTAATCTGCGTCAGAGTGTTCTATATAATTCCATTGGCCAGTTATGTCTTGGAATTTTTATCCTAAGAAAATGAATTCGTAAACCAGCATTTGAAAAATGAAGTATTTTTATTTGCATTATTTTATTAGCTAGGGTCAGAAAGCAAGCCGCACTGGCTATGAGGTCCTCCAGATAGCAAGAAAAGCATGTGCTATCCTTTTTGTTCCTTCCATCTGGGTAAGTCATCCATTTTGAAAATAAAAGAGCAGAACTGACTTCATTTCAAAAGTTCAAGAAATATGCATTAATTGCCTACTATATGGCAGATACCTTGCTAGGGCACAGGGGGTAAGAAAGGAAGATAAATAAAATCATCCTCTGGCCTTGAGGAAGATTTAATATTTGTATATCAATTATAAATTGAAGTAAACATAAGGTGCCATGGGTGCACAGATAAAAGAAACCTAGCTAAATTCTAAACAGATAGTATAATAGGCTGAATAATAGCCCTCAAAGATATCAGGTCCTAATTAATTTCTGGAACCTGTAAATGTTAAGTTATATAAGAAAAGTTAACTGCAACTGTGATTAAGTTAAGAATCTTGAGATGTGGAGATTATCCTAGATTATCAGGGTGAGCCCTAAATGCAATCACAAGTACCTTTATAAGAAGGAGGTAGAGGGATATTTGACAGAAGAAGAGAAGATAATGGGACCACAGAAGCAGAAATTGAAGTAATGCATCCACAAGCCAAGGAAGGCTGGAAGCCACCAAAAACTGGAAGAAGCAAGGAATAGACTCTCCCCTAGTGACTCTGAGGGAGCAGGACCCGGTGGACACCTTGATTCCAACCCAGTGAAACTGATTTGGGACTTCTGACCTAAGTAGCTGTAAGAGGATACATGTATGTGGTTTTATGCCACAACATTTGTAGTAATTGCTTACAGGAGCCATAGGAAACTAGTAGAGAAGGTATTATAGACAGAGAAAGGCTTGAGCACAGTCAGGAAAGGAGGAGCAGATGAGAGATACTGGACACTGAAAAACCTCTGCATTACTTGAGAGCAAAGAATGAGTGAAAACGGTGGGAGCTGAGGCTCATTTAAAAGACAAGGAGAAATCAGAGTGGCCTTATACACCATACTAAAGACATTATCCTGTAGGCATAAAGAGTTATCAAGAATTTTTAAGTAGGAGAGAAATGCTTTATTATTTATTTATTATTATGTATTATTTATTATTATTATCTATTATTTATACTCTACTCTGTAAAGTAATACAAAATACGGTTTGGAGATAGTGCAATAAAGGAGTTAAAAGAAGCTGAAGAGGGAGAAGCAGGAACACCTCTTAAAAGGCTATCTTATATTTTCAAAGGTTCTGAGTTAGAGCAGCAATGAGATCAAAGGAAACTTGTTTTGAGAAATACGTAGCCAATAAAAATAAGAAAATCTGGAGAGGTAGTATGAGAAAGTCAGAGTAAACCTTAGATGAGTAGCAAATTCTGATTTAAATGATTAGGTTGAGAGTGGTGTCATTAACAGGGTTTTGTTGTTTAATTTCACTTTGAGAAGCAGATTGAAGGAACAGACGCTTTCATTTTTAGACATGTTAAGTTGAAGGTACCCTCGGGGCTGTGCAGTAGTGAGTTGGCTGTACAAGTCTAATGCTAGTGAGAGAGGACGCAGAGCTGGTAGAACATGCAGTTCGTCTTATCAATAAATTTTCAGTTCAGAGTTCAGATTTTGTTTGTTTGTTTGTTTGTTTCCGGACAGGGATTTCAAATTGATGTATGAAAGATTTTTGGAAAAAACACCCACTTTGATCTCTGGAGAAGAGAAAAAGATGTTCACATAGACTTTTACACATTTGGTTTTTTAGATGGTTTCTTAAACCAAAGTGCCCTAGATATTTTGGAAATTCTAAAAAACATATTAAGTAATATACTTCTGCTTATTTTAACAACCCATTAAATAGGCATTATAGATAGTAGTCTTCCCCGTTTATATGCATGCATGCTGAGTCTCAGAGGGGATTTTAAGTATGCAACCCAGAGAAACACTCTTAGTAAGTAGAAGTTAAAATTTAAGCTACAATTTCTTTGATACATAATCCCAGTGTTCTTTCTACTCCACCCTACTGTCTCTTGGCTTTAAGATATTTTTTCTCAAATCTAAATGATTCTTCTTCTTAACATTTGTTGAAGCTGATTTTTTATCAGCTTTTTAGTACTATGTAACAAAACCAAAAATGTGACAGAAATCAATTTTAGAAACAAATTATAGTCCTTTAATATATAGCATAGCACTTACCACATAGCAGTTCTTACAACTGTCATTCATTCATTGTTGTCTGAAAATCTGAGTGTTCACAATCAAACCAAGGTTACTTGCTGAGTTTGTATTTTAATAGATGAGATGTATATAGCCAAGTTATTATTCTAACTTCCGTTCCAGAGAGATCCTTTGTTTCTGATAGACATTATCTATTTATCTAAGCAAATATTTGTGCTCTGTCACTCTTATAATTAAGTTCTTCCCAAAGGAACTCCAGCTGAGAACAGAAACCTTCCCATGAGAATCTAAACCAGAATTTCCTTTTGCAAATCCGTGTAATCTCATGGTCCTTATTCTTAGACTTGTTTTCCTTATTCAATGATGACATTATTTAGCTATGTTCCATACAAGTTGCAAACAGAACTCTATTTTGTTATAGGAATCTTTGAAAATAAAATCACAAAAAGTATATTTGATCAAGAAAGAACACTGACAGTTGCCTTCCTCAAGAAAATGGTTTTTACACATTACCAGTGCCTTGTTTAGTTTTCTGCCCTATATGTACACATTTTTAAAAAACATTTCTACCACTAGCCTGGTTCCTAAGAGCTTGGATTTGTTCTCACTCTTCGTTGTCTACCTGATTTAAAATTGTCATAGTGACCATTTGGGGAATTTGAGTTGGGCAGTAGTTCTCCACTGGACTTTAGGCCTGGACAAGCCAGCTGCTTCTCAGGGACTTGTCTCTGTGGCTGGGATTCACATACCCACCTCCATCTCAACCAAGCATAGCCCTCAGTCTGGGGTGTTCTATACCTTAGTGATCATTGATAACAAGTAAGCTTTAATATTTCAGTCAAGTCCTGCTGAATGAACAGAATTAATATAGAGAAACAAAAGATGTTCAAAGATGTTCAGGACACCATTAATGGTAATAACCCTGGGGCTAATCAGTGGTAATGAAAATGAATGAGAAATATTTGTGAAAATTTGTTTGCAGAAACAGAATGGCTTAAGGATGATAAAAAGTTTTCCAGTCTGTAATATGGGGATACTAACTGCCTTATTAACAGGAGTGGGGAAATCGAGAAGAAAGGAACATTTAAATTCAAGATATATTCTATTTGAGAGTAAGCTGATTATTTCAATAGCTATTAAATTTATTAATTAAGAAATATTTCATAAGATCTCAGCGATATTACTCAGTTTTAGAAAAGGGAAAGCAGGAGTGTCTGGATGTGAATATGAACTAGTTTTTTAGATAGTTCCTATGAAGAGATGTTTTATTTTTTAAAGATATATTTATTCTAAAACTTTCAGATATTTAACTATTCCACTTATAGTGCATATATACCTCTTATTTAGTAGCCCTCAAAGTCTTTTCCCAACAGGTTAGGTTCTGGTAAAATAGTTTTCTCCAGAGGGCAGGCCTTGTTAAGAAGAACAGAATGATCTGGCATATTTCAAAATGGTTCCTTGTCCTCTCCTCTTGCCAGAGGGCTATATTTTTCCCTTGGGTACACACTGTAAGAATCTGATAGAGCTCCTGAGAGTAAAACTCACAAAAACATAGGGGCTTCCCTACAACTGGGTTCCCCTGGAGATTTTTACTGTCACACTTGTCTACACTGAGCCCCCAGCAATTCATTAGTTACAGTTCAGGTTTTTCTATCACGGCACTGGTTCCCACAGAGATTTTTGCTTGTGGGTTTCTGTTCTGGTAAGTAGTGATTCTCTGTACTTGACTGTCTGTCTCTTTAATTTTGGTGCATTGGTTTGCACTGTGACCTCATTTTTCTGATGGATCTAAGAAAAGTTGTTGATATTTTAGTTTGTTCAGCCTGTTACTTGTTAGGAGTGAGTGGTGACTTCTAATCTTCTTATGTACCTATGAGACCCCTATATTTCCTTTTTAGGGAAAAAACATTGGTAACAGAAATCTATATAGTATGCTGGTTGAAATGGACAGGGCAATTATTATTATACTATTTTACAGTTGCTAAGAAGATTCTGGGAGGGATTAAATAATTACCCCATGATTACACATCAAAAATCAGCAAATGTATGCTTTCAACAAGCTTTGGCATTAATATTACACTTTAGAATTTCTTAGAAAAGGGGAAGCACATTTACAGAATTTCCAACATTTCTTAAGTTGGAATACATATTTTTCAGATAGCTGCCATCTTGTAAGTCACCAGTCAAGAACTCAAATGCATTAAAGTATTAGGCAGGTAAAACAAATGTGTGAAATGACATGAAATGGACTGAGATAAAGCAAAGGAGGTTCTGCACATGATGGTTAACTGAGGAGTGAATGCCTACCCCCATTTAAAGGTGTTCAAGTACAAATTTAGGGGAAAAAACAAGCTAAAAATTCTCTGGCTGGGCTTGTGCCCTAAGTCACAGTTTTTAAAAACCTCTTTAAGTAATCAAATTTTCTTTTCTTGAAGAATTTTTAAAATGATATGACATAATTAGTTTATGAGTTTCAATCATTTTGAATGCACCCAAGCATAAGAAATCAAGATTTATGCCCTCAAACTACTCTATTGGTTCAAATCCAGGACTAAAATATCTCACAGAACAGAGAAAACCAAAAAAGAAAATGAATGCATTACCAAAAATAAAGTTGAAGATAAATTATAAGACAAGCTAAAAATAAAACATATGGGAACCAAACAAATATACTTATCATGAAGGGAATCTGCTTATGGGACTAATACCCTTTTTAAATATTTTGTAGCTAAAATATAATATGAACTTCTGCAAACCCTACATCATTTAGACCTCACAATAATGATATCAGTAATAGAGTTCTTTTTCTTAATCCTTAAAATCACATGGTATTACTATCATCAGTTTTTACAGTCCAAGTGACTTTTTTTAGATTTATCTTCATCATACAAATGCCTATTATATTTCAGATCTTCCCTATAGAATAATTTCCTTCTCCTGAAATTATATCCTTGCAAGCTCCTTTAGTAACAATCTATTGGAAGTAAACTGTATGCTTATTTTGTCTGAAATTGTCTTTACTTATCTCTTGTTCTTGAGAGAAAATTTCTTTGAATATATTGGTTGGTATGTATTTGGCCTCTGAAGTGATCATACCATTTTATTCTGCCTTTCATTGTTGCTATTGCTACTGTCAGACTTTGAAGGTAATCTCTATTTGCTTTCTGGCTTTTTTTCCTCTAGGATCTTTATCTTGCACTTGTTATTCTTCAATTTTATGATAATGTGTTTATGTCTGTATTTTGGGTAACTTGTTTTGTTTGGGATTTCTGTGTTTTTATTCAATTATATAAAGTACTCAGCTAATATTTATTTAATTACAGCCTCTCAACTTTTTATTTTATTCTCTGGAACTCAACTGGATATGTGTTAACATTCTCTTTAGATGTACTATGACATTTAACCTCTGTTTCATGTATTTCTCTTTTAAAATTTTCAGACCATACAGTATTCTATGTAGCTCCTTCAGATCTATATTGCAGTTCACTAATTTTCTCTTCAGCTTCTATTTATCCAACTCATTAAAATATATGTGATATTAAGAATGGATGATTTATGACATGTTAGTAAAGATACTACTTATAGGATTTAGGGAAAACAACAAGGAATGGTGCAGTATCTTAGGGGAAAAAAAATCTGGGAAGAGTTACTATACCTAAGCCTGAAGGCATAAGAGAAGACAGCAGTCTTAAGAAGCTGTAAAGAAAGCTGCTTGGACAGCACAACCTAACAAGATTTCCGATCTTTGTAGAATGATATAGCCAAGCAAAACAACCCAGCAGAAAGCGATACTGGAGGACAATACTTCAGCCTCATTCTTCTGCCACCTTCCAGTTTACTATAATTTACTACAATGGGCGCCACTGGTGTAACCCAACCAAAAGCCAGAGGGCAAGAAAGCAAGCCAATACAATTCATTCTAGTCAGTATCTCAAGGCACAGAACAAAGCAGAAGAAAATGGAGGAGCAAAGAGAAAACATCCAGCACAATGGGACATGTTATTATTACCTTAGTCTATGTAGTATTTTTGATTAAAGCTCTATATATGATCACTTTTTAAATTGTTCTTTTCAAAGGAACAAAAAAAGAAAAAGCAAGTGCTGCCATTGTATTGTTCCTTCCATTCAATTCAGAATGTTCCTTCAGAAATGTTTTAGTCATTCAACACAGAGAGCTGATATAGTCCTAAGTGTCACTCACCATTGAGGTCAAGAGGTTCATTACAGTACTGGGGTAAAGTATATATTAGATTTATTCATTAAGGCATTCAGTTTTGGAATGAATGTGGCAAAATTTTCTTTGCAGAAAGATAAAAGTCTAGTTCTCACCTGTTACATCTTTATTTTTTATTTATCCCTTCAGTTGCAATTATCATCATTGTTATCATCATCAAAACCTCTGTGTGTGACTGAATTTAAAGTTAAGGAAAGCATTTCAATATTCTTTCATATAAGATCACCTAGAATAATGCCAGACAAAAAATTAGGATAATTAATTTTATTCTCTGACTTAAATTCTAGTTTGTCACAATACACTAGTTTAAAAGTGTAATCCTTAAATATTCTCAGTGCATCTTCAAAAAACCTAAAATCTAGACTCATGAAATTAATTGCTCTTTCCTTCTTAACCCTGATCCAAATAAGTAATCTAAATATATCTGTGAAAAGATAATTATGCCAGTTAGATTTAGTTGATCTAAAAACCTAGAGCCCAGTAAATTACTCTTTATATATTGCTAATTCAAATGTTTTGTAATGTTTAGAGTTTAATTTATATTGAGTATTTTAACTTAATTTTTGTACGAATACAGGACTAAAAGTCTATGGTTTTTAATAGGAGACTCTCTCTTTAATTCCAATTCCAGCTTAGTAGGAGAGCCAAAGATCATGAGTAAATTCCAGAATCCATTGTTTCAAAGACTTATTATAAACATATCTAATACTTATTCACACCTTACCCTTTTTCCTGCCTGTTTCATATCAGTTCTCACACTTCCTCTTTTCTGCAAACCACTGACTTTTTTTAAACATTTCTGCTTTTGGCCTTGGCTCTGATATGTGTAATTTCTGATCCAGTTTTTGCCTTCTGGCTCATAGTTTGTCTTTATCCAAAGCATGAGCATATTTGAGCCAAATTCCCAACTAATTCACATATCAGATTTGGCCTTTGGCAAGTCTCATGAGTTCTTCTTAGTGTGGCTTCTGTGAATACAGACCACCATGTTTAGAACCAAAATCTCTCCCAGCTTTAAGTCTAACAGATTCAGATTTTTAACGTTATCAGGTCCTCTATTTTGTAGATTGACAAGACTTGGAAAACAAATAAAAACCGTTAACGTCATTTCAAATCGGCAAGTTGACTATTCTACAGAAAGTATCTGATCTGTGGGTGAAAATTTCCTGTTAAGTAGTTTACAGAAAATATTCTGATAAAGTTGACCTTTTCTACAGCAGGGCAATCTCAAGAGTATGCTGTTTTTCATAAAATGACCCCTGAGATAATAGAAGATCCAAAAAAAATGTGTAGAGGTTAAGAACATATATATGTGTGTGTGTGTGTGTGTATATATATATATATATATATGTATATATATATATGTATAACTGAATCACTTTGCTGTAGAGCAGTAATTAACACAACACTGTAATTCAACTATACTTCAATAAAAAATAAATTTAAAAAGGAATCAAAAGTAAAGAAAAATCCTATATATACTATATCCCTTGAAGTTTTTATCACATGACTATGAAATATAAGCTAGAAATCAATAAACTCTCTTCTACAAAAAAAAAAAAACTGTAGAGGTTAAAACGTTAAACTGAATTCTCAGCATCCACCAATTATAACTATATAAATTTGGAAAATTTTCTTAACCTTTTTTTGTATCAGGTTTTTCATGTATAAAATGGGCATAATAAGAGTGATTCTGTCAAGAGGCTGATGGAGGAATAAGTTAATGTATAGAAGTAAGCACTCAACAAGTGCCACCTCATTATGATTTCACAGTTCCTTTTGAATTTAGGAGCCTTATGATTCTCCAAGTCTCTAGTTTCCTATGACAGGCTGAGAGATTTTCCTGTTCTTCTATTCTTCTAGCAAAGGGGAAAAACATATTGTATCAAAAGACACAATAACAAACAAACAGATATTTACTCTGAGTTCTGGATTCTGAGTGTTTCTATAGGGTCTACTATGTCTATTTAAAATGGCAGAAGACATGGATGACACATCTATATGATCTATCCCAGATGACAGTATAATAACTGCAACTTTTGTTGGCTTTGGGGGTAAAAGCCCTATAAACTTCTATGCAATACATTTACAACCTCAAGCCAAAATTATACCTGGAAAAATGATTTTCTCTTAAGTAGGGATCCAAACACTTTAGTGCATCTAAACTCCTGGAAAAAATTGTTAAAATGCAGTTCCCAGGGCTACAACCCAACCTACTCAATAGGAATTTCTGCAGAGTCTGGCCTCAAGAAAATGCATTTTACACCCGGGTTGGGACACACAATTTTAAGGACACTAGCCTGCTGTGGCCCTCTTTGCCTGGCAAAGCAATAAAGCTATTCTTTTCTACTTCATCCTCCCCCACACACACAAAAATGCATTTTAACATGTACCCTAGGTAATCTTGAAGCAGATGTTAGGTGGCTCCAATGTAACTGGAAAACACTTCTCAAGGTGCTGTAACTAAAGGCCCAAGTAAATGAGATGCCTATGGAGACCTAATAAGAGTACTTATTTAATTAACCCATTTGTAAACAGAGATTGGTCCACCATTCGCACGTGCTTGCTTTCCAGTTCCCAAAGTAATGCCTGCCCAAGTATATTCTATGGCCATTACCCTAGAAGATGATGCATCTGGTTGGTGGAGTGGGATGTTCCTCAGTTGTATTTTATACAGTGAGCATGGGAAAGATGGAATGATGGGCCATTTTGCATATTTGGAGTGTCTGAGGAATTGAGAACTCATACTATTTAATGTAGTAAATCAAGGAGGAGAGTTTATATTAGATGATATACAAATAGACATAGGGTAGATCATGGAATAATTTGTAGGTTAAAGTAATGATTTTGAATTGTATTTTGAGAACTAGGGGAAGTCTTTATAGATGACCAGTTTTGCCTGTGTGTAGGGAATGAGTTATAGAGGCAAGAGTGGAAGCAGAAAGATTAGATAAAAGGTCAACCCAGCAGTCTAGGCAGGAAAGAACAACAGCTTGATTAAAATGAAGCAAGAAGGGCTTCCCTGGTGGCGCAGTGGTTGAGAGTCCACCTGCCGATGCAGGGGACACGGGTTTGTGCCCCGGTCCGGGAGGATCCCACATGCCGCGGAGTGTCTGGGCCCGTGAGCCATGGCCGCTGAGCCTGCGCGTCCGGAGCCTGTGCTCCGCAACGGGAGAGGCCACAACAGTGAGAGGCCCATGCACCGCAAAAAAAATAAATAAATAAATAAAATAAAATAAAATGAAGCAAGAAAAATGGAGAGAAGAGATTAGATTCAAGATGTATGAAGATAGAGTAAACAAAAATCGGAAATAAATTGAAAATAAAGAAAAATGTAAAGAAAGAAATCAATATTCTTCAAGAACTTTGGATTGGGGAAAATAGGATTTATGGTACCATTTCCTGAGATTAAAAAAAAAAAAGAGTTGGCAGGATCTGGGAACAAATTGGAAGACGTGAAGAATCAAGAACTTCATTTTGAACCTCTTGAAATTTAGGATATTAGATCTGAGTCAGCTTCTCAGAGAAGATTCTGGATAAAAATGTATTTTTGTAATCATCAGCATAAAAATGGAGGTCGACATAAAAGGAAACATTTCTGCCAATCTATAGAAATTTAAATTGCCTGAGAAACAATTATTGTCATGTATCCAGTTCATGTATTATAGCTTCTTGTAAAACTGCATTTGAAAGGAGAGTTTTCTCTCTAAGAATGCTATTTGCATTGAATCAGAAGCATCAACTTAACCTGGGAGCATATTAGGAATATAGAATTGCAGGTCTCACTCCTGGCTTACTGAATCAGTATCTACATTTTAACAAAATTCCTAGGTGGTTCATATGCACATTAAAGTACAAGATGGTACCACTTTAGCTTATGGAATGGTGGGAAAGAGGGAAAAGAGTTAAGGAAAGGCAGTATACTGCTATACATGGGAATCTGGGGCCACTGACCTGGCCTCCAGTGCTTTGAAATTTCTCTTTTTTTTCAAATTTATTTATTTTATTTATTTATTTTTGGTTGCATTGGGTCTTTGTTGCTGCGCGCGGGCTTTCTCTAGTTGCGGTGAGTGGGGGTTACTCTTCGTTGCAGTGCACAGGCTTCTCATTGTAGTGGCTTCTCCTGTTGCAGAGCATGGGCTCTAGGTGCACAGGTTTCAATAGTCGTGGCACACGGGCTTCAGTAGTTGTGGTTCACGGGCTCTAGACCGCAGGCTCAGTAGTTGTGGTGCATGGGCTTAGTTGCTCTGCGGCATGTGGGATCTTCCAGACCAGGGCTTGAACCCGTGTCCCCTGCATTGGCAGGTGGATTCTTAACCACTGTGCCACCAGGGAAGCCCTGAAATATCTCTTTACTATGCATTTGTGTGCTGCTACCGCTGCTACGAGGATTATACAAAAGAATTCACCAACCTGTACAACAAGAACAGTGTATAGTTTCCACTGAGGTCAAGAATAATAATTAATTCTTCTGTGTATGCTCAGTACTTATCTTGGATATATATGTAAATGTCAGTATATAATATCTCCAGGGAAAAGTGGAATGAATGAAGGCAAGTTACCAAATTCAGAGCAATTTTCCCCCTAGAATCATAGAATGTGTAACTAAGGGAATCTCAGAGGTCATTTAGCTCAGCCCATTTAGCTAACAGGCATTTTAAAGGAGGCTCTTTGCAGAATTTTCTCAGTTTATTATTTGATCTTATACATTTATATCACTTTAATTCCAGACCATTTGTTTTTCCTTAATTACTATTTTGAAATTTTATGTTTGATGAAGTCTATATAAATCAATATGTTTCATCACTGTTGTATCACTCTAAATTACTTTTATTATTGTTCTTTCTCTAAATTACTTTTATTATTGTTCTTTAATATTATAATGTAATTTTAACTTTACAATATTTGTGTCATTTTAATTAAAAATTCTTCTTTTGAAACTAAAAGCTACACTTTAAGGCTAAATAACCACTTTGTGTGTATATGAATAGTTAATATAAATACATCAAAATGAGTTACAGACTAATTAAATTAGTTTAAGAACATTTATAGATTTATAAAAGCTTTTACTCATAAATAAATACTGTAGTTATCCCCACAGGCCCAAATGTACCAATCAAAAATTTGGCTTGGGTATTAAGATTGATAGCACACATCAAGAGGTTCTGAAAAGGTTTATTACTCATATAATGAGGCTTTCTTGGATAGCAGTGCAGGCTCCCAAGCAGATCCAAAATGGCTAAGGAGCAGGGAATGGGGCTGGGTTGAGGGTGCCAGTGCACATGGCCAATGCTTGAAGTGTTCAAACTTCCTGCTGGCACCAAATGAGGAAGTGCCTGGGCTGTTTTATCAGCTTGTGTGCATATGTGGTAGAGGGGGCAAGGGGAGTTGTGTGATGTGAAATCTATCAGCAGTCAAACATTAAAAATTCAGTCAGTCTTATTATAATAAGAAATAAACATTTTAATTTTAAATATTTAGCTACATTGGTAAAACTTAAAGAAAGAATAATTTCTGAGACATCTTTAAAATATACATCATGTATTTCCCAATAATTAAACTAACTGCAATCAATAGCTACTAAGGGACTGCAAAAATTTTTCAATATGGAGATAAATTTAATAATTTCTTTGATAACTCAAATTTTTCACTGTTCTTTTTTTCCATGTTGCAATGTTTCTCACAGTTCAAGATGTTTCCCACAGTTAGAAGGTTTATAATTTAAAACAAGAACATGCAATTATTTTATATTGGTTTAAACAGTTTGATTTATATTGATTACTTTAAATATTTTCCATCTTTAAAAAAAAAACTTTATCCTTTTAACTAACCATCTTATTTACAGATATGATGGTTACAAATCCACACACAAAAAAGTGTATTCTAAAATTCATAAGATTTTATCATAATTTAAAAACATGTTACATGACTTGACTTTCTAATATTGACTCTTATCCTCTGAAGAAACCCTTACTGTATTAGCAGAAGGTTATCCTAAAACATCAGCATTTCTACCATAATGAGAGAACAGAGGCTGAAAATTTCTGAGCCTACTCATGACTTAACTGTTTCTACTTTTAGAGCAGGACTGACCTTTCTCAAGCACAGGATTTGAAGGGACATTCATACAACTTTTGGGGACTTCAAAAAGTTAGGAACTTTCACCCCTGAGTTTAATATGATTGATGTCCATACACTTCAAATTTTAGAGCTTTGGTGAATGGCTATGATGAAAATCAATGTTATTTTGACAATTTGGTGGTAAAAAAAAAAAGCTCTAAGGAATGTTCTTTTTTAAAAATATCACAAAATGTCTATTATGGGAATATGAGACTGGTTAAGCAAATGCTAGTTAACTAGAAATTATCATTCCTATTTTATATTCATTTTGTGTATGTGTGTCCTCTTTTCCTTTGCTGAGATATAAAAATGTACGTGAAAGAACAGTGATTTATATATGTAAACTGACATATGTTGAAAGAACATAATGAAGCTGGAATATGCATTTCTTCTTTTAAAAATAGCAAGAATATTTCTTTTGTTGAAATTTTAGTACCCATCAAGCCCAGTTCAAAATTTACTTTGTCATTCATATTTACCCTGGTCTACCCAGATATATTTAATCTCCCTTCTACTTAAAGATTTAAAGAACAACGACAAGAAACAACCAAGCTCATAGATACAGAGAACAGACTGGTGGTTTCCAGAGGCAGGGGATGGAGCGTGAGCAAATGAGTTAAGGGGGGGTTAAAGGGACAAACTTCCAGTTATAAATTAAAGAAATCATGGGGATGTATTGTACTTTTGAAAGACAGTAAGGGAGTAGATTTTAAAAATCTTCACCACAAGCAAAAAAATTTATGTATGGGGACGATATTATTAGACTTATTGTAGTGATCATTTCACAATATATATGAATATTGAATCATTATATTGTACACTTGAAACTAATATAATATTATACATCATTTATACCTCAAAAAAAGATTTGTGTTTATCCTTCATTTAGTCACATTCTGCCTTGACTATTGCTTTGAATTTATTTACCTCTACTGAAGCTTCTACTACAAAAATCCAGTCTTACATTAATATGATTCAAAGAAATATATATATGTGTATATATGTATATACATACATACACACACACACACACACACACATATATATACAATCTTTGCAAGACTGAAAGATAGATGAGAAAGTAATCTTGAGGAGAAGCATATGAATAGCATATGACTAGACCTCTGGGACTGTGCACAGTATATGAGGATATTTGTGTCCCATTTGTGCTGACCAGAGAGCACCCATGAAGAGGAGACTTTTAATAGTTAAGTAACATGACCCATCCTATGAAATTCTGTCAGGCGCCATTCTGTGTACTTATAAAGCGTCCATGACAGCAGGAAGAAAGGCTATGCATGGCCTCAAATTCATAATATCCTTCACCAAGGCTCATCTTCCAACTACCACTATTAAGGATCCTGTTGACAACAGCAAAAACAAATTCCAAGTCTTTGATCTGGCATAATTCCCTGGGAGTACCAGACGTGGTGGCAGGTTGTTTCCACTATCTCCTTGCATCATCGAAGGAGTAATGATTTACCCTCAGATGAAGAGATTCATATACCAGATTAATACACAGATTTGTTTTTCCAGTCCGAAACTTTTCTGTCAGCACCACCATTCATGCTTTATCCAAAATTTTGACATTCCACACATCATCATGGGATTTAGTTTGTGGCAAAGGAATGGTGGAATAACCTACTGGAGGCTCAATACAAAATCACCTGGGATATATAAACTACACATTTAGGATGCTATTCTTTAAGATGTGGTATATTCCTCCAAGGAGAGGCCACATATAGTGCCATCAACTCTAGAGCCCTCTACCCAGTAACAAAGGAACAGGAAAGAAAATGTCCCGTCACTGACAACCACAAATCACATTCCCATACCTGTAAAGTTGATCAGTTGTTTGGGAGGTTTAGTGCTTAAGAGAAAAATGTTTCCCCTAGGACACAGTAAAGGTCCTATTAAATTGGAAGCTGAAACAGGCCCTGGCCATCTTAGGCTCCCCATGCAGAATCAGTCAGGCAAAATAACGGAGCATTGTATTGGCTGATGTGTGACTGATTCTAAATCCTCAGGGCAAACTGAGCCACTGTTATTCAATGAGGATAAGGAGAATATATTGAAACCAGAAGTTATTACTGATGCACTGACTAGTATTGCTTTTATGAGAATGCTAGTACATTGGAAATTTTTACATGACAACTTGATAAGGACATAACCACCAAGGATTCGATCTATGTAAATATGCAGGTTTCGGTCAGCTCATGGAAGAGGAATCTTATCTAGCTGAGATACTGATAAAAGGTAACCCTCAATCACAAGCACTGAGTATAATTATTTTGCTATTACTCATTACAATCTTGATCAGCCAAAAAAATGTTTTGATTCACAGTCTTTTTTTTCATGTATTTTAGCGGCAGTAAAATATTTTGCCTTTGGAAGATTAGACATATAATTACTTAGATAGCCATCTAATTATTTGAATTTTTTACCTTTGACTCTTAACCCATTTGAAATTTAATGCATACCTTGAGGTATTTATATGTTTCTACCTTAAAAATTAATAACCTTACCAACTGAATGATTTTAAATTTATTTAATTATAATATATAATGAATGATTTCTCAGATGGGTGAAGTATAATCTTTATTATTTACAAAATTATTTTGTATGAGGCAAAACAAATACATATTATTTCAACTGTTGGTGACAGAATTTCTTTTACTATAGAACCTTCTTTGGGGAGGAGCGTATGTTGGATAAATTAGTTAAATGATGTAGAAATTTTTCTGATTAAAAGTTAGAACTGGAGAACATTTTATCACAATCAGTACAAACCTTTCTCACTTCGTTTTTCCTTCCTCCACTTGCACGTGTCCCGTGCAAATCTACCATTTCTCTTGTTCATTCTATTCCTTCATGTTGCTCATTAAAATGTTACATTTTATACCCAGTATTGTTCGCAATCTACAAGGTTTTTATCATTTAGATAAAAGCAATCTACATCATGCACAGCTGGTTTCTGGTGTGATCTAACAGCTTTAGTGGTATGTCTCAGACACCTAATGCCACACAGAGCATCACTGAGCTTTTCCCATAAGTAAATTATATTACTTGTAGATGAACTGGTTTTATAACATGTATCTAGAAAGAGTTTCAGCTCATTTAATGAAATGTCTAACATCAAATTTCATTGAAAATGTGCCTGCAATCACTATTTTCCATTGCATATATATCCCTGATTTATTTGGTTTTTATCACATATTTCTAAAACATAACTTTGTATATGAATACTGGTTTTAAACATTAATACCACATTTTATGCCTTTATTTTAGTGATTTCTTTATATTTTTGATTGCAACGTACTACTTGAAATTTGTAATTAAAGAAGTTTAATTGAACTGTATTTTGTGTTTGGTTTGCATGGTTATTTTATTGTTATTAATATATGTCATATCACTTAAAGTCCATGAACCTACATTTTTGAAAATTAGCTAATTGGCTTTCATTTCACATCCTTGCATCATTTTCAAGAGATCAAAATTTTGTTGTCTTGCTTTAGATCATATTTAAGTTTTAAATTGGAAATTTCAAGTTGAATGCTGTAACTAATTGAATGTTTGCATCCTTTTATATGTGAGTGAAATACTTTTCATTTTAATCTTATAAAGTATTTTGGGAAAAATACATTGGTAAAGAGGAGCAATAAAATCAAGTAATGGCTCTACTGAAAGTTTAACATGATTATCTCCATCTTTCATTGTAGAAATTGAGTTTTGGTGAAAAATAATCATGTTTACTACATCCATTACTTTGTATTATCTTAGTCTAATAAAATAGCAAGCAGAAGCATGGAGTGGATGGGAACTAGTAGGAGAGAAACATTTGGCAGGAAAAATGAAATGAAACCACTGAAAGAGCACTTATTTTTAATTGATTAAGAACTGAGAACCTGACATTGCTGGGGGGGGACATCTACAGAAAAAAATTTAAAATTGATCTTTATTGGAGTATAATTGCTTCACAATACTGTGTTAGTTTCTATTGCACAACAAAGCGAATCAGCCATATGCATACATATGTCCCCATATCCCCTCACTCTTGAGCCTCCCTCCCATCCTCCCTATCCCACCCCTCTAGGTCATCTCAAAGCACCAAGCCGATCTCCCTGTGCTATGCGGCTGCTTCCCACCAGCCAACTATTTTACATTCCGTAGTGAATATATGTCGATGCTATTCTTACTTTGCCCCAGCTTCAACTTCCCACCCCACGTCCTCAAGTCTATTCTCTCTGTGTACATCTTTATTCCTGCCCTGCAACTAGGTTCATCAGTACCTTTTTTTTTTTTTTAGATTCCATATATATGCATTAGCATATGGTATTTGTTTTTCTCTTTCTGACTTACTTCACTCTGTATGACAGACTCTAGGTCCATCCACCTCCTTACAAGTAACTCAATTTCATTTCTTTATATGGATGAGTAATATTCCGTTGTATATATGTGCCACATCTTCTTTATCCATTCATCTGTCGATGGACACTTAGGTTGCTTCCATGTCCTGGCTATTGTAAATAGAGCTGCAATGAACATTGTGGTACATGACACTTTTTGAATTTTGGTTTTCTCAGGGTATATGCCCAGTAGTAGGATTGCTGGGTCATATGGTAGCTCTATTTTCAGTTTCTTAAGGAACCTCCATACTGTTTTCCATAGTGCTTTTATCAATTTACATTCCTACCAACAGTGCAGGAGGGTTCCATTTTCAACACACCCTTTCAAGCATTTATTGTTTCTAGATTTTTTGATAATGGCCATTCTGACTGGTGTGAGTTGATACCTCATTGTAGTTTTGATTTGCATTTCTCTAATAATTAGTGATGTTAAGCATCTTTTCATGTGCCTCTTGGCCATCTGTATGTCTTCCTTGGTGAAATGTCTATTTAGGTCTTCTGCCCATTTTTTTTTAACATCTTTATTGGGGTACAATTGCTTTACAATGGTGTCTTAGTTTCTGCTTTATAACAAAGTGAATCAGCTATACATATACATATATGCCCACATCTCCTCCCTCTTGCGTCTCCCTCCCATTTCCGCCCATTTTTTACTGGATTGTTTTTTGATATTGAGCTCCAGGAGCTGTTTGTATATTTTGAAGATTAATCCTTTGGCTGTTGTTTCATTTGCAAATATTTTCTCCCATTCTCAGGGTTGCCTTTTTGTCTTGATTATGGTTTCCTTTGGTGTGCAAACGCTTTTAAGTTTAATTAACTCCTATTTGTTTATTTTTGTTCTTATTTCCATTACTCTAGGAGATGGGTCAAAAAAGATCTTACCGTGGTTTATGTCAAAGAGTGTTGTTTGCTATGTTTTCCTCTAAGAGTTTTATAGTGTCTGGTCTTACATTTAAGGCTTTAATCCATTTGGAGCTTTTTTTTTTTTTATCGTGTTAGGTAGTGTTCTAATTTCATTCTTTTACATGTAGCTGTCCAGTTTTCCCAACACCACTTATTGAAGAGACTGTCTATTCTCCATTGAATGTTCTTACCTCCTTTGTCGTAAATTAGGTGCCTATATGTGTGTAGGTTTATCTCAGGGGCATTCTATCTTGTACCACTTACCTATATTTCTGTTTTTGTGCCAGTACCATACTGCCTTGATTACTGTAGCTTTGTGGTAGAGTTTGAAGTCAGGGAGGCTGATTTCTCCAACTATGTTTTCCTTTCTCAAGATTGCTCTGGTAATTCAGGGTCTTTTGTCTTTAGGTATGTATTGTAAAATTTTTTGTTCTAATTCTGTGAAGAATGCCATTGGTAGTTTGATAGGGATTGCATTGAATCTGTAGATTGCTTTGGGTAGTATAGTCATTTTCACAATGTTGATTCTTCCAATCCAAAAACATGGTATATTTCTCCATCTGTTTATGTCATCTTTTATTTCTTCCATCAGTGTTTTATAGTTTTCTGAGTAGAAGTCTTTCACCTCCATAGGCAGGTTTATTCCTAGGTATTTTATTCTTTTTGTTGCAATGTTAAATGTGAGTGTTTCCTTAATTTCTCTTTCTGATTTTTCATTGTTGGTGTATAGGAATGCCAAAGATTTCTGTGCATTAATTTTGTAACCTGCAACCTTACCAAATCATTGATTAGTTCTAGTAGTTTTCTGGTGGCATCTTTAGGATTTTCTATGTATGTATCATGTCATTGGCTAACATTGACAGTTTTACTTCTTATTTTCCAACTTTTATTCCTTTTGCTTCTTTTTCTTCTCTGATTGCTGTGGCTAGGACTGCCAAAACTATGTTGAATAAGAGTGGTGAGAGTGGACATCCTTGTCTTTCCTGACCTTAGTGGAAATGCTTTCAGTTTTTCACCATTGATTATGATGCTTGCTGTGGGTTTGTCACATATGGTCTTTATTATGTTGAGTTAGATTCCCTCTATGCCCATTTTCTGGAGAGTTTTTATCATAAATGGGTGTTGAATTTTGTCAAAAGCTTTTTCTGCATTTATTGAGATTATCATATGGTTTTTATTCCTTAATTTGTTAATGTGGTGTATCACAGTGATTGATTTGCATATATTGAAGAATCTTTGCATCCCTGGGATAAATCCCACTTGATCATGGTGTATGATCCTTTTAATGTGCTGTTGGATTCTGTTTGCTAGTATTTTGTTCAGGATTTTTGCATCGATGTTCATCAGTGATATTGGTGTATAATTTTCTTTTTTTGTGATAGCTATTTCTGGTTTTGGTATCAGGGTTATGGTGGCATTGTAGAATGAATTTGGGAGTGTTTGTCCCTCTGTAATTTTTTAGAATAGTTTGAGAAGAATTGGTATCAGCTCTTCTCTAAATGTTTGAAAGAATTCACCTGTGCAGCCATCTGGCCCTGGACTTTTGTTTGTTGGAAGATTTTTAATCACAGTTTCAATTTCAATACTTGTGATTGGTCTGTTTATATTTTCTATTTCTTCCTGGTTCAGTCTTGGAGAGTTGTACCTTTCCAAGAATTTGTCCATTTCTTAGTGGTTGTCCATTTTATTGGCATATAGTTGTTTGTAATAGTCTCTTATAATACTTTGTATTTTTGCAGTGTCAGTTGTGATTTCTCCTTTTTTTGTTTCTAATTTAAATGATTTGCACCCTCTCCTTTTTCTTGATGAGTCTGGTTAAGGATTTATCAATTTTATTTGTCTTCTCAGAGCCAGCTTTTAGTTTTATTGATCTTTACTATTGTTTTCTTTGTTTCTATTACATTTATTTCTGCTCTGATATTTATGATTTCTTTCCTTCTACTGGCTTTGGGTTTTCTTTGTTCTTCTTTCTCTAGTTGTTTTAAGTGTAGGGTTAGATTGTTTATTTGAGATTTTTCTTCTTTCTTGAGGTGAGATTGTATTGCTACGTACTTCCTTCTTAGAACAGCTTTTGCTGTGTCCCATAGGTTTTGGGTTGTCATGTTTTCATTGTCATTTGTTTCAATGTATTTTATTATTTCTTCTTTGATTTCTTCAGTGATCTCTTGGTTATTTAGTAGCACACTGTTTGGCCTCCATGTATTTGTGGTTTTTACAGTTTTCTTCCTGTAATTGATTTCCAATCTCATAGCATTGTGGTCAGAAAAATGCTTGATATGACTCAATTTTCTTAAATTTACTGAGGCTTGATTTGTGATCCAAGATGAGAACGATCCTGGAGAATGTTCCATGTGAACTAGAGAAGAAACTGTATTCTACCACATTTGGGTGGAGTGTTCTATAAATATCAATTAGATCTATGTGGTCTATTGTGTCACTTAAAGCTTGTGTTTCCTTATTTATTTTCTGTTTGGATGTTCTCTCCATTCGTGTAAGTGAGGTGTTAAAGTCCCTTACTATGATTGTGTTACTGTTGATTTCTCCTTTCATGGTTTTTAGCATTTGCCTTATGTATTGAGGTGCTCCTATGTTGGGTGCATAACCATTTATAATTGTTATATTTTCTTCTTGGATTGATCCCTTGATCATTATGTAGTATCCTTCTTTGTCTCTTGGAATAGTCTTTATTTTAAAGTCTATTTTCAGCAAAGGAAACCATAAACAAGACAAAAAGACATCCCTCAGAATGGGAGAAAATATTTACAAATGAAGCAACTGACAAAGGATTAATCTCCAAAGCATACAAGCAACTCATGCAGCTCAATATCAAAAAAACAAACAACCCAATCCAAAAATGGGCAGAAGACCTAAACAGACATTTCTCCAAAGAAGATATACAGATTGCCAATAAACACATGAAAGAACACTCAACATCATTAATCATTAGAGAAATGCAAATCAAAACTACAATGAGATATCATCTCACACTGGTCAGAATGGCCATCATCAAAACATCTACAAACAATAAATGCTGGAGAGGGTGTGGAGAAAAGGGAACCCTCTTGCACTGTTGGTGGGAATGTAAATGGATACAGCTACTATGGAGAACAGTATGGAGGTTCCTTAAAAAACTAAAAGTAGAACTACCATTCTACCCAGAAGTCCCACTACCGGGCATATACCCTAAGGAAACCAGAATTCAAAAAGAGTCATGTACCAAAATGTTCATTGCAGCTCTATTTACAATAGCCAGGACATGGAAGCAACCTAAATGTCCATCGACTGATGAACGGATATAGAAGATGTGGCACATATATACATTGAATATTACTCAGCCATAAAAAGAAACAAAATTGAGTTATTTGTAGTGAGGTGGATGGACCTAGAGTTGGTCATACAGAGTGAAGTAAGTCAGAAAGAGAAAGCAGATACTGTATGCTAACTCATATATATGGAATCTAAAAAAAAAAAAATGGTCATGAAGAACCCAGGGGCAGGATGGGAATAAAGATGCAGACCTACTAGAGAATGGACTTGAGGACACAGGGAGGGGGAAGGGCAAGCTGGGACAAAGTGAAACAATGGCATGGACATATATACACTACCAACCGTAAAATAGATAGCTAGTGGGAAGCAGCCGCATAGCACAGGGAGATCAGCTAGGTGTTTTGTGACCACCTAGAGGGGTGGGATAGGGAGAGTGGGAGGGAGGGAGATGCAAGAGGGAAGAGATATGGGGACATATGTATATGTATAACTGCTTCACTTTGTTATAAAGCAGAAACTAACACACCATTGTAAAGCAATTATACTCCAATAAAGATGTTTAAAAAAAAATCCCATGTGAAAGATGCCAGAGACAAAAGGTCATATACTGTATGACTCCATTTCTGTAAAATATCTGGAATAGGTAAATCAATCCATAGAGACAGAAAAGAGATGAGTGGTTGCCATGGGC